>NC_057813.1:60210362-60540839 GCF_018294505.1 Triticum aestivum
ATGGCAAACAAAGGCATGTCATGATACTACTAAATGCATAGAACAAAAGTCCTTTACTGACCATTAGCCAAAAGGATCAGAAGATATGATGGCACCCATGTAAACATGGCAAATGATATGACAAATTCAAACATAGCAGGAACAACGATAAGTAGGCATGTTGGTGAGCTTGTAACACTCACCACAGATCAATACATGGCATGATAAGGTGACCAACAGAAAGAATACATATTTGTGAAGCTAAGCATGGCAAGAACAAGTTCATAGGGTGCACGGATCACTAGTAAAACACATGGAAAAACTGAACTTAATGTTACCAGAGTGACAGCAACATTATTTAGCAACTTGAGAGCAAGATTACAACAAGCTACAACAGGCTATAAATTCAACCAGGGGCATGGATGGATATAACATAACATGAATAACAAAATATCCTTAGTGAATATCTCCAGATTATGCATAGAATGACTTGTAGCAGCAGGTTTACATGGCATCAAAATATAGCAGATTCAGCCTAGCAAAACAGCAACAGCAAGTACCCTACTTAACAAGCTCTATGCACTCACTACAAGACTCACAAAAATACAAGGATGGCACCTCTGTAAATATGGCATTATGTAGTATAAAACATATTTAGAGTTCATGCTCATAGGATGCACACACAAAATGCAATGAAAAAGACAAATCATCAAGTTCTGTTAACAGACAGCAGGTAACATCATATAGCACTCTTGCAATGATGATTAGGGCATCAAGATGATCTCAAACAAGCATGGTGCAATGGAACAAAATGAAGAGAATCTCCCATTGAACATTTTGATATATTACACGCACGAAACGGAGCAGCATGCAGCAAGTTATGATGCGATGAACAGGGGACCAAAATGCAAATAATTTCGAGACTTAGGGAAAAAATGGGGTCAACCTCGTTTGACCGGATCTGGATCTTGGCACGGCCCGGGAACCGAGGTCGAGGCGGGCTGGAGACGGGGCGGCGGCTCGCCGGAGCTGGAGGCCGCGGGACGGCATGGCCGGTCTGGTCCGGCGGAGGCTCGGGGCGGAGGAGGAGCGTCGGGCGGTCGGGGTCGCCGGCGGGACGGTGGCTTGCGGGATCCGGCGAGCGGCGCAGAGGAGCGGGCGCGGAGGTCGGCGTCGGTGGGAGGCGCGCGGTGGCCGGCGCTGGAGGCGAAGGAGAGGCGCGGCGCCGCGGAGAGAGGTGCGGGACCACGTGGCAGCGGACGGGCGGCGGGGTTCGGCGACCGGCGGCGGAGGCGACGGCGGCGGCCAGGAGGCAAGGCGCGACGGCGCGGGAGGCGGGGCGCGCAGGCCTGGTGCGGCCCGGGGCGGGCCGGCCGTGGGCTCGCGGGGCGCGGCGGCGGGGCGCGGGCGAGATGGCGGCGGAGGACATGTGGCGGCGTAAGATTGGGCGAGGGGGCGGCGGCGGACATGTCCGGCGGCGGGGTGGACGTGTCCGGCGCGCGGAGGAATAAGAGGTCTAGGGTTTCATGCGGGAATTTCGGGGGAGGTGTCTTATTTATAGATTCTGGGAGCTAGGAGAGTCCAAATGAGGAGCGGTTTTCGCCCACACGATCGCGATCGAACGACCGAGAGCATGGAGGGGGTTTGGATGGGTTATTGGGCCACTTTGGAGGGGTGTTGGGCTGCACACAAAAGAGGGCTTTGCGGTTATCCGGTTAACCGTTGGAGTATCAAACGGACTCCAAATGGCACAAAACTTGACAGGCGGTCTACCGGCGATGTACCAAGGCCGCTTGGCAAGACTCGGTCCATTCCGAGAACGTTTGATACCCACTCACAACAAGAGACAAAAAGGGGGACGCCGGAGGACATAGGAGTGTCGGATTGCAAAACGGACAACGGGGAAAATGCTCGGATGCAAGAAATGAACACGTATGCAATGCAATGCACATGATGACATGGCAAAATGCAACACGCAAGCAAATGACATGGCAACAACGACGAATAACTGGCAGACACCTGGCGCATCAAATCCGGGGCGTTACAGCCGGAAATGCAAGAGCTAGGATAGCGCAAGAACTATGTGGGACAGCTACCGGAGGCCATTCAGGTATACTAGCTTCCTATAAGAGAACTAATAGGAACTTTGTCTGGCCAGGAATGGATGCCTCTCTTGAGGACAAACTGTGACGGTAAAGCAACAACATCAACTCGCAATGGCCCTCGTGCCTGAAATGCCAAGGGAAGCCCACAGACTCCCTATCGTCTCTACTCTACCTAAAATGCGATCTTGAGGACCCCGAAAAACTCGAGACCGCTCTCCGTCCATATTTAGGACGGTTAGGGTGATTTTTTAAGAAATAAAAATGATGTTGAAGAAATCAAATGTTTGAAGGCAAGACTGGGAGAAGCATTTGAGGTAAAGTATCTTGGACCTCTTCGATACTTCCTTAGGATTGAGATTGTTCGGGCACTGTTTGCTTCAGACATGGCTACAAGGAAAGCAGTAGTATCTTAGGACACATGGTAAGCAGATCTTAGACTTAGTACACTCAACGCCAACAAGAATTCGGCCCTCCATACATATCGACACACCCGGGGGCTCTGTTTTAAGTGCAGTGAGAAATGGGGCCATGAACAACAAGATCTAGCTTTTAAATATGACACGGGGTAGTGGGACCCTTCATTTCGAGCCATGTCTAGGTAGAATTGACAAGATTGAACCGAGGCCCTCCCGGGCACCGCCGGGGGACAACCAGACCAACCAGTAGGCTTTCTTTCTGAAGTTTCCTCCCGGGGCCCTTAAATCATTGAATTCATAGGCATAGGGGCGTCATTCCCTAGAGTTTGGTTCAAAGGCTAAGGACTCCCCGCCGCCTTCATAAGGGCACTAAGGCGGAGCACGAAAAAGCAAATTGGTCACCCATGTTTTACCAGTCCCTGATCTCAGGGCCGTTTTGCCAACCGCCGACATGAACGAAATCGAATTTCATTCAAAAAGGATAGTTGATCGAACTGAAACCAACGTCAAGTACGAGTTATTAAGCGCCGAATCAAAAAAGTGTAATTCCTTTACGCTTGATGTAGGATTTACCTATTAATATGAAGTTCTCTAGCTCATTTCTAAGTCCCCAAACCATCTCGTGCTCGTGTTGTACGCGATCGAATCTTGCGGCCGGATAGAGCAATGGAATCACCGAGTCGTATTAAAAGAGGGCTCTTCTTTTTAATCTTAACACAAAGGCTAGCTCTGGTTCAAATCCAGCTCGGCCCAAACCAAAAATCTAGGGCTTCGTGAATATGAACTAAATCCTTTTGTTTTTCTTCCATAAAATAAAATGTCTGATCTATAGAAATAAAAGATAAAGAAAAAAGGGAAAAACCCCAAAAGTAGGAAGTCTAGCGTGCTTCTTTAGTGCTGCTCTTCGATCAGATGCTTTCTCATTGAACGAGGCATATTAAAGTGAAAGAAGTTCCAGGTCGAGTCCAAAAGAAAGTGGATCTCATAGGTCTTTCCCCTAGTAGTCCCGCTGCATCCTTTGACAGTCCGTCTCGTCTCATCTTTCTTTGGCTATACTTGTAGCCAGCCATATTAGCTCCACATTACACCCTGTTTGATTTCTTACGAAAAAGGCAATCATCAGTCGCCCCTTTCCTATTTAGCTTGCGTGGTGAGGAGGACGAGGCCTTGAGAAGCTTTTCCACCATTTTTCCCCTTTGGCATTTGGATCCATGTTTTCTTTAACGATCTCCGTGATAGTACAGGTTTTTTTGGTAGGAGTAAACACCTATTCTTTTGTCATTCAAACCATCGAATTGGTTGGCTCGCTCAACCTCTTGAACCGGGACAAAACTTCCCAGCGTTGCATTCACCGCCTAGCCTCGTCCCACGGACCAGCCCTTAGGTCCAAAGTTGTATGCCGCTGCTGTGGTGCCGATAGATTCACTACTGAAGCCCCGTTATCAGACATTGCAGGCTTAGCATCTATTTTTTGTATATCGCTCCACCACACCGAGAAGAGGTTGGCGCGTCTCGTTGGGCGTGGAGAAGCATTGGGAACCCCAATATCTTTCTTCGGAGCAGTTCCTTTTCCCGTCCCCTCGCCCCGGCATAGCGCTTTGCTTCCGGTTCTTCAGAGGAATCAACTGATTTCTCCCTTCTTCATTGATCTGGGGGAAAGGGAACCGTCTACCAGTTGGGAAGCTAGACATCAAGGTTGTGGCTTGATGAGGATAACTAAGCTGACACGCCGGAGTTGGGCTAGGGAAAGCTTGGACCCAAGTCCTACAGTGATGGATATAAGCGCAATTAAAATTCCTGGGGAGTTATACATTTGTGTATTGATAAGACCGTTCACAATTTCTTGAAGCTCGATGTCCCCCCCAGATGAACCATATAGCCAAGAGAAACCCCTTCCTTCTTATAGCAACAAAATCCAATCTCCCCCTCATATGAACCTACCTCCATGACTTTCATGTCAAACTGAAACTCCTTCCCTTGCATTACCCATAGCATGCCATCACATTTGTGCTCACAATACATCTTAGCGCCATTTGCTACTATGATTTCCATAGGTTTATACGGAGTTGATTCGTAACCAGCCCGCTTCACAATCTTTGGGGTCTAAAAAACAATGCAGTTTCCATTTCTTCATTTGGAATCTAGGCTCTTCTATCTTCAACTTATTTTTTTGGCTTTATTCTTTATTTATTTCATTTCGATTTTTCCCTCTTCCTCTTTCCCTATCCTCTTTTAAATAAGAAGAAGTATTTGAAATGAAACAAATCCCTCTTCATTCTGTTGTGCTCAGCGAAGGAGCTGCCTAAGCATACTTTTGCGGATCCAAACTTCTTTGTCCTTTCAAAGTCTTCTTCTTGCATATAAGAATGCAACTTTTGCAATTCCTTGGATTTGAGTAGTAAGCGGCATCCCCTCTGAGTTGTGATGCAACCCATTTCAGTGTATGTCACTGAGTTCACCATTGCAGTTGAGACGTTAGGCAATTGAGCGTTCCCTAGAGTTTGGTTCAAAGGCTAAGGACTCCCCGCCGCCTTCATAAGGGCACTAAGGCGGAGCACGGAAAAGCAAATTGGGCACCCATGTTTTACCAGTACCGGATCTCAGGGCCGTTTTGCCCTCTTTCTTATTCTTATTTATATAACTGTCACTTTACCGGGCCGGAAAAGTGACACCGTCACGTCTCAGGGTCGTATGCATGGAACAAGAAGGGTCGTCGTACAATTTCGGCGATTACAAAAAAGAAGGAGGCGAGCTCCCTATCCCTCTTTGTCTTTCCACTTCCCTCGTTAAGGAACAAACACTTCGCCAAATTCTTTTGAGTCCCGGCCCGGTTTTTCCCCACTAACCAATTACGTTACAACCACTGAACAAACTTGGTTGACGAACATGGTTTATGCGCCGCTAATCTAGCAGCTTGTCGAGCATTTGACAAACTCACACCATCCATTTCAAATGGGATTTGTCACGTGGACACACGAGCAATCCAACCCGTCGGATTTCCTTTTCGACGTGACATGAGCGTGAAAGAGGTTCAAGAATCCGTTTTCTTTTTATAAGGGCTAAAATCACTTTTTTTTGGCTTTTTGACCCCATATTGTAGGGTGGATCTCGAAAGATAGGAAAGATCTCCCTAGCCTAGCCCATCTCGGTGTCAGCTACCAAAAGAGAAAATTGTTCTAAGGGCAGCATCTACTCGTTTATCGCTTGCCTCACATCGAAAGAGGCATGGCTTCTCTCTTCACTCACTCCCCTATTTGCCAGCTTCAATAGCATGGAAGAAGGTGTTCAAAGAACATAGTTTCACATCTACATTTTCCGAGTCCCCCTCTAAGAGCCGTATATGAAAATTTCATCTCGTACGGCTCAAGCAGAAACACAAAAATGGACTCGTTTCCCCTCAACAAATAAAGGCTTGGGCTAACAAAAACCTACCTAATGGAGAAGTCGTTGGCGAAGTCACAAGGCCCTCTACTTTTCATTATAAAACTTGTCCCATTGACGAAGACTACTTACTATACGCGTTTTCGAGTTGCATTTCGTGCTCTTTTTCGTCGCCAGCTAAATCAATCAATTTGACAAGATCTTGCATCAATCACCTCGTATGCTAGGGAAACGCACTCCTGAATAGACTCGATTCCCCGCCCCGCATTAGTGAAATGTCTAAGACGCAACAGAATAGCAACGTTTCTTTCTATATGATAATATGCACCGAGGGTGTTGATAGGGCTAGACTTTCTCTCATGGGCGTGACCATATTAAATAAAGGGTCTTTTCATCGCTTTGGCCTGGAGCCGAGTAAGTAAGGACTTTGCCAGGTTTGAACTCCAAAGTCATTTATGCCTAGTATTTCCTTTGATTCAAAACGTTTAGGTATCGGTAATAGGATTCCCACTATGATTTGCAGAAAAAGATAGATTCTATAATAATCCATAAAAAATATATAGAAGATTCTGGGTCGAAGTAGCACCTCTTGCCTGATATATACAGGTCGTTACTGGCGATTCGTTTGTGCCCTCTGGTGTTCAATTGCCCGTTTGTTCCCTCCCCCTCGGGACGGGTCAACCTACTTTGCCCGCTCAGGCGCTCCAAAATGCTCTGACTAGACCGCCGACACCCATGATTTGTCCATCATTCAAAATGGCATTTCGTAAGGGCTCATAAGCTAGGAGGAATCACAGATCCTCCATGCACTTTCGCCTAGAGTTAAATGAGGGAGTTTAAGGAGTTGTTTTTGAATTCGGCATGGCATATTTCATTTTTTTAATGAGAATGTCGTCTCCTTGCTTACCCGCCTGGCCAATGGAAGGAATTAATTACCTTGGTTACTCAGCGAAAGAAAGAATCTCACCAGTTCATCATCCACGACCTACCAAGGGGCTGTTAAAAAAAAGCTCTTCCTTGAATTTACTTTATTTTTATTCCTTTTTCGAACTCCAACCAAAGTAGATTCGAAGACGAGTCACTTCAATTATCCTTTTAAGTTCTATTCTATCTTCTATCTTTCCCTATTTCATCTCGTAAAGTTCCGCGCTCGCAGTTTGGTCAAGAAAGTTAGACCTAATCCAACAAACAATACAAGGATTAATTACGAATTATGAAAGGATAGATTTCACATATATATACGCCAAGACCAACATCCAGATATAACTGGGAGTAAACCATACCCACCTCCAGCATTATACTACTTGGATTCACACGGTGCTAAGATGTTTTGCCAGGTTCTAAAGGATGCTAGGTTTCCTAAGGGCTATGCATCCAACTTGCACAACAAAGTGGATATAGTGAGAAAGAGATTAAATGGACTAAAGAGCTATGACTGTCATATTATAATGCGCGATCTGTTGCCCTTAGCCATTAGGAGAACTTTCCTGAAGATGTTTGTATTCCATACATGCGTTTGTGCAACTTTGCATTGTTGTCCAACCATATTCACTCAAACAGGACGACATAATGATTTTATTGGCCCCAATGACTGGACAAACCATCATCCATACTTGAGAATACTCGGTCGTCCTTTATTTGGTCCTTGTGTTGAAGAACTAGACTACACGTCATGGGTCCAAGCTCAAAGATATGTGTTGGTCAATTACCCCCACATTGCTCCATATGTCCAGTAAGTTTCTCACCACTTGTTCCACACTCTCCATACTCTCTAAACTAGCAGTAACCCTCTCTCATGTTCATGTAAGCAACATCATGATATTCTATCAGCGGGTCGACGCAAAAGAACACGTGATGTAGAACGCTCCCATCACAATAGTTTCCACACTTGGTTTGCCGACCATGTAAGTATTTATGATCTCACGCTAAAATTATTAAAGCGCTTCATGTGGAGATATTGCATTGACTATGTTATGTCTCTAGGTTCAATCATTGATTTCCAATAATGTTAAGATCCCTGAAGAAGTTAAAGTCTTAGCACAAAAGCCATATTGGATGGTGAGAAAGTACAATGCTTACTCCATAAATGGATGCACTTTCCACACAAGGGGATATGGTGACGGAAAAGAAGCGCAATGTGATGGAGTATCTATGATTGCTAAGACATCTAGTTTCTCAAGTGCAAAAGATAAGAATCTAGCTTTAGGAGATGTTGCTTACTATGGACGAATGACTGAAATAGTTGAGCTGAATTATTCAAACAAAGGCAACGTGGTTTTATTCAAGTGTGATTGGGTTGATAGTGTTCACCCTGATGCTGGGGTTCGAAAGGACCCATATGGAATAACTGAGGTGAATTTTAACCACTTGCTAAGAAGTAGTAGTGACATATTTGATGAGCCATTTATCCTTGCAACTCAAGCCACCCAAGTCTATTATGTACAAGATTCTATAGAAAAGGATTGGTACGCCGTGGTTCATCCATCAGTTATTACTTCTGATGGTCTTGGTGAGCTCTTGTTTGAAATTAAAACAGAAGCTTCAAACAAGGATAAATTAAAACACTTCACTATGGTAAGATCTTAAATTACTTGGTGAGCTCTTGTTTTTATTACTTCTGATGGTCTTGAGGAGCTCAACATGGATAATTTTGAACACTTGTTTTTATTACTCATCTTGTTTTCTTGTATTGATTTTGAAGAATTCCACAACTAAAGAAGATGTTGACTTAAGGATCCATGAGGGAAGTGGTGATGAAACTGAATTAGAAGATGGAGAAGATGACACTGAACATGGTGATGAAACTGAATCAGAAGATGAAGATGAGTCTGAACAAGAAGATGAACATGAAAAAGAAGAAGAAGTTCGACAAGAACAGGAGCAAATACATGGTATGTTCTGAGGGCATAAAATAATTTACATGTCCTTGTTTTGCATGGGCATGATGGTAGTTGATATCTATTCATATCCCAGAAGTTGTTGAGAAGATTAGAAGAGGACCTACTCACATGAGGCGCTTCTGGAAAGAACATGATGTTTATAACAAGATCAATTTGAAGTTCAACAAATTTGGTCAACCATATGGTTTGAAGACATGCAAGCTGACAAATTTTATTGGAAAACTAGTGAAAGGAAAATAAATGTCATTAGCTGCTCAAAACTGGAGCAAAGTACCAAAGTTAGAGAAAGAGAAGTTGTGGGATTCTGTCCAGGTATGTCAACGCAATCTAACATATATATTTGCATCTTCAATAAACAAGTCATTTGCTTCTTCAACAAACAAGTTCTACATGTTGTCACAACTGTATTTTATAATAGGCATTTTTCAACATTGACGAGTCATACAAAACATGGGTGTTGAGATCAATAAGTAAAAAATGGAAAGACTTCAAGGTTGTTTTAAAGAGGAAATACTACAAAGCTGATTTGTCACGAGCACGGAATATTCTTAATGGTTGTGATAATAGAATCCCAATTGGACAGTGGGAGTGTCTAGTAAAACACTGGAGAACAGAGAAAGCTAAAGTGAGTACTCAATGCTGTAGTTTTGTATCCTATGCTAAATATGTATTGCACAGCTTCTTATGAGTTTCTTCACCATATTTGTGTGTCCAGGAAAAATCTGAGAGAAACAAGGCTACTCGGGCATTGCAACTCGAGGGATGCAACAGGACCCACACCACTGGGTCATGAAGTTTTGCAGTTGTCCTTGATCAAATGGTAATTTATTATTAACTAGTGTATTATTAACTCATGTAACTAGTGTATCAACATTTCATCTCTGCTTCAGGAGATGGTAGAGGGTAGGAAAATTGGGCGTGCCGAGCTTTACATGGTTACGAATATGAAAAACAATGGATATCCAGTCAACCAACAAAGTGGAGTAAAAATGGTATGTAGTTCACTTGATAGTGCTCTGTTCGATTATATTCCTAGTTAGCTTTCACTTCATACTGCTTTGTTTAGTGCTTCATAAAATTCATGCTTGCAAGCCTACTATTATATGAACCTTTCAGGATGACATTAAAATAAGGATTCGAGCAGATCCTTCTTTGATTGGTGAGTAGGCCCGTGATGGTGACCTTTATTCATCAATTTTCCCAAAAGAAAAGAAAGGAAGGCCAAGTGGCCTTGGTCTGTTAGTAGGTGAAGTTGCTTCGGAGCGCCTTTCTCAAGTTGAAGCTGAACTACATGCTACTAAACAAGAGAACATGGAGCTTCGGCATGTGGTGCATACTCTGGTGGCAAATCAAACTTCAATAATGGCCAAGAGTGAGAGAATGGAAGAACAGTACAATGAGCTAAAGAGTTTGATCATAGCTTCTAGGGGGTCTGTTGAAATGGGCGGAATTCCAGAAAAGGAGCTTCCAAATAAAGATCCTTCTAAGGCGATTCTTGTTTTCATCTCTTAAATTCAGTCACATTATTTGAGCATTTACTACTAGCTAAATATGAGTTTCCACATACTAGAACTTGGAAACCATGAATGACAAAGAACAAGCAACTTCACTTTCATATACTACCAAGGCATCTGAGGCAATGGCTGCTCCAAGGCATCCAGATAAGGTGAAGTCATCCCAACTGGAATCAAACAAAACAAAATCAGCACTACCAAGTCTTGCGCCTGTGCCGAAACCAAAGAAGAAAAAGACAACTAAACATAAGAAACCAGGAATATTTCAAACACTGCTCCAAAAGGGGCCAAAGGTGATTTTTCTATATGTGTCTCAACTTATTAACCAACTAGCGAATTAGAAGGGTTACTTAGTACCATTGCAACTTACAAGATGGCTTAGAAGATACCATAAAGTGTGGCATGGAAATTTATGCAGATTATGATAGAAATGCTAAAGCTATTGATGGCCAACCACTAGCTGATTATGTTGAAGTTCTTGTCAACATTGTGCTCAAAGAAACAACTGAGCTGCCTCGTGCACAAGGGAAAATAAACAAGCTAGGAAATGCCCAAGCTAGGTGTATTCCATGGCCACACAAAAATGTATGATACATGACACTTTGCTAACTCATTTGCTGTTCTCGTATATGCAACTATTCTGAACTCTTTTTATGCAGATTATGCAAACAGATCGTACTACCGTGCTACACTCTAAGGTACTATCATAGCTCATAGTTGTTGTTTTGTGCTCATATTATGTATAACTATACATGATTTTTGTTTTTACCCAATTGTAGGTTTCTAGTGTTTGTAGTCAGATGTCTTTCAACAATAGCGAGAATGTGGATCCCCACAAAACAACTACTGGAACTCAGGTGACCAACCATGAGATTGCTTGCAGTACTTCAGAAGGTGCAGTGAGGAATACATTGAAGAGAAAGAAAGTTTCTGAGACAACAAGAATGAAAAAAGGTACTCAAGCAATCTCTGCTACAACCGGAAACAACATACTTAAGAATTCGGGCAGGGAAACATGAAAGATGGTCATAGGTGAGTTGTACATGCCTTTTCCTGTACTTTCATATTGTCCCTCAGTTTAGTGCATAAGTATCCATATCTTCAGGTGATGGTCATGCACTTATGCTCTTGCATTCTAGTGAGCTTACCATGTAAACACAAAATAATTTTTTTAGAGAGAAGAAACTACAGTTTATCTTAGCCAAAAGACTGAGAGAGGTATATATAAAAGGAAGGGTTTTTGGTGTCACAGATTGCTAATTAAGTTGTCCAAGGCAGAAAAAAAACACTAATCTAAGCTCTGTATTCTTTGGTTTAAATTTTCCAGTTTGCTTGTAGTTGTACTAACCTGGACTATGTTTTCTGTGAAGTATATAATATTGAAAACTGTTGACAAATTCCTTTTTTTTATTTGAAAGAGAGAGATAGAGGGAAGGGGAGGGGAAATTGTCACCTGGTTCAGTGCATCTACTGTTAGTCTTTCCAAATATCCGTACATGCATGTACTTGTTGCATTCTTCCATTTTACCATTTGTCCATTTTAGTGGTATTGTGTACCTGTGCTTGCATTCCTTTTTTTACATTGCTGAGAACAAGCAATGCCAGGTATAGTACCTGTGCATGCATTCCTTTTTTTTACGTTGCTGAGAACATGCATCTTAGATGCCTGTACCTTTTTTTACATCACTTGTACATGTGCTTGCATTCTTACATGACTGTCCCTCTTAGATGCAAGCTGGAAGTCGAAGCTGAAGGTGACACACTACTACTGGAGTGTGTGACAACAATCTGGAGTTGTTTTGGCAATAGGTTTTGACAAGAAGTGTACATGTGTACTGGTGATCTAAGATGCTCATTTAAGTTGTGACAGAGGTTTTGCTCATTTAAGTTAGACATGTTTCACTGATGTACAATATTCGACACACAATTTCTGAATGTGCGTTTGTTTGCTGGAGTATATTTCTGAATGTGTGTTTATACAAAGCTAGATGAAAATTATTGAGCTTGATGTGATAGTTATTTCATTATTCTTGGATGCCTATACAAACTTTGTGGCATTCTTCATATGTGCCTTGGTAGCATTTTGGAGGCAATTTGTGAGACGCCAAAAAAAGGTTTTGGAGGCGATCTTCAGAAATGCCACAAAAATGTTGTGAATGCGATTTGAGAAGTGCCGCAAAAATGTTTGGAGGCAGCTTGAGAAATGCCACATTTGAGCTTTGGAGGCATTTTTTAAAATGCCACATTTGAGCTTTGAAGGCATTTTTGAAAATGCCACAAATTGTGATTGTAGGCATTCCGAAAATGCCTCCAGGCTATGTTTCTGAGGCGTTTTAGAAAAGTGCCTTGGAAGGCCTTTGCCTTCGGGAGTACCTCTAGCACTTTCTGAAAATGCCTTCAAATGTCTAGCCTAGCATTTTGTTGGTCTTTGGAGGCGTTTGAGAATGCCTCCTATGAGTGTACGTGTTGTAGTGCGTACAAGGAATTTGCAGTTGGATAACCATGGATCATTTAACACAGTTCATCCTTGGAACATGAATACTACTGCTATCCGAGTCTAGCCATCATATCAGCAACCACATCATATATGAAATGAAACGAAACTGTTTGCTGCGTCAGCCACGACCGCGCGTGAAGTGCCATGGATCTCCTCCGTCAAAGTGTTTGCTGAATAAGTCAGGCACCGTGATGGAAGACAGCCGGCCCAGCGCCAGCGAGGCCAAACTGTGGATCCCACGGCCGCTGACGCTGAGAGCATCTCCAGCCGCGCCCTAGAACAGCCTCCTCAGGCGTTTTTTTACACCGACGCCAAAAAAACGACCCAGTCGTGCCCCCAGGACGTCGAATTTCGCCGGCTCAGTTCGTTTTTGCGCTCGGCGCTCTCAGGCCGAACCCGACGTACTGGGGGGCGCTCGGGGGCTCCGGAGCAAGGGAAAAACGTTCTTGGGGCCACATTGGCATGCGAAAAGTCAAGCCACTCGCCTCCTAACCCCCACGCTCGGCCGCCACCCCGCGCCACCCTGCCGATCCCGGCGCCGTCCACCGCCCATCGCAACTAGGGAGACCATCTCCCGCTGGGAAAGAGAAGGGGTTTTGCCGAGGCAGCCTCTTTGCCGCCATCCGGGCACCTTTTTCGGCGTTCTGGCCGTGCAGGGCCTGTACACCTGGCGGGCTTGCGCCCACCTCACCCACAAGGTGTTCGGTGAATTGCCTGGCCCGACGATGGACTCCGAATATGAGGAGGCGCTCGCGACGTTGCTGGATGAGGAAGCCGAAGCCGGCGTCCAGGAGCAGGAGCATCTCATGGTGCTCGCCGCCCTCGCCGGCCTGCTCGCGAGCAGTGAAAAGCCGCGGCGAGGTGGCTCGGCGCTTGGGCGGGTGAAAGCAAAGAACCGACATTGTTTGGAAGGCTACTGCATGCTCTGCTCGGACTACTTCGCTGACGCTCCATTGCACGGTGATAAAACATTTCGGCGCCGTTATTGGATGAGCCAAAAGCTTTTCCTCCAGATTGTGAATTCCATCTGGGAGTTCGATAGCTACTTCAAGTGCAAGAGGGATTGCACCGGCACACTTGGATTCACCTCGATCCAGAAGTGCACGACAGCTATGAGGATGCTTGCATACGGAGCTCCCGGTGATTCACTCGACGACTATGGGCGCATGACCGAGTCCACCACCATTGAGTGTTTCTACAAGTTTTGCAGGGCAGTGGTGGCAGTGTTTGGACCGCAGCACTTGCGAACACCCAATGCGGAAGACACTGCTCGGATCCTAGCACATAATGAAGCTAGAGGATTTCCTAGGATGCTTGGAAGCATCGACTACATGCATTGGAAATGGAAGAACTGTCCATTTGCTTGGCAGGGGTTGTACAAAGGCGCCAAAGGCGGTTGCAGTGTGGTGCTTGAGGCAGTGGCCACACAGGACCTCTGGATTTGGCACTCTTTCTTTGGGATGCCAAGAACTCACAATGACATCAACGTCCTACAGTGCTCCCTAGTCTTTGCCTAGCTTGTTCAAGGTCATTCTCCTCCGGTGAACTTCGAGGTCAATGGACGGCAGTACAACAAGGGATACTATCTAGCTGATGGCATCTATCCGAGATGGTCGACATTTGTGAAGACCATCTCAAACCCTATGCCAGGAGGCAAGAACGCCTGGTTTGTGAAGATTTAGGAGGCTTGCAGGAAGGATGTCGAGCGGGCATTGGGTGTGCTCCAATCTTGATTTACTGTTGTCCGGTTCCCTGCTCAGACCTGGTCGAAAGATCAAATGTGGGAGATCATGACTTGTTGTGTCATCTTGAACAACATAATTATTGAGAGCGAGCAGAAAGAGCCAGTTTTTGACACTGAACAATATTACAAGCAGGGTCCCCTTGCTCAAGTTGATCACCAGCTACCAGCAAACTGGACTGACTACCTCAATATGCGTCAGGAGATCCGAGATCCACAGGTGCATCAAGAACTGCAACACGATCTGGTGGAGCACCTATGGAGGCTCAAGGGCGAGGCCGAGAATGACGTTTGATGAAACTTGAGTTTTTATTTGTTAAACTATATAATTTGTATTGAACTATTTTGTTGAACTATTTGACAGCGTGAGCTATTTGTTGAACTATTTGATTTATGTGATGGAACATGCCGAAACACGCCGAACTATGTGACGAACTAATTGATTTCTATTTGTATGCGAAAATTCATGCTGAAACACGCCGAACCGTGCCGAATATGGGCCGATTCACACAGATATCAGGCCATTTTTGACATAATTGGGCCGAACACTGGGCCGGAATTAACGTCTGGGAGCGACCTGAGGGGCGACGGGTGGGTGCCGAACCGCCCCAGCGCTGAGTTTATCGCCGGCACACCCCAGACCGCTCTTTTTCGGCCCCCTGGGGGGCCGAACGACTGGAGATGCTCTGAACACCAGCTGCGTGACGCGCGCCTCCTGCCCCTCGAGCCACGGCAGCCACACGCGGCACGCTACGCCGGCCCAGCTGCAGAACCGTGACGATGAGGTGGACGTGCACAGCGCACCGGCGATCATTTGATAGCTACCTGTGCTACAATGCCATAGTTTTAGGGGGAGAAGTAGCTGGAGCCTGGAGACGCGAAGAGGCGGCTGCCTAACTTAACTAGGCCGCGTGCGCCTGGATTTGGCGCGAAAACGCCAAATCTTGACTTTAGAAATGGACGAGAGTGTGTGCGTGTACTACAACTTGCTTGGGTGATCAATTGATCTCGGTTGGGGATGGAGGAAGCAAGTCAAACCTACGCTAGTTTTGTTTATCCACGAGATGATAGTAGTCAAACTGTCAAAGTACACGTCAAATTGTTAAAAGTTGATTTTATATGTGAAACTATGTACTTGGATCTAATCAATTCTGGTCCAATCCCAAGATCGATTCATATTTCAAAAATTAAAGTTCCCTTCAAATTAAAATCTTCATGTAATTTGCCCACAAGTAAGTGATCCTTATCAAAGATAATTTGCTTAGACGAAGATGGATAGGCAGTGCACGTTGTTGTTTTTGTGACCAAGATGAAACAATACAACACCTTTTTATTGATTGCCCTCTTGTGAAGCTTCTTTAGCGCACCATTCATATAGCCTTCAATATTGCTTCTCCAGATAGTATTGGCACGTTATTTGGGACGTGGCTAACTGGAGTAAACTCAGTTATCGCGACACGTATTCGGATTGGAATGTGTGCTTTATTATGGGCTATATGGAACTGTAGGAATGACATGATCATTCACAGACAAAAATAATTGGTTGCAGGTCATCTTCAGAGCTACAACATGAATCCATACATGGTCATTACTCACTCCTAAGGACTCCAGGGAGCATTTGGCTACTGGGTGCAACTGTTGGGAGATGGTAGCGTGGGGTATCTTCAACCGGTTTGAACCCCTTAATAGGATAGGTGTTTAGACAACTCATCATATTTTTATACTGGTTGTGGCTTTATGTTCGTTTGGATATTTTGTTTTCTTTTGCTCCACTTGCGAGCTGTACTGGATTGCAGACTTTGTATTTTGTTGGTATCTTTTAATAATATGGTCGCATGCATCTATCAGATGCAGAGGCCGGGGTTGATTCTTCTTCAGAAAAAACCACACGGGACTAAACATCGTGCTGGACTGGTTAATTAAGTGGTTATCCATGCCAGGTTGTACTAGTTCAAAACACATAATGCTGTCTTTTTTAACACAATAAAGACGTAAACGCCTATACATCCGCATATACGCTCACTTATATGAACAAATGCAAACACACGATAACTCTATGAGCACCATCGGGAGACTGAGCTAGCCACAGACACATGTGTAATTGACGGAAATGTCTCCTCTTACTAAACGCACATCGCCGAAAGAGCTGAAATAAATTGAGAAAAATACGATCACCAATGTCAAGTTTATGACTTGAACATTGATGAGCTAGGGACAGAGTAAAACAGACATTAGTCCACTAAATCAAATTGATTGCATGCTTTAGGCCAAGAACTCAAGAAGTGATTAAATTTAGTTCATAAACTTGTTTATTTGATCAGTTAAGGCCAAAACTGGTTCACAAGAGAAAAAAAAATGTCCACATGGCTGCCACCTCCGTACGTTGGACTGTTCGTGCATGGTTTAATATCTATAGGGTGAATTTTGCAAAATCAGCCTATCATTGATATGATTTGCATGTTAAAAAATTAAAAATTAAGAACACATTGCATTGAATGAACTAGTTGATTTTTAAAAAATTAAACGCAAATAAACTAGTTGATTTTTTAATTTTTGCAAACGACACCCTGTAGAAATTAGATCAAGCATGAGTGGTCTAAGGTACACTGATGTGGCAGCCATGTGTATGGGTTTTTCTCTTTTGAATCAATCTTGGCCTTAACTGATCAAATATATGAGTTTATGGACTAAATTTGATCATTTTTCTTGAGTTTTTAGCCTAAAGCATGCAATCACTTTGAGTTAATGGACTAATGGCGCATTTCAGTCATGGGATATTGTTGTCCTTCTAACCATCCAATCACAAGTTGGTTTGCAACACGTAATGTTGTCGTTAGGTCTTATTAGCTTGAACAAAAAAGCACTATATATAGCAACGTATGAATGGAGTTGTGGTTCTATTGTTGTTTGGCATTGCAGTTTTGTCTTCTTCTTTTTTCAATCGACCAAGGCATAACATTTTTTAAGTTTTATTGAAAACACACAGACGCTCACATATGCCATACTCAAACTATGAACACACACATGCACACCTTAATCCTACAAGCAAAACATAACTGTTTTCAAGTTGATACTATAAACTTATTTAAACACTGGGATTCGTGTAAAATACAAAGGGTGATAATATATATCACCATCTAACAACTATGATTGTCGACTGAATGTAACTATTTTAAAATCGACTAAAAAATACTCGCTTCATTTTATTCTTCCAACGTACGATACAATCTCTAATTTAAGACTTGAGTGAGATATAAACGTGTCCCGAAGGACAAGCCTTTAAATGGACAATGCAATGTAATTGGTATATATCCCTTCGCTCTCCTCCAAGCGAACAAAAGAGTTGACCAGGGTTTCTGCCTCCGTCGGCGTCGCCGCTGATCTGCCTCGTCTCCTATGGCCTTAAGGCCATGGAGGAGCGGTGTATACCGCCCCCTTGCCAACGGGATGGCTCCGTTTTTATATGTTTCTTTAAGTTTTGCTAGCGTTTGTGTCCTGCTCAAGAACACGAGACAATGACGGCTCCTTGAAGATGAAATAAGGTTCTCTCCGTCTAGCCCCGTCCCGGTGGTGTGTCTAGCATCGTCGGAGGACGTGTGGAGGTGTGTCTCCGGCGGATCTCGTGAGATTCGGTCGGTGGTTGTATTTTGTGGATCCACATAGATTCTTCTTTGTTCGTCTGTGTTAGTGTGTCTTCAAGTTAGATCCTTCTGATCTACGCTTCTATTCATCGGGGGCAGTTATTGTTCTGGTGCACTGGTCCTATGTGACCATAGCACGATGACTTCCCAACTATGTAATACAATAATTTTTACCTGGCTCTGATGAGGGAGGGTGATGCCGGCGTTGCGCCTTCGACTTGCTTTAGTGCTTGTAATCGTGCCTAGGAGGCCTATGGATCTGGATGTAATTTTATTGATGTTCATACTACCATAATTGATGCTGAATAGATAGGAAGTTTTCCCGCAAAAAATGAATAGTGCAACAAGAATATGAGACGCTATTGTAGTTCTACAGGAAGGTTTCGGCGAAACTCGTTTCAGTCAGTACTTCACCCTCTTCTCTAATTTACCCTCAGCTACTAAATCTCAGAAGAATATGCAGAGAAGTAATACAAGAAAGTTCCGCCTGCCCCTTAAGTAATCTAGCACAAAACCGAAAACGCTGTAGGCAAATATGTAGAGATGGCAACCTTTTCATTTCAGGGCAAATATATAAACATAAATAAGAAAAAGATTGGATGACAAACTTATCGTAAATAACTTCCATGCTCTTGGACTTTTGTATTTTTAAAACTTAATCATACACTAGAAACCTCTATCAAGATATTTGTTAGATTGTACAAACTTCTACAAAGACATTTAAGGATTTTAAAATATATGCGCACGACACCGGTATATACACACTAATGCATACAACCACAAAATTAGTCTGTGAAGGCTTGCCTTTTGTTTATGTTTAATTTTCCTCATGTTTTTTTCCAGTAATTTTTTATATGTTAATGTCTCATAATATAAAATCTGACATAACTTGGTTTAAATTTACTTAAAGCAGCCCATGATAGACATTAAAATTATGTGATAAACACTATATGTTAATATTTATAATATTGTGTGCAGTCACACTAAGTAAAAATAGAGAACATACTAATTAAGTTTGTGCGTTAATAGATAAATATATACACATGTAAAGTATACATCTTTAGTATAAATACTTTTTGCACCAGTCAACGCGCGAGCTTGTCAAATAAGAATGTTCGGCTGAATTTAGTTTGAAATAAACTATCCAACAAGGTATCGGCGATAAACCATACCTTAGCCTAATAGTTCTAAAAAACAAATTAATACAATATTGTAAATAAAGCAAATAAATAAAAATTATAACTTTAAATGTTGAATATAAAATACCAAAAAATGTCAATAACAATGTAACAATGTTAGTAGGTGCATTTGTAATTCTGTAGGGGAGATTTTGTCTGATTTTCAAGACTATAATAGACAACATTGGAAGGTATAGTTGTCACTAAAGTTGAAAATATTTATTTATATATTTACTGGCTCTCATTAATCTTGGTCCAAAGAATTTAAATTGTAATAAACTTTTTAATTTTTAATTAAGAGTTGAGATATTAAATATATTTTTATTGATTGTCATTTGAACATATTTTGTGTGTGTGGTCATGGTAGCTTTTAACCATACTTCTATTCGTTCAATATCACATGTGTTTGGTAATTGTTTTTTTTCATTGTAAAAATGTTACTGTTTTTATAAGCAAAAACAATCCACTCCTTCGTAGGCTTTATTATTTGTTTATCAGATGGAAGGGTCTAAGAAGCAACAACACATGAGACTAGGTAACATTTGGTTGATGCAAGCTATGCCGGATTTATTATAAACTAGCTAGGTGGACGGACTCCCTACAGCCGCCGCCTCTTCCTCCTTCTAAAAAAAGCAGCTAGAGTTTCTGCCTCTCGCCGGCTCCAACGCAGGCCCGCCTCGTCTCCGGTGGCCCTAGGGCTATGGAGGCGCGGTGGATCCTGCCAAGGACCGGCGGGAGGGCTTCGTTTTTAGTCGTTTCTTTTAATTTTGTTAGGGTTTCTGTTCTTCTCAGGAAGACGAAACGGCGGCGGCTTTCTGAAGATGGAATAAAGGTCTCCCCACCTAGCCCCCGTTCCAGTGGTGCGTCTAGCATCGTTGGTGGGTGTGTGGAGGTGTGTCTTCGGCGGATCTATCTTTGGTGGATTTGCTCGGATCTCGTTGGTGTTCGTCTACGTCCGTGTGTCTTCGGATTGGATCCTTCCGATCTATGTTATTCTTCATCTATGGCGATTGATGTTCTGATGCGCTGGTACTATGGGGCCTTAGCACGACGACTTTCCGACTGTCTACTACAACAAGTTGTGCCCGACTCTGACGATGGAGGGGCGATAACGGCGGCGCGCCTTCGGCTCGCTTCTGTGCTTGTAGTCGTCGCTAGATGGTCTACGGATCTAGGTGTAATTTTTATTATTTTCGGTATTCGTTGTACTGCTATGATTGAAGATGAATAAATCAGAAGATTTCCCGCAAAAAAAACTATGCGGGATTTATATATATCCAGAGGTCGGTGCCGTATAGAATTAAGGATCACCACGTGAGTTCTCAATCTACTGCACACAAAAAAAACACATGAGTTCTCAATGTATGAGTTGCACCTTTGTAAATGCAGAGGACTAAGAGAATTAGTTTCATGTCCTATGCAGATTATTTATTCATGTATGGGATGGCTCCATACTTGATCTATCCCGCAGTGGCCGAATGACGGATACATTTTTGTGATGACATCTACCTGACTGGAGCATACGAGATGAGAGGCATCTCCCATATATATGGCAGTGTAATCTTTGTGCAGGATCTTTCGCATCTTAGGCTAGCCCCTTTTTTTTCTGCTGTAAAACGATATGATTGGTTTGTGTATGTCATGTTGGCTGTTATGCAGAGGGCAAACATTCGGTCAGTGTTGTTGTATTATCTAGATATATTGATCCAGTGAAAACATCATTTACACTAGTAGAAAAACACCTAATAGTCCCGGTTCGTGAGGTCCTTTAGTCCCGGTTCATGAACCGGGACTAATGGGCCATTACTAATACCTCCACCCATTAGTCCCGGTTCAAACAAGAACCGGGACTAATGTGCCTCCACGTGGCTCTGTGCGCCGAGCCCAGTCAGGGGGCCTTTGGTCCCGGTTGGTGGCACCAACCGGGACCAAAAGTCCATGTTTTTTTGGAAAGTGGCTGCTTTAGAGGTTTTGGGGGTTATTTTTAGGTTGTTATATTAGCTAGCTAATAGAGAGAAGTGTCCTTTCTTATATCTTCGTTCTTGGTTTACCAACGCTGCTGCTATATATGTTCATTTTACCCCCTGATATAATAACTCATGCATGCTCGCATACATCAGCATATATAATAACAAGTACTCGTCCTACTAATCATGCATCATCATACAACTTCTACTCGTTATTAATAATAAGTCATACGATCATCATCCTCATAGTCATCGAACCCGACCCTACATAATTGTTCTTAACACATGATCATCAGTATCAGGTAGGACCTAAACACCCTTAAGGTAAAATAGCATAAAACAATATAGACCCTGACTCTCCATTATGAAGAATGGCGATCATCCTGTCTCCAATTTTTGCCCTTCGCTGAATGTTGCTTCCAAGAAGCTCCTTACGACTGTCCATACATTTTTTCCATTCTTTGATTGTCATGTCTCCACTTCTTTTAGAAACCCGGTATGGACAGTTCAGATTCGTAGGAAGACCTGGTTGTATGTTCAAAACATGAAGGCTACCGTGTGTATACATCAGATGAGGCACACAATCATTCGGGATTATCTGTTGAAAAACATAGTAATAACTTCGTAGTTAGCAATGATATGATGTACTAGTTTTAGAAGTGTGCAAAAAGATGCACGGATGTCGTAATAGTAAAAAATCTTACCAGGGTATCTCCATGGTAGTTACCGTAGTTCAACACGTGCACTAGTGGCACGTATTGACCATAATGTTGAGGAGTTCGATTGTAGACATTGTAATTCTCAAGATCAGTACAAAATGCGACCAGATGATTTTTCTCCTGATAAGTTAGTTCGGAGCCTTCGGTGTAGTAGGTTCTGTCTACCATCTTCCGCACATTCTTTGAAGAATGAAAATAAGCTGTCAATGGAGAATAAGTTGTCAACTATTTTGAAATAAACAATATAAATTACTTAATAACTATGTTAAGCTCACATGGGGGAAGAATTGGAGGTGTATCCACAAGGACGAAAATCGTAGGTCTCTCTTGCTCGATTGTAGGATCACCAAGATCCATGGTAACAAGCATACCCTCATCAAAACCATACATCTTGCAAAGTGCTTCCCAATTTTTGCAACCAAAATGGGTTACACTCTGAGCATTGTACAACTTTACTTGAAAATCCACACCATGATGGGTACTTAGGATAATTTTTTTGGTTTCGAAACTTTCATGGTCTTCAAAACCCATCCTCTCCAAGACATAGCGTCTTGCAAAGCATGGGATAAGCTAGTCGAATTGGAAAAGATGAAAAATATTGTCATGATTAAAATAGTTGAAGTCATGAGTAATTACGAAAAAATGTTGCAGATACCTAATCATCGGTTGCGTACCGTATGAACATCGAAGGTCTCCTCGAGCTTAATGCTGAAGCGACGATCTTCGTCCAGCTCAATGAACCTGTCGCAGATACCTCGGTCGTCGTGGCACCAGTCGCACTCCCCCGGGCGGTTTTCGTCGTCCGAGTACGACATTTCCGGCCTATGTTCATAATTCAAATATTAAACTAGATTATTAATCACGGGTTGACTATCGGTGATGTACGTAGCTCCTCCTTTCATTCCCGAGTGCATTATTACATCAAATTGTCTAGCACACGGGAATGAAGGAGAACTTATCCAATATGAGCATTCAGTAAGCAAAACCAAATCATAAAATAAGCAAAACCAAATCATAAAATAAAGTAGTATTCAAATTAGCATGCATTCAATAATTATAAGCAAAAGTACATCATCTCTTGGTGTCCGTACATCGTCGAATATTATCACTAATATAGCATCACTAATACAACTAGAACCGTAGCGCCCGACGGGTATCGACGCGGGCGGTGGACACCCAAAGATAAGGAACCATCACAGGATCATAGCTCCAGTGAGATCCCTGGAGAACCTGCCAGGTATTGTCGAACCTGCCCTTCAATGCAACCATGTAGCGATGGACGTGCTCGTCCTCCTCGCTGACACGATGACGTACGACCTCCGCGGTGTCCGGAAGCCTCGGCACCGTCACTGGACCACGCGACCGCCACCAAACAAGGATCGGGTCAACAATGGGCTGCCTCCTCACCAACCTACGTCCCCCGGAAGGTAGCACCTCCCAATACCAGCCCGGCGGAGCCCAGTCCCGAACATGGCCCTGATCTAGCAAGCCTCCACCGCCGAGTCGACGACGACGAGGATGCGGGATAGGCATCACCGACGTCGATGCGGGAACTACTTCTATATATAGTTAAATAAAGTAGTTTTATTAATTAAATCAACTAGCTAGTTCAACTACTAAACACTTACTATAAATAAATAAAGTAGTACTTACTAAAAACAAACTACTTCTATATATAGTAAAATAAAGTAGTTTATTAAATCAACTAGCTAGTTCAACTATATATGAAGCACTTACTATAAATAAAATAAAGTAGAATTACTAAAAATAAACTAGTATTTTTCTAACTAATTATATTAAACACTTTCTCTTCTTATTTTTTTTCATTTTTCTAAATACGTACTATGAACAAAAAATCATTAAAATTCTATAACCAAAATTACAACAGAAAAAATCATAAAGATTCCATGAACAGAAAATCTATGAACTACACATCTAAATTACTACACATCCAACAAAAAAATCTATGAACTACAAAAAATCTAAAAAATCTAACAAAATCATAAAAAAACAAAATCTAACAAAAAATCTATTAACAGAAAAAAATCTAACACAATATGAACAAATTAATTACACAATCTAAATTAATTTTCTATCTAATTTATCTAACTCATCTAATTAGCATTAATTAATATCTAGCTAATTCATCTAACATTTGACATTAATATCTAATTTTTCTATCTAATTTATCTAACAGAGGAAAATACACGGGGCCGGCGCCGACGACGGGCCGGGGGCGTACGGGGCGGCGACGTACGGAGCGGGGTGCCGAGGGGGACAGCGACGGCGCGTGGCGGGGGCGGCGACGAGCGACGGCGCAGGACGGGGCGGCGATGGGGACGCGGGCGACGATGGGGACGGCGACGACGTCGGGGCGGGGCGGCAACGGCGTCGGGACGGGGCGGGGCGGCGACGGGGTCGGGGCGGGGCGGCGACGGCGCGCGGCGTCGGGAGATCGAGGAGGAAGGAGAGATCGAAGTGAGGGATGCGGTTCTGAAATTTTCGTTATATAGCAAAGACATTGGTCCCGGTTCGTGGCTCCAACCGGGACCAATGCACCCTTTTGTCCCGGTTGGTACCACCAACCGGGACCAAAGGCCTCTTTTCAGCAGCCCAAAGGGCGGGAAGAAGAGGGCTTTGGTCCCGGTTGGTGCCACCAACCGGGACTAAAGGGTGGGCATTGGTCCCGGTTAGAGCCACGAACCGGGACCAATGGTCGTGTGCTGGCACGGTGCGGCACAAAAGTTTAGTCCCACCTCGCTAGCTGAGAGGGGCGCGCAGTGGTTTATAAGCCCCACTGCCCCACCCCTCTCAAGCTCCTCTCCACTGCAGGCTTACGGGCCTACTTACTACCGCGTTGCCTGTTGGGCCTACTGGGCCACCTGCGGGCCTGAATCCTGGCCCATGGTGGGTTTCTAGTCGTATTCAGGCCGTGGGTGCCCAGTAGGAGGCACTTTTTTCCTTTACTTTATTGTTGCTATTTTTATTTTTTTCCCAGATTTTTGTTTTGTTTTCTGCATTATTTATTTTCTTTTGTTTTTTTGCTTTATTTTTTAATTCTTTTTGCTTTTAGTTTTAGAACAATTTTAAACTTTCTGTTAGTGCCATTAGTTCTCAAATTTGAAAACACTTTTTTTGTTTTTTTGTTTTGTTTCGTGCTTTATTTATTTTATTTTGTTTCTACTTACAACAAAATACTTATTGTTGCTATTTTTTCCCCAGATTTTTTGTTTTGTTTTCTGCATTATTTATTTTCTTTTGTTTTTTTGCTTTACTTTTTAATTCTTTTTGCTTTTAGTTTTAGAAAATTGTAAACTTTCTGTTAGTGCCATTAGTTTTCAAATTTGAATACACTTTTTTTGTTTTTTTTGCTTTATTTATTTTATTTTATTTCCAGTTTTTTCTTTTGTTTTCTGCATTATTTATTTTCTTTTGTTTTCTGCGTCAAAGCATTTGAAATGAACTCTGAAAAAGTTGAAAGTTGAAAGTTGGCATGGTATCACGAGGGCCGAACCATAATGGGCTGCCTTTGGTCCTGGTTCGTCCCACCAACCGGGGCCAATGGTGGTCGGCCAGGACCAAGGCCCATTGGTCCCGGTTCGTCCCACCAACCGGGACCAAAATGTCCAGACGAACCGGGACCAATGGCCCACGTGGCTCGGCAGCCCCTCGGGGCTCACGAACCAGATCCAATGCCCCCATTGGTCCCGGTTCTGGATTGAACCGGGACTAATGGGCTGACCCGGCCGGCCTGGACCATTGCCCCCTTTTTAGTCTCACCTCGCCAAGCGAGAGGCACTTGCAGCTGTTTATAAGCCCTGAGTGCAGAGACGATGAAGATGAGGCTCAATGCTCACCTGCACGTTGGTTCGCTTCAAGCCTTGAGGAATAGGGTAGACTGCATGGAGCTATGTGCAGTGCAGTGTACACTATTCCGAAAGGCTTGAAGCGAATTAACTAGCATTGCGCCTCTTTTTTATTTTTAATGACTTATTACCACATAGAAATAAATAGAAAAAAATAAATATAGCAGAAAAGAAAAAAACTATATAAAAAACTACTCAGAAATAATTAGAAGCAAAAATAGTTGTGATTAACTTTACTAAAATCTTTTTTATTTTTAATAACTTATTACAACTCAGAAATAAATAGAAAAAAATAAATATAGTAGAAAAAAAACTATATAAAAAACTACTCAGAAATGAGCATAGATGCGCTAATAGAGAAAATTAGACCTAAATTCATAATAAATTTCTACTAACTTCAGAGAAATTCAATATGAATTTAGGTCAAATTTCCTGTATAAGGGCATCTATTTTCACTTTGAGAGCAGTTCAACAAGGCTGAGAGGGAGGGGCTTATAAACCGGTGTGAGCCCCCTTCGGTTGGCGAGGTGGGACTAAACTCTGGCCGTAACGAGGACCACACCTTTAGTCCCGGTTGATGCCACCAACCGGGACTAATGGGCTGCCTTTGGTCCCGGTTTGTCCCACCAACCAGGATCAATGGTGGTGGGCCAGGAGCGAGGCCCATTGGTCCTGGTTCGTCCCTCCAACCGGGACGAAAAGGTCCAGACGAACCGGGACCAATGGCCCACGTGGCCCGGCCGGCCCCCGGGGCTCACGAACCGGGTCCAATGCCCCCATTGGTCCCGGTTCTGGATTGAACCGGGACTAATGGGCTGACCCAGTCTGGACCATTGCCCCCTTTTCTACTAGTGTTATAAAATAAAATAAAATAATAAGAGACAAAAGCAATACGACATGAAACAAATATATGGTATTACAAAGCATATTGCTAAACTGCCACCCGTAAGTGTTGCGACATAAATCTTGATCCAACTTATTGCTGCTGCGAGCCATTATCTTTTGCGATGCGTTAGAAAATACTCCCTCCGTCCCATAATGTAAGACGTACTTTGATACTACACTAGTGCTAAAAAAGTCCTACACTATGGGACAGAGGGTGTAGTTTTTTTGGGGCGCTTTACATACTCCGGTATTTTGAATCGACTTTGCACACAAGTCGTATGCCGCTAATCCACCGCACGTCGATCAGTTCAGTACACACCTCCATGGTCCTCTTCCAATTGTTTTTTTAGCAACATAGGGTTCCCCTTCGATTTCCATTAGAGAAACCATCAAACCAAGTATCTAAACAGGGTTCTTTTCGAGATCACGACTGAAAAGATCTAGTCCTATTACATCTCAGACAGTCTCGCAGCATAACAAGATAACATAAAACTACATAGATCTAACGCAACAGCAAAGGCACGCACCAAAGTTGAGCCTCTTTCGTAGATCTTCCACTTCACTCCACTTCGTTGAAGCGCCAAAAGGAGAAGACTTTTCCCATCTTCGTCACTGCTAGACTCGAAGGACTCCAAAATGTCAGCCTTGCACAGCTTTGTAGACATCACTTGCTACTTGCACGATGAGTTTTGCTCCCAGCATCAGCATTCTTTCCCCTGGGCACCTTTTCTGCAAAACAGCCCAGTCAGAAATCCATCCACACATCATTTTCACAATACCCATTGGGTCAAAAATCATTTTTCTATCAAACACAATGTTATTTCTACATCTCCAGATCGCCCACAACAACGCTGAGACGCCAACCATTATAAGTTTCTTGCTATCTTTCTGGATTTTTTTAACCATAATCCAAAACAATCATTGAGGTCTCTAGGGGTACTTTTCAGATCAAATGCACATCTCACTAGAGCCCAGATGGTTTTTGCTACTGAGCAAGAGAAAAACAGATGATCTATCATTTCATCCTTGCCACAAAACACACAATTTTTATCCCCTTTCCATCCTTTTTTAACAAATTATCTCTAGTAAGTATACTTTTTCTTGCTAGCAGCCATAGAAAGAATCTAATCTTAGCAGGAACTTTAGTTTTCCACAGAAACTTCTTGGGGAATCCCACAACAGACTTGATCAGATCCCTGTATAGTGATTTGACAGTGAATTTTCTATTAGCAGACAACATCCACATGGGTTTGTCCCTCCCCCATGCATCAAAACTTCCTCACATATCGCTCTCATTGCTATTCCAAAGTTGCTCAGTATCCCCATAGAGAGCTCTACTGAAGGTAAAACCACCCCATCCCTTATCAATTGCTTCTCTAACTGTAATCCCCTGATTATTGCTAATAAAAAACAAAGAGGGGTAAGCCTCTTTGAGGGATTTATCTTCAACCCACCAGTCCTCCTAAAACCTGGTGTTTCTGCCATCCCCCAATCTCTTCTTAACATGTGGATAGAAATATTTTCTAATTTTCAAGATATCAGGCCAGAATTGGGAATGCCCATTTTTATGTTTAATTCTAGAGAGACATTTATCCCCAACATATTTCCTTTTAACAATTCCCTGCCAAAACCCCTCATCATTTTCAAGTTTCCACAACCATTTAGCCAATAAAGCAATATTAAACATTTCAATATTGATAGTCCCCAATCCTCCCTGTTGTTTTGGAAGACAACAGGTTTTCCAATTTACCAAATAGTATTTCTTTTTGTCCTCTCTGATTGCCACACCATCCTAGCTCTATAAAAATCTACCTTTTTTCTAACTCCAACTGGCAAGAGATAAAAAGACATCATGTATATAGGTATGTTAGACAAGCAAGATTGCACCAAAGTGACTCTTCCTGCAATATTTAGTAGTCTAGCCTGCCAGCAGGCACATCTTTTCTCAATTTTTTCAGTAACATTCTTCCACATTTTGTTTCCGATTCTCTCGTTAGAAATGGGTAACCCCAGGTATTTCGGGGGGTTTCCCCGAGAATGCAGGTGAAGATTCCCTGGTACAGTTCTTTTTTTTCACTGGCCCCCCCAAACAAGAATATTTCACTTTATGGAAATTTATTGTCAAACCAGACATCTGCTCAAAAGCAGTTAAGATAAATTTTAAATTTCTGGTAGAGTCTTCATCATCTTGCAACAAAAAATGGTGTCATCTGCATATTGCAGCATATTGAATCCATTGTCATGGTAGTCAGTGAGAACCCCTTTTACAAACCCTTCCTCTCTAGCCTTATCTAGAATGATGGCAAGAGCATCAACTGCAAGATCAAAGAGCAGAGGAGATAAAGAATTTCCCTGCCTCAGCCCTTTAATGGTTTTGAAGTAAGGACCTACGTCATCATTCACTTTGACTGCTACATGTCCCTCTCTCATAGTGTGCAACACCAAGTCACACCATTTGTGAGGGAAGTTTTTTAGTTTGAGCATATTATGAACAAAAGGCCACTTGATTTTGTCATATGCTTTTTCAAAGTCAACTTTGAATAGCATAGCACTTTATTTTTTATTTTTAATAGAGTTTAGAGGCTCATGCAGAATCACAACTCCCTCCATAATATATCTACCTTTCACAAAGGCAGTTTGGATGGGTGAAATGATAGGGTTAACTACTTTGCTCAATCTGTTCATCAATATTTTAGTGACAATCTTGAAACTGGCGTTTAAGAGGCAGATAGGTCTAAATTTTTGAATTTGTCTAACATCTTTAACTTTTGGAACTAGGGTAATAATCCCATATTTCAATCTGGCCAAGTCAACTTTGCCCCTATGAAAGCCATCTAAAATAGCTTTCAAATCAGCCTTAAGTAGCTCCCAAAATGTTGGTAGAAGTCTACAACAAATCCATCAGGGCCTGGACTTTTGTTTTTTTTCATAGTGAAAACCACATCTTTAATTTCTTCCAATCTAAAAGGTTTAATCAAATCATTTCCCTCCTGTGTGGAAATTCCAACAAGGTTTTGAATGTCCAAATTGATATTAGATTTTTCATCTTGACCAAATAAAGTTTTATAATAGTTGGTTACATGCTCCATGAGTTTGGCCTCTCCCTCAATGGGCTCCCCCTCATGTTCAAGTGTAATAATCCTATTTTTTTCTTCTTCTGACATTAACCTTGGCATGATAATATCTAGTGTTAGAGTCACCCTCTTTTATCTACCTATCTTTATACCTTTGTAACCATTTAATTTCTTCCATCTTCAAGATGTTTTTCAGTTCTTTCCTCTAGTTTTCCTGGATTTCTCTATCTTGAGTACTAAGTCCATCAATTTCAGCTCTTTTATCAATCTCATCCAGTAGCTCCAATAACTCTTTTTTCCTTTTTCTGTAAGCAGCATTAGCATTCATAATCCATCCCTTTATTTTCTATCTGATGTTTCTCAACTTTGTTTGCCATATGTCTAAACTAGAACCTTTACACTTAATATTCCAATTCTTTTCCACAAATTCCCTAAAGCCTACCATGAGCATCCAGGCATTTTCAAATCTGAATATGAGCTGGGTTTTTCTAAGCTCCCCAGTGTCTAAAAGCAGACGGGCGTGATCAGAAATTTCCATTTCCATGGCATTTATCATAGCCAGGGGTATTTGCCTTCCCAATTTGGACAGATTAAAATTATATCTAGTTTCTCATAAGTGGGATCAGGCAAGTTGTTAGCCCAGATATCTTTTTCTCCCAAGCAAAGGAAGATCCGTGAGTCCAGCATGTTCAATGATAGCATTGAAAACAAAACTAAAATGATCTAGTCCTCCAGGCTTATTATTTTCAGAACTGTTCCTGATCAAGTTAAAGCCCCCCCTATCACACAAGGGTGTGTATTATTTTGATAGAATCTGGATAATTCAGCCAAAAAGGTTGCTTTTCCATCTTTTTGAGCATCACCATAAACTGTGACCAGATTTTAACTAAACTTGGCTATTTTATCAAACAAGTGTATTTTAATGAAATATGACCCTTTTTCCACTTGTAATATATCAAAACATTCATTATTAATCCCTACTAGAATTCCCCCAGATTTGCCTCTAGGGGCAATCCATTCCCAGAGAATTTTTTTCCTCCAGCAAGGTTATGTAACTCATTTTTTGTGAAGTCGCTTTTAATGGTTTCCTGAAGTCTAACATAGTCTAATTGTTTTTTCCAAAATGGTATCTCTAATGAAATTTCACTTAATATCCTTCCCAATCCCTCTGACATTCCAAAACATGCCTCTCATTTTTTTTCTTTTATTACTTTTCATTCTATTTCCCCCACTTAATATGGATTTTTCTCCAACCCCAAAGGATGGCATCCCACCTCTCTTTTTTCTGTTACTAGAAAAAATCTTTTTCAATTTGTCATAATGTTCTATCTCTATATCACCCTTAGAATTATCTCCTTCTGATCACAAGTCCTCTAACTCAACATCTCCAATGTCAATAAGACTTGGAGAGTTATCTTTTTTCTCCTCCCTATTTTCATTAATAATTTTTTGGAGATATATATCTCTTCTAGCCTGTTCCATGTTAGAAATCGGGTCTAGATTGTGGGTAACCATATCAAGAGCACATCCCAAGTCAATTCCAACCCTGTTAGCCATCTCATATAAAGAAATTTTTTCATCAGAAAAAACAGGATTCTTATCATAATTGTCTTTTTCAGCTGCCCTTTCCTTGGCCAGATCTTCTAGTTTGGCATCTTTTTTATCCAGGTTTCTATCACTTCTTCTAGTAGGTCCATCTTTGTCTTTATCTTTGTCTCCTTCCTCTTTTTTGTGAATCCCAAGCTTTGTGCCTAGTGATTCCACAGAATCTTGACTAGCTGAACAGTCCACAGGTTCTACATAAGCATCTTCTGGTGTGTTATCCTGGGGTATTTCAGATTCCATCTCATTCTTCTCACCTAATTCTTCTCCATATATTTCGTTTTATTCCCAAGCATCAATTTTTTTCCATGCACCTGTTAATTAGCTCCTGCTAACCTTGAATCATTTCCAGTAGACTCCTCTTCTCAGTTTCCCACATGGCAATCTTTTTTTCCTCCATAACTTTCCAAGCATCATTTCTGCATCTGATTTCTTCAACCTCTTGAAATTTTTAAGGGCTTTATCAAGTTCCACCTCTATTTTCTTTCTCAAGCCCACCTCTAACATATAATCTTTCTGCATCTTCACAATCTCATCATTTTTCTATTGCATCTCCTCGAATTGTTTGAGTCCTATACTTCCCAAGGAGATGTTTTCTTTAGTTCCATCAGCTCCTAACTCATCCCTTTTCATTTTTTTCTGACCTCCCATATCATTCCCCTAGGTTCCATGATCTCATACTTTCTTTTTTCTTCATACCACCCTTGTTCAATTACTTCTTCCAACTCAATGTTGATTCTGTATATCATCAGGTCCTTGTCAGTGATCTCCGTTTGATAAGGGATTTTCTCAAAGTCTCTGACTCCCACCTTAGCCCTGATTTTCTCTTTCAGAATGGTGGACATATCAATTTCCAGAACAGGACCAAGAGAAGCAGCCACCTCACACATTCCAAAAAAATGTCTGAAACACTCAGGGATTTTCCCAAACTGCACCCACACTATGTGTAACTTGCCAATAGCTTGAGTGCCATATGTCCAGCTGTCCACATTGATCACAACATTGGTCCCCAGCAGGTTGAAATTTCCAAACTTGTGAAGTTCTGCCAGTCTGCTTTTGCTGGGAAATCTCATCAAGTAAGCTTTGTCTCCATGTTTTTTGCATCTCCATTGCCAATTCTAGCTGAACATGTAGTTGAATCCTTCCAAGAATTGAGTCTAATTTATCTCCCCAGAAGAGATGTTCACAATGGCCATAGGATTAATTTGTTCACTACTGACCACCTCTTTAGAATTTTGTACTAGCAGCACTCCCAACCCTTTGGCTGCATATCCAATGAATATGGGAGTTGGCTTGATTTGCTTCAGCCAAGCACATTCCTCAGTGATGTGAGAATTCTTGCCACAAATGATACAGTTGGGCAACTTGCAGTCTCTAGTCAAGTGTCTGGTGTCCTTGCACTTGTTGCATAGCACTCTGAAATTCCCACCAGCTTTGTTTTGATCCAAGCTCTCTCTCTGGCCAAACCTGTTGTTCTGAAACCATCCTTTCTGCCCTTGCTTGTTCCCCACATCCATGTTAGCTTCAATCTTATTCATGTGATCTTTTCCTCCTGCAAACTCTTTCTTAGACTCATCAGTCAGAACCCCTCTACTGCTTTCAAAGGGGTAACAATTCCACCCCCAGACGAGCTTTCCATCTTTTGTTGGGCCATCTGGGCCATCAGAGCCCCAAACCACTGCTGCTGTTGGATCAGATCGAAAGAGGAAACATGCATCACCACATCCTCTTTTCCTTTTAGATCTCTAGCTTTCTGATCATCTTCCATCCTCTTCGCAGATTCCTCCTTGGAGCTCGAAGGAAGCCTCAGATCTGCCATTCCCCTTTTTTCTTCCTCCACTTGCTAATTAGATTTCCCAGTCTCCTCCATGTACCCAAATCTTCCACCTCCTCTCTAATTATTGGGATATATCTCTCTAAACCTGTCAAGTTCTTCTTCTTTTCTTCTATACTGGAAATTGTCCCTCACTCCCCTATTGAATATTCCTCCTCCCCGATATCCTCTAGGCCCCCTGTTCATCCTCTCTTTCTCTTCACTTTCACCCAGTGGTGGTGGGGGGAGGGGAAACCCTAAATCCTCAAGGGGATCGGACTCTCTCTCAAAGCAGAGGAGAGGTGCACTATTTATAGTTAGAAAGGCTTGGGAAAGCGTATTTCTATAACCCGCCTCCCCTTTTGCTTTGCCCAAAGTTTGCCCATCTTTACAAACTCTTTTTTCACCCCAAATGGGGGAAAACTTGCGAAATCTACCCACAATCCCAACAGGCACTGATACTTGACATCCATCGATAACCATATTATCTAGATGTACACAATCTCTTGACTAGAAATCTGGTATTTGCACATAATTTGTACAATTCATTTTTTCAGCTATATATCTACTTCTTCTAATCAGATCTGGATCGATCTTGCAACTGGAATCTATATCAGATCCAGCGCCATAAACATCTCTCACCTTCTTTTTAATTTTGTCACCAACTCCCCAACTCACTTTCCTTTCTGAATAATTTCTCCCATATACAGGACCAAAACATGGTCTGTTATCAATCTTATCCCCATTTCTAGCAGCCAATCTGCTTTGCTTGTTCATTCTAGTTTTATCAACAGAGATTTCTGCTTCACACTCGGCAAGATATTTACTGGGAGAAGAAGTTTTACCTTGCAGTACTGATGAGGGCCCAGCCTCCCTGTCAGAGACCTCACCGTTGAGCAGCCAGAAACGACTGCCCGCCGGCGAGGCTCCTATTCCCGCATGCGGCGGGCGAGGCTGAGCAGGCGCGGCGACCGACGAGGGAATCGCGGGGATCGTAGTATCACCAGCAGCCACCTCGCGTTCATCTTCATCGCACTAGGCTTCACTCCCTCTTCTGTAGCGTTGACCACCGGGTCCCCCGACGCCTTCTCCTCCATCGCCGTGGGAGTCGGCACCGGTAGGCCCATCACTGCTCCGACGATGAACTCCGTCGGACCCGCAGGCTTGCGGCGGCGGGATCGAAACACCCTCCACTTCATCTCCTGCTTGGGGTCGTTGGATTCCGACTCCTCCATCGCCCAGAGTAACATCCTGAGCGCACCCACAGGCTCGCCCGTTGGCGTGAGGCCCCAATCCTCTGCCTCCATGAGCCGCCTGTATGCCATCTCCACCGCCTCCTTCAGATCTCTCTCCTCCGCGAACCAGGAGATGATCTCCATCAGCTTCTCCAGCTTCGTGTTGTCTCCGTTGGCTATCTCCCTCGCCCTCGCCTCGAGTCTCGGCTTCCACGGCGCCATGGATCTCACGAGCTGGAGCACGGGTTTGTGGTGTGGGAGGGGAATGGATCTCGTCGAATGGGGAAGGGATGGCCGCACCGCGTCTCTCCGCAGCTTTAATCCTCCGCCATTCCCGACGCTCCTCCTCCTCCTTGACCTCGATCCTCGCATCGCGTCGTGCCTCCTCCCCAATCCCCAGCGCCCTGCCCACCGAACAACGTGGCAAGGGAACCTAATTTGTGTACCTTCCTTTATTCCTCCCTTATCGTGTACCCGCACCGCGTCGATGCGCACGCCACGATTTTCTAGCAGCGTCGGCGCCGGATAGTCGCCCCGTTGAAGGAGTACGCCTCGCCGGAAGAGCAGTAACGCCGGCGTCGTGAGATCGGAGACGGAGGTGAACCGCCCATCTGCGATCAGGGGGGTCCGCATCGCCCGCGTCGCCCGTGTCGCCCATCGTCCTCGGCTCCCTCTTCCAATTGTATATTGCTAGTTTGCTATTCGAGTGAGAAAGCAGGGCAAAGCAATAGCAAAATCGGCTAGCTGTCGTGTATGGGAAAGGATTGGGCCTCGGCACGTGTCGGCTGTCTGTCTGATCAGTTTATGGCCAGCAGATAGCCTAGCACGGCACCCGCGGTGAAAATCAAGCAAAGGTGGAGGCCTAATCGGCTGAGTGGTATAGGTGAGGGCACATTTGCATGACAGGACAATATGGGTGACTTAGATCAGGTGAGTAGAACATGACGATGCTATGGGTACTTTGAGTGCGTACCCTAGGAAACCTTATGATGATGTTAACTTGCCAGACGGGTTGCCAATAAAAATCGTTGCTCCAAGTATCAATGCCTGGGAAATTCTTCTGAATCAAGATCTCAAGATAGTGAGCCTAAGGATCAAGGATAGCAAAGTTGAGACCCTACTAGATTGGACTGGGAACACACTCTAATTCTCCCCATGTTTCCTAAGCAAAGAATTGCTTGATTGTCTCTGCCTGTTTTTCCTATTGTATTCTCTTTTGCTTCCATTATAATTATTTTACTTCATCTAATGAGAAATTACCGTAGAATGTCAGCGCCTCAAAAAAAAACTTTGCTTATGGGTGGCCAAGTCAAATTAAGGTTACGTTTCCGCAAACATTTTTTAAGGTTACATCATATGCAAAGGTAATATGAAGTTCATCACAAAAAGAAAAAGGAAATATGTAGTTAAAATTATGCTACTTATGGCATTTGTCTCGTTCTTTGCACATAGTAGGTAAAAGGAGGTTTGGGTGCATCACTTTGATTCGTAAGTGTAATGGGCAAAACAGGATTGGAATGCCATGCACATTTGAGGTTGTTTGATTGCAATGCATGAAAAACAAACAACTTTTTTCTAGAAGTTGTAGTGAATGCTAGATTTCCTATGAAATGTAGTACAAATGATACAAAAAAAATCAACATGATTCAATTCTACGAATCAAATGACCACTGCAGAAAAATTTCTAAAGGATTATAAGGGGCAGCCCAGTGCATGTAGCTCCTGCTTGCGCAAGGTCCGGGGAAGCGTCCAACCACTTTGGGACTATAGTACGCAACATTTTTCTACATTTCTGCAAGAGACTGTTTCCATGACTCGAACCCATGACCTCATGGTCACGAGGCAACAGTTTTACCGCTGCGCCAAGGCTCTCCTTCTTCTAAAGGATTACATACTTCAAAAATTCTAAAAAAAAACATCCTTTGAATCAAAGAGGCCTTAAATTCCTTCATTTTTCCTGTGAAATTCTTCAACGGAAAATTTCTTCGAATTTCCGATGGTACGTTCCTTTGAATCAAACGGATGAATAGTGTGATTCTACAGTTTTCCTCTACTTTTTATATGAATCAGAGAGGCCCTAAGAGAAGAAAAATGAAGGCACCGGAGGTAGGTGAAAGTACATTTTGCATAACAGAAGGATGGACAAGTCTGCATATCTGTGTCGTTTATTCCCCCAAGTCGCTCCTCTTCCTCCAAGAAAGAAAGCTAGGGTGTCTGCCTCTCGCCGGCGCCGCCGCAGGTCCGCCTCATCTCCGGTGGCCCTAGGGTCATGGGGGCGCGGTGGATTCTGCCAAGGGCCGGCGGGAGGGCTCCGTTTTCAGTCGTTTTTCCTGTCTTGTTAGGGTTTGTGTCATGCTCAGGAAGGCGAGACGGCGGCGGCTCCCTGAAGATGAAATAAAGGTCTCCCCGCCTAGCCCCCGTTCCGGCGGTGCATCTAGCATCGTTGGTGGGCGTGTGGAGGTGTGTCTTCGGCGGATCTATCTTTGATGGATTTGCTCGGATCTCGTCGTTGTTCTTCTACGTTCGTGTGTCTTCGGATTGAATCCTTCCAACCTACGTTAGTCTTCATCGGCGGCGGTTGCTGTTCTGGTGCGCTGGTCCTATGGGGCCTTAGCACGACGACTTCCCGACTGTCTACTACAACAAGTTGTGTCTGACTCCGGCGATGGAGGGGTGATGACGGCGGCGCGTCTTCGGCTCGCTCCAGTGCTTATAGTCGTCGCTAGGTGGTCTACGGATCTGGATGTAATTTTTATTACTGGTGCTCGTTGTACTGCCATGATTGAAGATGGATAGATTGAAAGTTTCTTCGCAAAAAAAAAAGAAGGATGGACAAGTAACGTGAGTAGACGTATATGATAACAAAATTGTAGCCGAACTTACTACATGATTGATGATGGAATAAAAATTGTTGCTCGTGGGTGGCTCAAGTCTTCGAGGAAAAGGGAAGGTGCTGGAGCGGAGCAACTACTTTTGTTGTCCCTAGGCTCTAGGTAGGCTTTTTGTGTGAGCCGCGACCTAACACTAGCATGTCAGTGTATCATCTTTTACATTTCGACAATAAGAACCGCACTGATCTACCACTATGTATCATCTCTAGTCCCATATCAACAAAGTATGCCATCTATCGTCTCATTATCCACAAAGTGTACATGACCATATTGCCCTTGAGTTTTAAAAGAACTAGATAATACCCTGTGCCTTGATATGGGAATAAGTCTCTTCCACATCCTTACCATATATCAACGGTAGCAGACCTAGCGGTAAATGGGGGCTGACTGCACGTTAAAATGGCTCGTGACATTCAGTGGACTGATTTGTTTATGAAAAAAATTGATGAAGTGAAGGACTTCTTTTTTGCGGGGGATGAAGTGAAGGACTTGCATCTACTTGAGGAGGGTTTGCATTTGTTGAAAAATGGAATGTGAAGGGCTTGCATCTGCTTGATGATGCAGAGGAATTGCATGTGCTAGAAAAATAGGTAGGGCAAGCATGTGCTAGAAAAATAGTTAGTGGGTTGCAATTATTTAATATATAACAGATGATTCGAACGGTGAGACATTCAGTGACGCAGTACTTGTTGAAACTGGATCAAGAAAACCTAATCTGGTGAGAAAGAAACACAAGGAACCATACCTGCAACTTTATGCGGCCAAAACTGCAAAAGGCACGCTAGAGAGTTTGGCCAACTTATCAAATGTACGCTGCAATCGCATGTGAAAACCACAGGTTGTTCCGATACTGGATGCAAGTTTCATGCATGAGGGCGGGCGTTGACAAGGCAGGCTGAATGACATTACCATTTCACACAAGGCAGGAAACTCTGAGAAAAAGTTACACTAGTGGAAGGTGAGTCGGCCATCGTGAAGTCCGAAGGTCAAACTATGCGACAGCAAAAAAACATTGTGAAATATCTCAACATAGCAGCATATGCATGCAGAACTCCTCAACAAAATCAAGAAACATGTTGTCACAGGATGGAGCTGCGTATTTCAAGAAACAGGGTTTGTGCCTTGTATGCAACTACTTGCAAGTTTGATATGATTGAACAATGGTCATGTTTAGATTGTGTGTAATTTGTATGTGCTCCTAACAGGCCACCAATGATTTGTAATACAGTAATTTCCATTATTTGAAGTGCCTACCTTGGTCGGAAAGAACTCGGCAACGTCAAACCGACTTTTTTGTCGAAAGGTGAGACCAATATGAAAAGAGAAGTAAAATAATGTAAAAGAGGCTAGTTTTTTTTTCTTGGTGGAGGATGATGTGTGTTTCATTAAAGCTCTAATACTAATTCCTCACTAATGAGAAAACTATAAGATAATCAAAATTGTAAACCTTACTGTGCCACAGTAGCAAAGTTCTTCTGGAAAGTCCTGGTGGAAACTGAGGTGTTCATCTGTGAAAAGCCTTAAGTGTGTGGATTTAGCAGCTGGTGCTACAGAAAGTATTTGAGCGAAAGAGAAACCAAAAGTATACTGGACAACACATGGTTGCACAAGCTGAAGAATTGATCTTAAAATGATTAAATTATCACAAAAAAGGCAAGCAAATCGTTCCTCTCTGAAAAATATGTTGACCATGGGATTTTGCAGTCCTATGACAATGGAACCTAGGCAAATAGCAATTCTTCAGTAAAAAACACGAGGCAAATAGCAAAGTCATATAAGACCAAAGCTATGCATAGCCGAGGAAAAAAGAAAAACCCAAAGTGATTAGAGCCACGATCGACAAACTACAGTAAACACCGTATCCGCACCAATTATCTAATGACACCACACAGACAACGAGGTTCTTCAACAGCAACGCCTTCAAAAAGGGAGCGACACTTAAGCGTCGCCGTTACCGGATTCAACCGCCAAGGGAGGAATCTAGGTTTTCACCTTAAAGAATCGTCGGGGCATATCCGGACAATGCCTTCAACAAGGTAACAACATAAAAAAACATCGCCATTGCCAAGCATAACCAGTTCGGTTCAGACCTAGGCTTTCACCCCGGACCTCGTGACCGGGTGCTCGAGTAGCACCACCATCGAAGTCATGCAAGTGTTGTCGCCGCCACTTTTCCATGATCCAAGCAGTTACATGCAATGTGATCGCCGTCACTGCACAACCATTCCTCTGCGTCAAGTGGTCGCTCATAATTTGCATCCCACTACCGAAGTCAACCACTGGATCGTGAGATGGACCGAAGATCTTGCAATGACCACTGCTGTTGTGGAGCCGTAGGAGGCAGCTGCAGCATAATGTGCAGTCACCCTCACTCGGTCGACCGAATCTGAATCACCACCACCAAGCCGTGGATCATAGCGCCGCGGGTGGTTACCACCAGATCCATGGTTGCCGGCCACGAACCTTCATGGGATCGCGATGTCTCGTAACCATGCCCATGTAAGATGTAATCGTAGATAACAACGCATCCGTATGCGAGCCATGGTGCCAACTGTAGCAAGGAGTCACCGCACTTCAGGATCACCTCTTACCTTGTGCTCATAGACGAGCATTATTCTACAACTCCAACCATTTGGTATTAGACCGATGATCATCACTGGTGACGATATCTAGTGGCTACAAACGGGATCAGCTTCTGGAACCTATTGAAATTATTTTCACCAGCTGCTCTATGTGCAGTTATTTCAGTGAGTAGTGTGGCCATTTTACACTCTGGATAGAATGGACTGTGTAAGGAGTTTGGTGTTTGAATAGCCATGGATCATTTAACACACCCTGAAACATGAAGAGTAATTGCAATGGATGGAGCCATGCTATCCGAGTCTAGACGTCAGCAGCAACCACATCTTATGGAAAAAGAAGGAAGACTGTATGCTACTCCCTCCGTCCGAAAATACTTGTCATCAAAATGGACAAAAATGGATGTATCTAAAACTAATATACATCTACATACATCTTCTTTAATTCATTTTGATGACAAGTATTTCCGGATGGAGGGAGTACTTACTAGTTGCTATAAATGGCGTATAAGACAGATGCTAAAATTCGATCATCTTTATCCTTAATTTAACAAGCAGTGTTGCAGTGCCAATTAATGACAGGAAAACTATTCCCCTGTTCTGTTCCATGTCTTAGGAGATTGGTGCCAATAGCACTTACAAATGACAATAGCTATGGCCATCCTTATATTGTGAAGGTTATGTGTAGAGTTCAGATACTGAACTGAAATCATGAGATGGAATCATGTGATGTTGGTCGTGTCTGAATTTCTGAAACCAATTGTGGCCCAACATATTACTTACATATCGCTGCGTAGATCAGACAGCACAGGCATTGGGCTCCCGGCCAAGAATGATTTTATGAGTGTAAGCGCCTGTTTCGGACGATTGAGAGGAACCTCATGACCCGCACCCCTTACAGTCACAAAGTTGAGCCCCTTGTACCCTTGGCTCCAGCTACCAACCTGTTTAAACATGGAAGAGTTCAGAAGCTAGGAACAGAATGGAGGACGGATATCCCAATTAAAACTAACATACTGGAACGAGTAACAAAAAATAAAGGAGAATACAAATATTGCCTTATAACGGCCCATAGAATACAACCTATCCTAGTTGAAAAGGGAACATATTATTCATGCAATTTAGCCATAGTAAGTTAGAAAGCTAAATGAATGTGTATCATCACTACTGCAGGAATGCCTAGTAGTGGCTGACGCCAAATGGCCAGCAGTGGCGAGCGAGCCTCTTTGGGCGGCCCGCCACTGACTTCCTGCCACTGCTAAGGGATCATCAGTGGCGGGTGCCCGCCTGCCACTGGTAGGGCCCTAGCAGTGGCGAGCGGCGCTATATGCCCGTTTGTGTTATCCCTCTCGTAGCAGTGGCGGGCAGCATACCTATGGCGGGCAAAGCTGCCCGCCTGCCAGTACTCTGTTTTGTTAGTGCCCGCCACTGATTGATGCACCAGGCTAAAATAAAAAATCACTGTCGTTGCAACATATATTATGCTGCCACAGCAGCGTTAGATGATGCAAATAGGGGAAAGTTATCAATTAAATGTGAGCAAATCAGGAATAAAACTAGTGGTAAACACTTAAAATAAAGAACGAGAAGTACATTAAGAATAAACTAGTTACACAAAATACATGGTCATCAACTACATAGTGCATGATGCCAAATATGTTTAGTCACGGATTCAGTTTTGCCCGCTGCAATGCACTACGTAAGGTTCTTTTGTTGGTTGGACGCATCTTCTTCGGAGTTATTGTAGAATAGGCCAGACAACAAGCGGACCTCCTTGTTTATGATAGCCGCGAACTTGACTTTTAGTTCTTCGAGCACTAAGCCAGCTTCAGGCTGATTGTTTTGTACTTCTTGACGCCATTTGAAGATTTTATCATGATGATTTAACATTTTCGCAGACCTATGAATTCTTCCATGCAAATGCAGGTGTAGAAGCCACATGTTAGACTAGTCGGCGGTTGTCGCATACAAGATAGAGTGTTCCATCTGAAGGTAATCATTTTCTTTCCACTTCCTTTGTAGTCTTTCTCAACCGTGTGGCCTCCTGTAGTATTTCAATCAAAAAGACAATCATCGAGAAGGTCCTTCAGGAGGGACCAGTCTTTTCCCGGGCTCTTCGTGAAATCCAGCACGTAACAATTGCACCTTTGCGGTCTTAGCACTAGGAGAACCCAATGGTTGCTGCGCAAAAGAGAGTAAACATACCCCGCAATCATGACAAAGTTATAAAATTTGAGACGTGAAAAATATATGAAGGAAAGGTACAAATGCGAAAGCGTAAGCCAAAGAAGGACGTACATGGGTCCATGGGTCGGTACGGCACGAGGAGGAAGTTCTTAACCTTGTTCTGTTGCATGAAATCCAGAAGGTGGCTCTTCATGCATCGCCTCCCTTCCTTATTTTTTAGGTTTTCCTCGTTCATGAGATAAGGGTCGGGTGTCGCGACATCAGAAATTTTCTTGCTTCTTACCTCGGTGGCTTGAAAAAGCGCCCATAGCCTCATTAGGCAAGTTTCGATACTATAGAATCTGAACATATAGAAGATCTCTTTGAAATCTATGTATATTTTGTCCCCGCTGAATTTTCAAAAGAAAGTATATCCCTTTGGCACCTTCGCAGTGTAGTGTGTTGGGTTAACGATTCCACAATTTTGTCATGTAGAATCATGTAGAATTTTGTCATGTAGAATCTTGAAAGTATATCCCTTTGGCACCTGCTTATTATTGGCAAGCTCTGGTTCCACAATTTTGTCATGTAGAATCTTCATCTCAAGCCTCACGTGCTCGTACGCTTTGTCTCGTAGTATTCTCTAACCTGGGATATAGACATGTGCTTTTGGGTTGTCAGCACATTATTCATATGCCAAGGACTTCTTCGGTGCCTTCTTTACTGGTGGTCTACCATTTGCACATGTGGCGGCACAAGTTTTTGCCTTAGTATTCATTTTCACAACCTTTAGATGCGTGTTTCTTTTTTTCACCGGTTGGACGAAAACGGGCGGACAGGACATCGCTTCTTAGGCCACCAGATTCTTCAGTGTTGTTGGAGTAAACTTTGGTTGTTTGCAAGGTTGCGTCTCGGGATGGGCTGGCGGCGTCTCCTCATCTGTAGCATAATTAGGATTTTGTGATTTTTCAAGCATGTGCTCTTCCTGCACATACTTAGCTGATACGGGGTTGCAAAGACCTAGAGGAGATCGTCTAGGTGGCGGTCCAACACCGTGGATGTTGGGAGATGGTGATGGTGCTGCAATGCCGGGGATGGTCGGAGATGGTGTTCTGTTTGGGGATGGCTTTTCCATTATGATAACCTTTGCAGGCCACTCGAGGTAACCAGCAAAGCATTCCGAAAGGGGCTGCGGCTCGTCACCCTCTTCTATAATGTTGTGACAGAATCAAATTGTGGTATTCTAAGAACACCCTAAGCAAAGAAACCTTCCGCACGTTCTCATTTAATTTGTTGTTGTGCACGACATTTCCTGTAAAGACCCTACCTTTTGCAACCTCCAACAAGTCGCCACTAGTACTCACTCTAGCTAGGAGATTGCAAGGAATTTCTTCCTCCAACGAATGTGGTGCCACCATGACCATGAATGACATTAATGACCAAGGGGCTTCTGATGATCTTTGTGGGAGCAAGGGCCGGTGGCGTATCCACCATTTCTGGCATATTTGTCGACCCTTTCGACTGAATATGCTTCTGAACCTCTGCCGGAAAATCAGGTAAGACTTCCTTTAACCTTGCATTGACTAACTGAACTATTTAGTCTCTGTCCCTTCTTTCTTTTTCTGACTTAGTTATCCTTTTCTTGGGGGGATAGGAGGCATCCCAGAAAGTACTGCAGGCGCCGAGCTTACGGCCTCGTGTGGGCTCTCTCTTCCTGTCGAGGCCATACATAATTGGGTCAGATGACCCCTTGGGGCATCCGATGACTCTTCAGATCTTGGTGTGTTTTGGGTAAAATTTGCATGAATGAACAAACTAATATCGTTTACAAACTGGTCCTAAACATATATATGATGGAAATGTGGTTGTATATATATGCTATTTACGTACCGCTCTTTCGGCCGCCTTCGCCACTGCAAGGTCTTCGAAGTAGTAGAGTCCGGTTTCTTTATGAAGCACGGCTAGGGTTCAGAAATATTTCTTGGCACATGGATCCAGGATATTACTCAAGGGTGTCGGTTGAGCTTGTGAAGAAAACATAGCATCATGCTTATTGATGCGGCTTGGACTACGTCGGTATTTCCCCAAAGAGGAAGGGATGATGCAGCACAACTACGGTAGGTATTTCCCTCAGTGATGAGACCAAGATTATCGAACCAGTAGGAGAACCACGCAACACCACGTAAACAACTCTTGCACACAAAGAACAAATACTTGCAACCCAACGTAAGAGAGGGGTTGTCAATCCCTCCCGGGTAAAAAGATAGATAAGTTGTAGTAGTTTGGATAAATAGATCTCACGAGAACGCAAGATAAAATAAATAACAATAAATTGCAGCAAGGTGTTTTTGTATTTTTGGATTAATAGATCTGAAAATAAAAGCAAATAAAAATAGATCGCTAAGGAAAATATAATAAAGAAGAGACCCGGGGGCCATAGATTTCACTAGTGGCTTCTCTCGAGAAAAATAGCATACGATGGGTAAACAAATTACTGTTGGGCAATTGATAGAACTTCAAATGATCATGGCGATATCCAGGCAATGATCATTATATAGGCATCACGTCCAAGATTAGTAGACCGACGCCTGCATGCATCTACTACTATTACTCCACACATCAACCGCTATCCAACATGCATCTAATGTATTAAGTTCATGGAGAGACAGAGTAATGCAATAAGAATGATGACATGATGTAGACAAGATCTATTTATGAAGAAATAGACCTCATCTTGTTATCCTTAATAGCAACGATACATACGTGTCGGTTCCCCTTCTGTCACTGGGATCAAGCACCGTAAGATCGAACCCATCACAAAGCACCTCTTCCCATGGCAAGAAAAAATGATCTAGTTGGCCTAACTAAACCAAAGATTCGAAGAAGAACTATGAGGCTATAAGTAATCATGCATATAAGAGATCAGAAGACTCAAATAACTTTCATGGATAAAAACATAGATCTGATTATAAACTCAAAGTTCATCGGATCCCAACAAACACACCGCAAAAAGAGTTACATCAAATAGATCCCCAAAAGACCATTGTATTGAGAATCAAGAGAGAGAGAGAGAGAGAGAGAGAGAGAGAGAGAGAGAGAGAGAGAGAAAGAGAGAGAGATAAAGCCATCTAGCTACTAACTACGGACCCATAGGTCTACAATGAACTACTCACGCATCATTGGAGAGGCACCAATGAGGATGATGAACCCCTCCATGATGGTGTCTAGATTGGATCAAGTGGTTCTGTAACTTGCGGTGGCTGGAATTGATTTTTTGTCGACTCCCCTAGGGTTTCTGGAATATGGGGTATTTATTGAGCAAAGAGACGGTGTGGGAGGCAATCGAGGTGGGCACAACCCACCTGGGTGTGACTGGGGCCCCAGGCGCGCCCTAGTGGGTTGTGCCCCCCTCGGGGCACCCCCAGGTGCTTTCTTGTCCCATCTTCTGGTCCAGAAAAAATCCACAAAAATTTCGCTGCATTTGGACTTCGTTTGGTATTGATTTCCTGCGAAGTAAAAAACAGCAACTTGCACTGGGCACTATGTCAATAGGTTAGTCCCAAAAAATGATATAAAGTTGCTATAAAATGATTCTAAAACATCCAAGAATGATAATATAACAACATGGAACAATAAAAAATTATAGATACGTTGGAGACGTATCAGCATCCCCAAGCTTAATTCCTGCTCGTCCTCGAGTAGGTAAATGATAAAAACAGAATTTTTGATGTGGAATGCTGCCTAATATGTTCATCACATATTCTTTTCTTTGTAGCATAGACATTTGGACTTTTATATGGTTCAAAGCAATAGCCTAGTTTTGACATAAGGACTTTAATACTTAAGCATATCAACAAGCAACCATGTCTTTCAAAATATCAACACTAAAGCAAGTTATCCCTAGCCCATTATGCTCAATCATTGATCCATTCATGAAGCGGACTCGCATATTAGCTACACCCAATGCTCAAGTACGATCATAGTACCCCTTAGTTGGTGCTTTATAAGAGAAGTTGGAGACTAAAGTAAAAATAAAAATTGCATAAAGTAAATAGAAAGTCCCTTCATGGAGGAAAGTGTGGATTTGTAGAGGTGTGAGAGCTCAAAGCGAAAAAGATAGAGATAAAACATTTTTGGTGGGATGTTTTTCCTGTCAACGAAAATGATTGAGTAGTTCCCAATACTTTCCATGCTAGATATATTATAGGCGGTTCCCAAACAGAAAATAAAGTTTATTCCTTTATCAACCATACTTTCACTTTCCATGGCTAACCGTATCCACGGGTGCCTTCCATACCAACACTTTCCAAGGAATTTATTATTTGTATACATAAAGTAAATTCATTTTTTTCATTTTGGGACTGGGCATCCCTAATACCTTTGACGTACTCTCATGCAATTGTAAGTGAATAAACACTCATCTAGCATGGAGATATATTAGCCACTCCCTACCGTTTTATGAGTGGTATGAGCACACAAAGGAGAAATTATTTTGAAAATTAGAGATGGCACATACAAATTTGCTTAGAATGGCAAAAGAATACCGCATATAGGTAGGTATAGTGGACTCATATGGAAAAACTTGTTTAGATGATTTTGGATGCACAAGTAGTGATCATACTTAGTGCAAATGAAGGCTAGCAAAAGATTGAGAAGCATCCAACCAAGAAACGAAAAATCTCATAAGCGAGCATTAAGCATAAATAACACCGAATAATGCAACACAAGTAGGATGTAGTTTCATTGCATAACTATTGACTTTCGTGCTTGCATAGGGAAACACAAACCCTAACACCAATATTCTTACTAAAGCATAATTACTCATCAACATGACTCACATATTATATCATCATAACTCAAAACTATTACAAAGAATCAAATTTATTTTGTCAAATGATCTTCATGAAAGTTTTTATTATATCCTCCTTGGATATCTACCACTTTGGGACTAGTTTCATATGTTGCTTTTAATAAGCTCAAACAAAATATAAGTGAAGAACATGAGCATCATATTTCTTTCTCTCAAAATAATTTAAGTGAAGCAAGAGAGAATTTCTTAAAAAATACTAACTCTCAAATAAATCTAAGTGAAGCATGAGAGCATTTCTTCAAAAATACTAAAGCACACCGTGCTCAAAAAGATATAAGTGAAGCACTAGAGCAATTCCATAGCTCATAAAGATTTAAGTGTAGCATATAGAACAATTCTAACAAATCATAAAATTATTTTGGCTCTCTCAAATAGGTGTGTCTAACAAGGATTCATGACTTAAAATAAAAAGCAAAACAAACAAAGACTCATATCTATACTACTATTAAAATAGCAAACATGAGTTCCCCTATAGCCACAGCGAAAATTGTACACAAGATTACTAGAGACGTCATATCAATCCAATTAAATCACATCCGAGAGTCCATATTACATCAATAGTCTGCCACACAAGTTAACGGCCCGGATTAAATGTTCTGCCGGAGCAGACCACCTCGCACACCTCTTCATCCTCAATTAGTGGGGATAGTAACCACCTCGCAAGTCTTAGGCCTAAATTAATGGGATAGTAATCCCGTAATTTTCTCTTTGGCCTCACATGCCTCACGATGCCTTGTCTCAATTGTTGTAAAAAATGCCTTATCGCTCCCGCTCTTATGCCCCAACGATGTGAGCACGGATCGAGGCTGTTACTCCCCGCTCCTCCTCTGCCGCCCCATGGGAACGAGCGCGGATCGCCGCCGCCTGCTGCTACTCCTCTGCTGCCCCATGGGTGGAAGCGTGGATCGCCAGCGCCGCCGTCCGCTTCTCTTCTGCTACCCATGGGCGAGAAGCACTTCCACGAAGGTGTTGTGCAAATCACAAAGATCAAGAACTTGATCTTTGAATTAATAATCTTTTTGTCTGCAGGCATGCATTGTTGTCGTCATGGTTCTTGTGTCTTGCGTTGGAGCAGCGGGAGCAACTCCTCCCTCTTCGGATGCTGGCACACGCTCGACCATGTGCATGCATCCATATTCAGCGGCTCCTCCTTTTTCTTCTCCATGTTCTCTCGAAGTCCGTCGGTTCTCAGATTATAAAAAAGGAACTGCTCACATCCACAGCATCCGGACAGGAGCTATATAGCCGAAACTTGATGATTGGACGTACGATGATCCGCTGGTCGAAAGGAAGCCTATGGAGGAGCGGCTCATGATCCACCCCTATGATCGGCAAGATAGCTGGCGGTTATCGTTGCAGCGCCTGAGCGCGGGTCTTCCATGCTGAGATCTAAGCACTGCCATCATCGACGTGCGTTGCCACACTTCTGGAGTAGTATTGTTGAAATCTCACGTCCAGGATTAATCAGTATATTTATATATGCACTTCTATATCTATTAGTACAGGCACCACAACCACATGGATCACCATATTCGAGTACCTCTATAGTTTTGTTTCTTCAATTAGATGGACTTGGCTATCACATAATAACATAATTCACATGTGTATTTTATTTTTTGGTGGATTATATTGGAGATTTCATTTTTATACCACGACAACTAGGAAGTTACCCCATTTTGTTGCGTTCTTGATCAGACTAACGGGTCTCCCCTCTTTGTTAATCCGTTTTATTATGTAAGTAGCTATAGGCACCTTATTCCATGACCTACGCTTTCACGGCTGAATTTCCAAATCATCTTGTGCACCATTGAGGTCTCCTTCCTCTTCAGCACCATCCAATTCTTCCTCATCAGTAGCAGCGTCGGAATATCCTTCCCTATCTTGCATTTCCTCTTCAATGGCATCTGAATCTTCTTCCCCATCGACCCCTCCATCTTCAGCATGATCGGTCGCCTCGTGCAACTTGTAAGCATAACCTTGCTCATCCTATTGAGGAGTTAAAGCCTCAGCCCGAGATCGTGTATGTCTCACCATCATTTATCTGCAAAATGAAGATCGCATCCATAATGAGTAAAAAAATTGGCATGACCTTTGCTAAAAATTGGACGTATAGAATGCTAGGAATTCGATGAAATGGAAGTGAATCAACATTTCGTCAAAACTTTCATTCATATTCGCTGTAAAAGAAGACAACAAAACCGCAATGAAATTCACCACCGGCCATCGCCATTTATCGATAAAAATTTGGCATTGACCTTTGGTAAAAATTGGACATATAGAATGCCATAAATTCGATGAAATGGAAGTGAATGAACATTTCGTCAAAACTTTGACATTCTTTTCTATTCCATGTAAATCAAACCGCACGTGAGCATCGATATACGTCACAATAAATTGTATCATATTCATCCATCATAGCAGAACAACCCGTGAAAACGAACATATATAGAACATGCAATGAATAATAGAAACCATTTGAAAAATCAATGAATATGTATAGCCAAAAACAATGAATTCAAGCAACAAACTGAGAGCAGCACTGTGTAAAGATGGCCGAGCAGTTGTTGGTGTGGGAGGCGCGCGCGCGCCGGCGAAAGGGTATGTGGAGATGGCCGACGATGTCGTCCGTTGGTGCGAGCGGAGGCGCACCGATAGATGGGGTCGGTGGGGGCCGAGAAGAGTAGGGGTTGTTGGTGCGAGCGGAGGCGCACCGACGGAGGGGGTCGGTGGGGGCCGAGAAGAGCAGTGGTGGGCGACCGATGGCGCGCAGGCGGGTGGAGGGGGGAAAGAGGGAGTGGTGGAGCCTGCGATGGCACACGTTTCCGGTGCTTGCGGGGACTAGTGGAGCGCTGTGGCGTTCGGGGGGGGGGGATTGGGTGAGGTGGGCGAGCTTTGAAATTTGGCGGGCATGGTTGGGTATCTTTCCTGGCCGAGCGCGCAGACGTAATTTTCGTCAAGTCCCACCTTGAAAATCTGAAAAATTAGCAGCTATGGCGGGTGAGTCGAATGGCCAGTGCAGTGAACCACCCGCCATAGCTATGTTCTGCCAAAAGCGGGCACCGGGCAAGGTTAACTAGTGGTGGCTACTAAGGCCCGTCCTCCACTGCTTGGTCCTCTACCTATGGCGGGCGCCTATTAGCGCCCGTCACAACTAAGTTACAAAAGCGAGCCCCCCCCCCCCCCGGGGGGGGGGGGGGGGGGCATACCTGTGGTGAGGGACGGGCTACGCCCGCCACAGTTAAGCTCCTAATTAACTGTGGCGGGCGGATTTTATTACCTGCCACTGCTCATTTTCGAAAATAGCTATGGTGGGTGCCCCACCTTGCCCACCACTGATTAGGGTTCACCTATAAGTCAGTTTCCAGTAGTGCATGCCTGCAACAGCCATGGTTTATCACACATACTGATGGCAAGACTTTTCTATACTTGTTGTAATACGTGACTAAACTATTATGACAGAGGTTCGATGTAGAGACACAACCAAGGCCAAAATATAAATGGTTCGAGGATGTACAGATGATGCACGAAACAAACCACAAAGCTTCAGGGTAATGAACATTCATGGAATCATGGGTGTTTTGATCAAGAACAAGTCTTCACCTCGCCATCATCATCATCATACCAAGCATGCCACGGGGTCACTGTTGGAAGCTTGAGAGCATCAATGTTGTATCTAGTTGATGTTACTGGAATCATTGCATCTGTATCTCCACTGTATAAAGTAAAGAAAAGATCAAAACAAAATATATGTATATATTTACCCCAGCATTTGTACAAAGCCATGATGTTTAAAGTACACAGTGGGGAAAGTATCTAAGGTTTTACCAGCACCTTTCGGAAGGTCAAAGCCATGATGTTTAAAGTACACAATGGGAAGAGTAGCTAAGGTTTTACTAGCACCTTTCGGAAGGTCAATATCACTGCTCCGTCTTGAGCTTGCGTTGGTTTTCCTTGAAGAGGAAAGGGTGATGCAGCAATAGTAGCGTAAGTATTTCCCTCAGTTTTTGAGAACCAAGGTATCAATCCAGTAGGAGGCTCCTCAAAAGTCCCACGCACCTACACAAACAAACAAAGAACTCGCAACCAACACAATAAAGGGGTTGTTACTTCCTTCATGGCCACTTGCGAAAGTGAGATCTGATAGAGATAGTATGATAAGATAAATATATTTTTGGTATTTTATGATATAGATTGGAAAAGTAAAGATGCAAAAATAAAAGTAGATTGAAAGCTTATATGATAAAAGATAGACCCGGGGGCCATAGATTTCACTAGTAGCTTCTCTCAAGATAGCATAAGTATTACGGTGGGTGAAAAAATTACTGTCGAGCAATTGATAGAAAAGCGAATGATTATGAGATTATCTAGGCATGATCATGTATATAGGCATCACGTCCGCGACAAGTAGAGCGACTCCTGCCTGCATCTACTACTATTACTCCACACATTGACCGCTATCCAGCATGTATCTAGAGTATTAAGTTCATAAGAACAGAGTAACGCATTAAGAAAGATGACATGATGTAGAGGGATAAACTCATGCAATATAATATAAACCCTATCTTTTTATCCTCGATGGCAACAATACAATACGTGCCTTGCTGCCCCTGCTGTCACTTGGAAAGGACAACGCAAGATTGAACCCAAAGCTAAGCACTTCTCCCATTGCAAGAAAGATCAATCTAGTAGACCAAACCAAACTAATAATTTGAAGAGACTTGCAAAGATAACTCAATCATACATAAAAGAATTTACAGGAGATTCAAATATTTCTCATAGATAAACTTGATCATAAACCCACAATTCATCGGATCTCGACAAACACACCGCAAAAAGAGTTACATCGAATAGATCTCCAAGAAGATCGAGGAGAACATGGTATTGAGATCCAAAAAGAGAGAAAAAGCCATGTAGCTAATAAATATGGACCCAAAGGTCTGTGGTAAACTACTCACAACTCATCGGAGGGGCTATGGTGTTGATGTAGAAGCCCTCCATGGTCGATTCCCCCTCCGGTGGAGCGCCTGCGAAGGCTCCAAGATGGGATCTCGTGGATATAGAAGGTTACGGCAGTGCAACTAGGTTTTCGTGGCTTGTTCTGATGTTCTCGGGGTACGTGGGTATATATAGGAGGAAGAAGTAGGTCGGTGGCCGCCCAAGGGGCCCACGAGATAGGGGCGCGCCCTGTAGGGGTGGGTGCGCCCTCCACCCTCGTGGTCGTCTCGGCTGCTTCTTGACTTGCACTCCAAGTCCTCTGGATCACGTTCGTTCCAAAAATCACGCTCCCGAAGGTTTCATTGCCTTTGGACTCCGTTTGATATTCCTTTTCTTTGAAATACTGAAATAGGGAAAAAAACAGCAATATGGGCTGGGCCTCCGGTTAGTAGGTTAGTCCCAAAAATGATATAAATGTGTAAGGTAAAGCCCATAAACATCCAAAATGGGTAATATAATATCATGGAACAATAAAAAATTATAGATACGTTGGAGACGTATCAAGCATCCCCAAGCTTAATTCCTGCTCATCCTCGAGTAGGTAAATGATAAAAACAGAATTTTTGATGTGAAATGCTACCTAGCATACTACTCAATGTAATTTTCTTTATTGTGGCATGAATGTTCAAATCCAAATGATTCAAAATAAAAGTTCATGTTGACATAAGAAATAGTAATACTTCAAGCATACTATTCAAGCAATCATGTCTTCTCAAAATAACATGGCTAAAGAAAGTTATCCCTACAAAATCATATAGTCTGGCTGTTGCTCTATTTTCATCACACAAAGTATTTAATCATGCACAACCCCGATGACAAGCCAAGCAATTGTTTCATACTTTAGTAATCTCAAACTTTTTCAACTTTCACGCAATACATGAGTGTGAGCCATGGACATAGCACTATATGTGGAATAGAATGGTGGTTGTGGAGAAGACAAAAAAGGAGAAGATAGTCTCACATCAACTAGGCGTATCAACGGGCTATGGAGATGCCCATTAATAGATATCAATGTGAGTGAGTAGGGATTGCCATGCAACGAATGCACTAGAGCTATAAATGTATGAAAGCTCAACAAAAGAAACTAAGTGGGTGTGCATCCAACTCGCTTGCTCACGAAGACCTAGGGCATTTTGAGGAAGCCCATCATCGGAATATATAAGCCAAGTTCTATAATGAAAAATTCCCACTAGTATATGAAAGTGACAACATAGGAGACTCTCTATCATAAAGATCATGGTGCTACTTTGAAGCACAAGTGTGGTAAAAAGGATAGTAGCATTGTCCCTTCTCTCTTTTTCTCTCATTTTTTTCTTTTCTTTTTTTCTTTTTTTTCTCTTTTTTTATTTGGCCTTTCTTTTTTTTCTTTTTGGCCTTTCTCTTTTCTCTTATTTTTTTATTTAGTCCGAAGTCTCATCCTGACTTGTGGAGGAATCATAGTCTCCATCATCCTTTTCTCACTGGGACAATTCTCTAATAATCAAGATCGTCACACTTTTATTTACTTACAACTCAAGAATTACAACTCAATACTTAGAACAAGATATGACACCATATGAATGCCTCCAGCGGTGTACCGGGATATGCAACGAATCAAGAGTGACATGTATGAAAATTATGAAGGTGTCCTTGCCAAAAATACGATGTCAACTACATGATCATGCAAAGAGTAATATGACAATGATGATGCGTGTCATATAAACGGAACGGTGGAAAGTTGCATGGAAATATATCTCGGAATGGCTATGGAAATGCCATAATAGGTAGGTATGGTGGCTGTTTTGAGGAAGGTATATGGTGGGTGTATGGTACCAGTGAAAGTTGCGCGGCACAAGAGAGACTAGCAATGGTGGAAGGTTGAGAGTGCGTATAATCCATGGACTCAACATTAGTCAAAAGAACTCATATACTTATTGCAAAAATCTAGAAGTCAACAAAAACAAAGTATTACACGCATGCTCCTAGGGGGATAGATTGGTAGGAAAAGACCATCACTCGTCTCCGACCGCCACTCATAAGGAAGACAATCAATAAATAAAATTGTGCTCCAACTTCATCACAAAGCGGTTCACCATATGTGCATGCTACGGGGATCACAAACTTCAACACAAGCATTCTTTAAATTCATAATCACCAAACTAGCATGACTTTAATATCACTACCTCCATATCTCAAAACAATTATCAAGTATCAAATTGATCATAGCATCCAATTCACTTTCTATGATAGTTTTTATTATACCCAACTTGGATGCCTACCATTCTAGGACCAATTTGATAACCATAGAAAATACCATGCTGTTCTAAGAGACTCTAAAAATAATATAATTGAAGCATGATATACTAACAATTTCTACAAAATTAAGCCACCGCCGTGATCTAAAAGATATAAGTGAAGCACTAGAGCAAAAACTATCAAGCTCAAAAGATATAAGTGAAGCACATAGAGTATTCTAATGAATTCTAATCAAGTGGGTTTCTCCTAAAAGGTGTGTACAGCAATGATGATTGTGGTAAACTAAAAAGCAAAAACTAATATCATACATGACGCTCCAAGAAAAACATATATCATGTGGCGAATAAAAATATAGCTCCAAGTAAAGTTACCAATGAACGAAGACGAAAGAGGGGATGCCTTCCGGCGGCATCCCCAAGCTTAGGCTTTTGGCTATTATTTAATATCTTGGGGTGCCATGGGCATCACCAAGCTTAGGCTCTTTCCACTCCGTATTCCATAGTCCATCAAATCTTTACCCAAAACTTGAAAACTTCACAACACAAAACTTAACAGGAAATCTCATAAGCTCCGTTAGTGAAAGAAAGAAAAACCACCACATAAGGTACTATAATGAACTCATTCTTTATTTATATTGGTGTTAAACCTACTGTATTCCAAGTTCTCTATGGTTCATACCACTCAATACTAGCCATAGATGCATCAAAATAAGCAAACAACACACGAAAAACAGAATCTGTCAAAAACAGAACAGTCTGTAGAAATCTGTAACCCACGAATACTTATAGAACTCTAAAAATCCTACCACAATAGGAAGGCCTTGGAAATTTGTCTATTGATCTACAGCAAAAAGAATCAACACAAAATCACGTTTCTGTGAATTACCAAAACTAAATTCGTGTGCGCAAAGTTTCTGTTTTTAGCAGAATCAAATTAACTATCACCATAGGTTATCCTATAGGTTCTACTTGGCACAAACACTAATTAAAACATAAAAACACATATAAACATAAGGTAGATGAAAAATTTATTACTAAACAGAAACAAAAACAAAAAACACAAATAAAATTGGGTTGCCTCCCAACTAGCGCTATCGTTTAACGCCCCTAGCTAGGCATAAAAGCGAGGATAGATCTAAGTAGTGCGATCTTTGGCACTCAATTCATAAGTAGCCCGCATGATAGATTCATAAGGTAATTTAATTTTCTTTCTTGGAAAGTTCTCCATGCCTTTCCTTAATGGAAATTGGAATCTAATATTCCCTTCCTTCATATCAATAATCGCGCCAATTGTTCTAAGGAAAGGTCTACCAAGAATAATAGGGAAATAAATATTGCAATCTATATCAAGCACGATAAAATCTATGGGCACCAAATTTCTATTTGCAACAATGAGAACATCATTGATCCTTCTGATTGGTTTTTTAATGGTGGAATCCGCAAGGTGCAAATTTAAAGAGCAATCATCAAGATCATGGAAACCTAGAATATCACATAAAGTTTTCGGAATCATGGAAAAACTAGAACCCAAATTACATAAAGAAAAACACTCATGATATTTAATTTTAATCTTTATAGTAGGTTCCCACTCATCATTAAGTTTTCTAGGTATACAAACTTCCAAATTAAGTTTTTCATCATAAGATTGCATCAAGGCATCAACGATATGTTTGGTAAAAGCTTTATTTTGACTATAAGCATGAGGAGAATTCATAATGGATTGCAACAAGGAAATACAACCTTCTAAATAACAATTATCATAATAAAATTCCTTGAAATACAAGATAGTGGCTTCGATGCTATTTGAAGTCTTGACCTCTCCAATCCCACTTTTACCAAATTTAGCATCAAGATCTAAAAACTCCGAATCATTGGGACGCCTTTTAACTAAAGTTGACTCATCTCCAGTCCCATTATTATTAAGATTCATATTGCACAACAAAGATCTAATAGGGGACACATCAATAACTTTAAGATCTTCATCATTTTTTTTGAAAACTAGAAGAACACGCCTTTATAAAGCAATCTTTCTTAGCACGCAATCTAGCGGTTCCTTCTTTGCACTCATCAATGGACACTCTCATTGCTTTGAGAGACTCATTGATATCATGCTTAGGAGGGGTAGATCTAAGTAAGAGAATCAACATCAAGCGAGAGTCTATCAACGTTCCTAGCCAAATCATCAACTTTGAGCATTTTTTCTTCAAGCAAGGCATTAAAATTCATTTGAGAGATCATAAATTCTTTCACACTATTCTCAAAATCAGAGGGCATCTTATTAAAATTACCATAAGAATTATTGTAGGAATTTCCATAATTATTAGAGGAATTACTAGGGAACGGTCTCAGATTAAAGTTTCCTCTATAAGCATTGTTACCGAAACTATTCCTACCAACAAAATTCACATCCATAGATTCATTATTATTCTCAATCAAAGTAGACACAGGCATATCATTGGGATCAATAGGAGCACTCTTAGTAGAAAATAATTTCATAAGTTCATCCATCTTTCCACTCAAACCATTAATTTCTTCTATAGCATGCACTTTTTTACTAGAAGATCTTTCGGCGTGCCATTGAGAATAATTAGCCATAATATTATCAAGAAGTTTTGTAGCATCTCCTAAAGTGATTTCCATAAACGTGCCTCCCATGGCCGAATCTAAAAGATTTCTAGAAGCAAAATTCAACCTGGCATAAAATTTTTGTATGATCATCCATAAATTCAAACCATGAGTAGGGCAATTGTGAATCATCAATTTGATTATTTCCCAAGATTGGGCAACATGCTCATGATCAAATTGTTTAAAATTCATAATATCGTTCCTAAGAGTGATGATCTTAGCGGGAGGAAAATACTTAGAGATAAAAGCATCTTTGCACTTATTCCAAGAATCAATACTATTTTTAGGCAAAGATGAAAACCAAACTTTAGAACGATCTCTAAGGGAAAACGGGAATAACTTCAATTTAACAATATCATTGTTCGTATCTTTCTTCTTTTGCATATCACACAAATCAACAAAGTTGTTTAGATGGGTAGCGGCCTCTTCACTAGGAAGGCCGGCGAATTGATCTTTCATAACAAGATTCAGCAAAGCAGTATTGATTTCACAAGACTCAACATCATTAAGAGGAGCAATCGGAGTACTAAGGAAATCATTATTATTGGTATTGGAGAAATCACACAATTTGGTATTATCTTGCGCCATGGCGACAAGTAATCCAACACACCAGCAAACAGAAAAAGGCAAGCGAAAGAGAGAGGAGATTGGGAAAGAGAGGGCGAATAAAATGGCAAGGGTAAAGTGGGGGAGAGGAAAACGAGAGGCAAATGGAAAATAATGTAAATGCGAGGGTGATGAGTTGGTGATGGGTACATGGTATGTTTTTACTTGAGCGAAGACCTCCCCGGCAACGGCGCCAGAAATCCTTCTGGCTACGTCTTGAGCTTGCGTTGGTTTTCCTTGAAGAGGAAAGGGTGATGCAGCAATAGTAGCGTAAGTATTTCCCTCAGTTTTTGAGAACCAAGGTATCATTCCAGTAGGAGGATCCTCAAAAGTCCCACGCACCTACACAAACAAACAAAGAACTCGCAACCAACACAATAAAGGGGTTGTCAATCCCTTCACGGCCACTTGCGAAAGTGAGATCTGATAGAGATAGTATGATAAGGTAAATATATTTTTGGTATTTTATGATATAGATTGGAAAAGTAAAGATGCAAAAATAAAATTAGATCGAAAGCTTATATGATAAAAGATAGACCCGGGGGCCATAGGTTTCACTAGTGGCTTCTCTCAAGATAGCGTAAGTATTACGGTGGGTGAACAAATTACTGTCGAGCAATTGATAGAAAAGCGAATAATTATGATATTATCTAGGCATGATCATGTATATAGGCATCACGCCCGCGACAAGTAGACCGACTCCTGCCTGCATCTACTACTATTACTCCACACATCGACCGCTATCCAGCATGCATCTAGAGTATTAAGTTCATAAGAACAGAGTAACGCATTAAGAAAGATGACATGATGTAGAGGGATAAACTCATGCAATATGATATAAACCCCATATTTTTATCCTCGATGGCAACAATACAATACATGCCTTGCTGCCCCTACTGTCACTGGGAAAGTACACCACTAGATTAAACCCAAAGCTAAGCATTTCTCCCATTGAAAGAAAGATCAATCTAGTAGGCCAAACCAAACTAATAATTCGAAGAGACTTGCAAAGATAACTCAATCATACATAAAAGAATAAGAGGAGATTCAAATATTTCTCATAGATAAACTTGATCATAAACCCACAATTCATCGGATCTCGACAAACACACCGCAAAAAGAGTTACATCGAATAGATCTCCAAGAAGATCGAGGAGAACATGGTATTAAGATCCAAAAAGAGAGAAGAAGCCATCTTGCTAATAAATATGGACCTGAAGGTCTGTGGTAAACTACTCAAAACTCATCGGTGGGGCTATGGTGTTGATGTAGAAGCCCTCCATGGTTGATTCCCCCTCCGGCGGAGCGCCGGCGAAGGCTCTCCAAGATGGGATCTCGCGGATACAGAAGGTTACGACGGTGGAACTAGGTTTTTGTGGCTTGTTCTGATGTTCTCGGGGTACGTGGGTATATGTAGGAGGAAGAAGTAGGTCGGTGGCCGCCCGAGGGGCCCATGAGATAGGGGGGCGCGCCCTGTAGGGGTGGGCGTGTGTAACATCCCAAATTTTCAATTTGGAATGTTATACATTATATCATCATTGCATGTCATATTTTATTGCTTTTTGGCTAGATCCTAGAAATTCTAAGCAACACAAGGACCCACGGAGAGAGTTGGGGATTTCGTTATTTTCATATTTGGGTTTTCTCAAATTTTGAAAATAGGATCATTTGATTTTATTTATTTTATCTTCAATTATTTCGATTATAAAAATAAGAGAGAGGGAATAAAATGACTTTCCCAAAATAAAGAAATATTGAGGGTTTAATAAAAAAATCAAATAAGATTTTATTTTGGAGTTTATTGCTATTTTATTTGAATTTAGGAAATTCCACGTTTTTCAAAACTTCATTTTAGGGCCAAGAAAATGTTCATCTAGTTCTAAATATTTTATTAAGACGGTGAAAATTTGTTTTGGCATTTTTAGAGTTTTATTTTATTTTCTAGAATTTTTCTTACTTTCTGCGGAATTTATTTTAAAAAAAGTTTCCGCGCGCCCAGCTGAGCCGAAGGCCCAGCCGAGCTGGGCCAAGCCCGCGCCGCCGCCGCCTTCCCCGCTGGAGGGGAGTCCTCCCCGCCGCCGCCGCCGAGTCCGGTCGGGGCACGCCTCCCGAGGACGACCCCGACCCGGCGACCCCTTCCCCAAGTCGCCCCTCCCCCTCATAAATACCCCGCCGCCGCCGCCACACCACCACCACCCGATCCGCCCCGAGCCCCGCCGGCGAGCGCCACTGCCGCCGCCGCCCGCCGCCGCCAGGAGCCCCGCCACACCACCGGGACCACGCCGGAGCCGCTGGACCTCGCCGGAGCCCCGCCGAGGTAGCCGCCGTTCACCGCCGGTATTTCTAGAGAAAAGTAGAAAACCGATTCAATTTTTAAGAAAACCCTAGGTTTTCTTTTTTTCTTTTTCTGGTTTAGTTATTTTGTGGACGTTCGTCTGTACGTTCTTTTTAATGAACGGTTTTCGTCGTTTAGCCGCAGACAACCAACGTTCGTTCATTAGCCTGTTCGTCCGTTTTTCCTTTTTCTCGGATTTTCCGCGATTATTCCAGATCACGATTTCTGATCCGATTTTCGTTTTAGTTTAACTTTTCGCTCATTTATCATAATCAGGTGATTCAAACGCCAAGAGTTTCGACTCGAAACCCTATTTCCGTTTAATCAACTCAAACAAGTTTTTGTTACTGTAAATTTGACTTAGGTCCAGATTAGTAAATGAAGCTCGTTTCTTTCGCCATTTGTCTTTCGTTGCTTCGTTTGATTTGATTCTTCTTGCAAACCGGAGTTCTTAAGTTGAACTTTCTGGTTAGTCTTATTTGAGTTCTACCTGTGCATTAGATGAGTACTTATTGTATGCTTGTTTGTTTACGATAGAGTACCCGGAGTGCGCCGCTTGTTACTTCGAATCCCTAGGTTTCACAGATCATCAGCAAGGCAAGTAACACTTTGATCATACCTCTTTACTACCCAGTTTTATTGCATTAGATCAATCCTCAAACAATTGCTTGATTAGGATCTGATTAATATGTGGGTTTTGGGAAGTAGATGAGGTAGTACCTATTACCTGTTTTATTATCAAACCTTTGGGAGTTACTTCTAGGTTTGCTTTTATTGCTATGCTATGCTAGTAGATGTGGATTGGGTGAGTGAATCCATGACAGATGTGAGATTGTTATTTATTGGTTTATTTAAGGTGGCAACTTTAATACACATCTGGGTGGATTGAGGCACCTGGGTATTCCAGTGATTGCCCGTTTCTTTTTGGACCGCCCCCCAGGCTCAAAGGGATCATGAGATTATTCATGATAGAAACTTCCGTGTGCAGCCACAAGCTACTATGGGCTCTAGCATAGTTGATTAAGTCGAGCGAACTCTTACAGTGATAGACTAGCAGATGTAGGGGAAAGTAGGTGTAACTGTCTACCCGATCGTAAGGTGCTAGCGCTTCTGAAAGACTATGTCTCAGTCATCCATTTCTCAAACACCTTGAAGTGCGAGAAAACCAACGAAAGAGATCGAGTCTTGTGGGGAAAAGTGTGCAAACCTCTGCAAAGTGTATAAACTAATCATGGTTAGCCGTGTCCCCGGTTATGGACGTTTTGAGTATCTAGTACTTGGATTATCATGTGAATCTCATCATGTTACTTTAATTTAATTTGTTGGGTTTAATGATGATGCTTAATTGGGATTGAGAGGGTGTCTACCTTCTCAATGTTTAACAACCACCATGATAGTTAAATAAAATTTATTCCTTTGTTGTAGGGAAAAATTGGCTTTATGCAAAACTGTAACCATAGAGCTTTCCACCAGCCATATATGCATGTAGTGATAGCATTATTCTGTTCATTACTCTCTATGTGTTACATTGCCAGCATATTCCATGTGCTGACCCGTTTTCGGGCTACAACATTCATGTTGCAGACTTTTCAGACGACGAGTAAGATGCCTTTGGATCGTGGTCTTATACTCAGTGATGCCGTTGGAGTTGATGGACTCACTTAGCTTCCAAGCCTTCCGCTGTTATCTTTATTAGATGGCTTTAAGCCATATTTATTGTAATAAGCTTTCTTTTGAGACTTTCGATGTAATAAGTGTGTGATTGCTACTCTGTTATAAATCCTTCAAGTACTGTGTGTGTCAGCATTACTGATCCACGGATGACACTGAAGCACAGAGATCAGACTGTTTGAGGTCTGGTCGCTACAAGATGGTATCAGAGCCCACACTGACTGTAGGACACCGCCACTAAGCTAAAGCCCTAGATCACTACTCTCTCTTCTCATTTCTGACACCTCATCTTTTCTACTCTTTTAGAATGGAGGATGCAAGGAACAAGTTCACGCAAGCGGATGAAGATACACCCTTTGGACGCCACTTGAAGGAAGTCACTAAGTACCTGAACATTGGAGTACCAAGCTACACCAGGACCTACATCGCCACTTTACCCGAAGAGGAGCATTGGATGATTCAAGTTCAAGTTCCAGGAAGAACGTTCATGCCCGTCACTGAGCCGATAGAATTTTCCTTTGATGCACCAGCCTGGAGTTTAGGAAAGAGCATGGCAGCCCACATCGCCATTGGACGCATGGGAGAAGTTTACCACAAGGATCTTAAGGACATTATCTACCAGATTTGTGGGCACCGAGATGAGCAATGGGAGATGATCAGCACCAGGAAGGATAGATCAATTGCAGCTTTCATCCAGGAGTTGAATCAGCACATTCGCCGCCAGGAGAACCAGATGTGCGTAGGCATGATGGATCTGAAGAAGGCTATGACCAAGATCACGGAGCTGGAGGAAGAACTTAAGTCTACACGCGATGGATATGAGGAAGAAATGACGACACTCGTGGAGAAGAATGAAGATCTGAAGAAGAAGCTAAAAGTGTTCATGGGATTTCCTATGACTGGAGGAGAAGACGATGATTGCACTTGCCCGGAGAACTATATCATCATCGACGACACTGACTCAGATCCAGACGATAGCGATGATGACTATGTTGATGAAGCTGGAGCAGACATCATGGAGTCTTCAACCAAGCAATTTTTCTATTCGACCACCATAAACAGTAGTAGTATCCCCCCATGTATATAGTATAGTCTAAGCACTTTTGTAACGATAGTTAGACCGTTGTATGCCCTTGTTTGTTTTGATTGAAGTGAATTTTTTTGTCTTTGTCTCATGTGCATATGGGTAGTGTTTTCCCTCTAGACCTCATTCTATTCTACACTCTCATCTCTTCTAAACCCTCAGATGCCTCCAAGACATGCCAATGGATTTGCTTTACCAACGGAGCTCACCCAGTTGATCCAGCAGCAGAATGCATTGATGCAGATGCTAGTCCAGAATAAGAATCAGGGGAACAACAACAACAACAACCCACCACCACCACCACCTGTTGATCACTTAGCCCGTTTCTTGAGGCTAAATCCGCCGGTGTTCTCCAGTAGCACCGAGCCGATAGTTGTAGATGATTGGCTCCGCAAGACGGGAAGGGAGTTAACCACTGCAGGATGCACAGATGCGGAGAAGGTGCATTTTGCCGCACATCAGCTAGATGGACCCGCAGCATCATGGTGGGAGAATTTCACAGCCACTTATCCTATCGACACTGTCACATGGGATCAGTTTCAGCAGGCTTTCCATACTGCCCATGTTTCAGCAGGAGCTATGGCCATGAAGAAGCGTGAGTTTCGCAACTTACGCCAAGGAGGATGTACTGTTGGCCAGTATGTGGATGACTTTAGTAAGCTAGCACGTTATGCCCCAGATGACATTGCTACAGATGCAGCTAAGCAGGAGAAGTTTCTGGAAGGACTGAATGATGAGCTGAGCATGCAATTGATGGTAGCAACCTTTAACAACTACCGGGAGTTGGTAGATAGAGCTCTTATGATTGAAGGGAAGCAGCAGTAGATTGACAACCGCAAGAGGAAGTATGGACAAGGGAAGTACAATTCTAGAGTTCAGCAGAAGCCACGTTTTACCCCAAAATCGAGAGGACATTTTCAGCATACCCATGGAGGAGGGAGCTCGCACAATCATAATGGCCCCCAAAATGGGAATGGGAATGGAGGAAGCAACGGCCATAACCATACCAACCCATTAACCCCAGCCAAGAGAGATCTGAGCCAAGTCACTTGCTATAAGTGTCACAAGACTAGAAATTATGCCAATGAATGTCCTGAAGCCCAGAATGGAAATGGCAATGGAAGCTCTGGGAAGAAGCCGAACCCTTTCAACAAGGGGCAGGTGAACCACGTTAACGTGGAGGAGGTTGAAGCCCAGCCAGATGCAGTAATAGGTAAGTTTTTAGTTAAGTCATTTACTGCAATCGTTCTTTTTGATACTGGTGCATCGCATTCATACATATCGAGGGGATTTGTGGATAAGTATAAACTGCCCACCAAGGTTCTTAGGACACCTATGTTAGTACGCTCACCAGGAGCAGAGTATATGGCTAGTCAAGGATGTTTTCAAGTGCCTTTGAGCATAGGCAGGCATGTGTTCCCCTCGGATTTAATCATTTTGGAATCGCAAGGTTTGGATGTAATTCTGGGTATGGATTGGCTATCGATGTATGGAGGAAACATCGATTGCGCCAGTAAGTCTATTTTGCTTACCACCCCAGGAGGGAGAAGGATCAAGTATGTATCACGGCACGAGCCGAAGAGGACCCAAGTAAATTCCTTATCAGGAGTTGTGCAGGAGGAAGTACCAGTGGTGAAGGATTTCCCCGATGTATTTCCGGAAGAGTTGCCAGGCATGCCACCGGATAGAGAATTGAGTTTTTGATTGAGCTTTTGCCAGGCACAGGGCCAATTTCTAAGAGACCTTATAGGATGCCCGCACAAGATTTGGAGGAAATTAAGAAGCAGATTATGGAGTTACTGGATAAAGGTTATATTCGCCCAAGTTCTTCACCTTGGGGATCGCCAGTGCTTCTAGTGGAGAAGAAGGATGGATCATTGAGAATGGTTGTTGATTACCGAGGATTGAATGAAGTAACAATCAAGAACAAGTACCTGTTGCCAATGATCAACGATTTGTTTGACCAATTGCAAGGAGCTAAGGTTTTTCCAAGATCGATCTGCGATCAGGATACCACCAGTTGAAGATTCGAGAGCAGGATATACCTAAGACGGCTTTTACCACAAGGTACGGGATGTATGAGTATACCGTTATGTCATTTGGTCTGACTAATGCACCTGCATATTTCATGAATATGATGAACAAGGTGTTTGTGGAATTTTTGGATAAGTTCGCCGTGGTGTTCATTGATGATATTCTCGTCTACTCGAAGAACAAAGAAGAGCATAAGGAGCATTTGCGTTTGGTACATGGGAAGCTCAGAGAACATCAGTTATACGCCAAGTTCAGCAAATGTGAGTTTTGGTTGAAGGAAGTTGGATTCCTCGGACATGTTATATCCGGAGAAGGAATAGCAGTAGATCCCACCAAAGTTGTCACTGTGACAAATTGGGAAGCCCCAAAGACAGTTGGAGAGATCCAGAGTTTTCTCAGACTCGCAGGATACTACCGAAGATTCATTGAGAATTTCTCGAAGATTGCTAAGCCCATGACGGAGTTGTTGAAGAAGGACACCAAATTCAAAAGGACTTAGGAATGTGAGGCCAGTTTCCAGGAGTTGAAGAAACGTTTGGTTACATCACTAGTGTTGATTCTGCCAGATCAGCGCAAGGACTATGCAGTATATTGCGACGCTTCTCGTCGAGGACTTGGATCCGTGCTTATGCAGGAGGGAAGAGTTGTGTCGTATGCCTCACAACAACTTAAGCCCCATGAGTTAAATTATGCTACACATGATTTGGAGTTAGCAGCCGTAGTGCATGCGTTGAAGACTTGGAGACACTTTCTCATCGGAAACCATTGTGAGGTGTACACGGATCATAAGAGTTTGAAGTAAATCTTCACGCAGAAGGAGTTGAATCTCAGACAAAGGAGATGGTTGGAGCTCATCAAGGATTACGATATGAGATTGCATTATCACCCAGGAAAGGCTAACGTAGTAGCCGATGCATTGAGCCGCAAGAGCCATGTCAACACCCTCATGACTGGAGAGTTACCAAAGGAGTTAGCCGAGGACCTTCGTGAGCTATGTTTGGAGATAGTTCCGAGAGGCTATGTTGCAGCATTGGAAATTCAGTCGACTTTGATGGATAAGATCAGAGAAGCTCAAAAGACTGACAAGGAGACTGCCGCTATAAAGGAGAGGTTGAACAAAGGAAAAGCTAAAGGATTTCGTGAGGATGAGCATGATACCTTATGGTTTGAGGACCGCGTTTATGTGCCTAATAACCCGGAGATCAGGAAGTTGATTCTGCAGGAGGCTCATGATTCGCCATACTCGATTCACCCAGGAAATACCAAGATGTATCTGGATTTGAAGGACACTTTTTGGTGGATCGGAATGAAGAAGGATATTGCAGAGTACGTAGCAGTTTGTGATGTATGTCAGAGAGTGAAGGCAGAGCATCAGAAGCCAGCAGGATTGTTACAGCCATTACCGATACCCTAATGGACGTGGGATAAGCTAGGCATGGATTTTATCACAGGATTGCCCAGGACTCGTACATGCTATGACTCAATATGGGTTGTAGTCGATCGATTGACAAAGGTAGCTCATTTCATCCCAGTGAAAACCACTTATACCAGTGCTAAATTGGCCAAGATATACATGACCAGGATCGTATGTCTACATGGAGTTCCGAGGAGCATTGTATCAGATAGAGGAACCCAGTTTACCTCAAAGTTCTGGAATCAGTTGCACGAAACTTTGGGTACTAGGCTAGAGTTCATTATAGCCTTTCATCCGCAGACCGATGGACAAACAGAGAGAGTCAATCAGATTTTGGAGGATATGCTGAGAGCTTGTGCCCTAGATTATGGATCTAGTTGGGGCGAGAATTTGCCTTATGCAGAGTTCTCTTACAACAACAGTTATCAATCCGGTTTGAAGATGGCCCCTTTCGAAGCATTGTACGGAAGGAGGTGCAGGACACCATTGTTGTGGGACGAAGTTGGAGATCGTCAGTTGTTTGGGCCAGATTTGATTAAAGAGTTTGAACAGAAGGTGAAGTTGATTCGCGATAGGCTCAAGGTAGCCCAGTCCAGGCAGAAGAGCTATGTAGATTCAAAATGCAAGGAGAAAACTTACGAAGTTGGAGACAGAGTTTATCTTCATGTATCTCCACTTCGAGGAGTTAAGCGCTTTCGAGTTAAGGGAAGTTAGCGCCATGTTTTGTAGGACCATACAAAGTTTTGGAGCTTATGGGAGAAGTTGCTTACAAGTTGGAATTGCCCGAAGGATTGTCAGCAGTTCATGATGTGTTCCACGTTTCCCAGTTGAAGAAGTGCCACGCAGAGATGGCTGATATACCACTGAGAGATACAGTATCATTGGAAGTGATTCAGTTGGATAGTGATTTGACCTATGAGGAGAAACCAGTCAAGATTCTCGAATTTTCCAGCCGAGTCACACGCAACAAGGTTATCAAGTTTTGCAAAGTTCAGTGGAGCCACCACACCGAGGATGAAGCCATCTGGGAGCGAGAGGAAGATCTGCTGAAGGACCACCCTCACCTATTTTCTAGCCAACCCGAATCTCGAGGGCGTGATTCATCTTAAGGGGGGTAGGTTTGTAACATCCCAAATTTTCAATTTGGAATGTTATACATTAGATGATCATTGCATATCATATTTTATTGCTTTTTGGCTAGATCCTAGAAATTCTACGCAACTCAAGGACCCACGGAGAGAGTTGGGGATTTCGTTATTTTCATATTTGGGTTTTCTCAAATTTTAAAAATAGGATCATTTGATTTTATTTATTTTATTTTCAATTATTTCGATTATAAAAATAGGAGAGAGGGAAAAAATGACTTTCCCAAAATAAAGAAATATTGAGGATTTAATCAAAAAAATCAAATAAGATTTTATTTTGGAGTTTATCGCTATTTTATTTCAATTTAGGAAAATTGCATGTTTTTCAAAACTGTATTTTAGGGCCAAGAAAATGTTCATCTCGTTCTAAATATTTTATTTAGACAGTGAAAATTTGTTTTGACATTTTTAGAATTTTATTTTATTTTCTAGAAATTTTCTTATTTTTGGCGGAATTTATTTTAAAAAAAAGTTTCCGCACGCACGAGTGGGCCGAAGGCCCAGCCGAGCCGGGCCAAGCCCGCGCCGCCGCCGCCTTCCCGTGGGAGGGGAGTCCTCCCTGCCGCCGCCGCCGAGTCCGGCCGGGGCACGCCTCCCGAGGCCGACCCCGACCCGACGACCCCTTCACCAACTCGCCCCCCTCATAAATACCCCCCACCGCCGCCACACCACCACCACCCGACCCGCCCCGAGCCCCGTCGCCGCCGCTAGGAGCCCCCCAGCCGCCGCCAGGAGCCCCGCCACCCCACCGGAGCCGCCGGACCTCGCCGGAGCCCCGCCGAGGTAGCCGCCGTTCGCCGCCGTTTTTTTAGAGAAAACCGATTCGTTTTTTAGAAAACCCTAGGTTTTATTTTTTTATTTTTCTGGTTTAGTTATTTTGCGGACGTTCGTTCGTACATTCATTTTAATGAACGGTTTTCGTTGTTTAGCCGCAGACAGCGAACGTTCGTTCGTTAGCCTGTTCATCCGTTTTTCTTTTTTCTCGGATTTTCCGCGATTATTCCAGATCGTGATTTCTGATCTGATTTTCGTTTTAGTTTAACTTTTCGTTCGTTTATCGGAATCAGGTGATTCAAATGCCTAGAGTTTCGTCTCAAAACCCTCTTTCCGTTTAATAAACTCAAACAAGTTTTTGTTACTATAAAATTTGACTTAGGTCTAGATTAGTAAACGAAGCCTGTTTCTTTCGTCGTTTGACTTTCATTGCTTCGTTTGATTTGATTCTTCTTGCAAATCGGAGTTCTTAAGTTGAACTTTCTGGTTAGATCTCTTATTTGAGTTTTACCTATGCATTAGATGAGTACTTATTGTATGCTTGTTTGTTTATGATAGAGTACTCGGAGTGCGCCACTTGTTACTTCGAATCCCTAGGTTTCACGGATCATCAGCAAGGCAAGTAACACTTTGATCATACCTCTTTACTACCCAGTTTTATTGCATTAGATCAATCCTCAAACAATTGCATGATTAGGATCTGATTAATATGTGGGTTTTGGGAAGTAGATGAGGTAGTACCTATTACCTGTTTTATTATGTAACCTTTTGGAGTTACTTCTATGTTTGCTTTTATTTCTATGCTATGCTAGTAGACGTGGATTGGGTGAGTGAATCCATGACAGATGTGAGATTGTTATTTAATGGTTTATTTAAGGTGGAAACTTTAATACACATCTGGGTGGATTGAGGCACCTGGGTATTCCAGCGATTGCCTGTTTCTTTTTGGACCGTCACCCAGGCTCAAAGGGATCATGAGATTATTCATGCTAGAAACTTCCGTGTGCAGCCACAAGCTACTATGGGCTCTAGCATAGTTGATTAAGTCGTGCGAACTCTTAGAGTGGTAGACTAGCAGATGTAGGGGAAAGTAGATGTAACTGTCTACCCGATCGTAAGGTGCTAGCTCTTCTGAAAGACTATGTCTCGGCCATCCATTTTTCAAACACCTTGTAGTGCAAGAAAACCAACGGAGGAGATCGAGTCTTGTGGTGAAAAGTGCGCAAACCTCTGCAGAGTGTATAAACTAATCATGGTTAGCCGTGTCCCCAGTTATGGATGTTTTGAGTATCTAGTACTTGGATTATCATGTGAATCTCACCATGTTACTTTACTTTAATTTGTTGGGTTTAATGATGATGCTTAATTGGGATTGAGAGGATGTCTACCTTCTCAATGTTTAACAACCACCATGATAGTTAAATAAAATTTATTCCTTTGTTGTAGGGAAAAATTGGCTTTATGCAAAACTATAACCATAGAGCTTTCCACCAGCCATATATGCATGTAGTGATAGCATTATTCTGTTCATTACTCTTTATGTGTTACATTTGAAAGAACATGCAGTGCCCCCATGTTTGGTTTTGGTAATTGATGACAATCTCTATGGACTAACGGTTGCCTTGAGTTATGTTTGAAGGTTTTGTCCTTAGGCCTTTCTTGAAGTCCATGTGTTGGTTTCAAGGAGTTTATGAGTTGACCAAGGTGTTATTAAGGAATTATCCAAAGATTGGTCATGTGAGTGTTGAGATTATTGCAAGCATGTCTTGAAGAATAAGATTGTGTGATCATTCATGTCCACCTTCAAGACATCATCCAAATGAAGAGAGTTGGAAAGTTTCAACACACAGAGCGCACAAGATGTACCGAGGGATCAAGTGATCCCATGGTATGGTAAGCATTGTCCATTACGCTTTGTGTGCTAACCCATGGTCTTGGTGAGAGTTCTTTGTGGGGTTAGGTTACGGTGTGCAAGTTCAAGTGATGTATCATGAAGAGATCAAGTGCTTGAAGCTTGCCATCCATTGTGGTGACAATGGACTTGTGAAGATGAGCGGAAGAGTGGCTCACCCATAGTGGAGTATGGGGGAGCAATCAACTAGTCTTCATCGAGCCAACGCAATCAAGAAAGGTGGTCCATCTTGAGGAGGAGTAGATTGTCATCATCTAGCTCAAGTGGATTTTGTGCAAGGCAAAGGTTTTCCCTTGATAGGTTTTCTATTTTACCGGTCTCATGGTAGTTGTGGGAGACCGATTTATAGGATCGATTGCCGTACTATCAAGGGGGCTCTCGATGAGTTGCTTGATCGTATCATTCGTAGAGAGCTCAAATCATTGCATCCTTGCATCATCTTTATTGGTTCTTGTTTGGTTCTTCTCCTTGTGAGGTTTGGAGCTTTTGGTCATTTTCCTGACAAGCTCGAGTTCATAGAAAACGGAGTTCACATGCATCTTCTATGATGTTTTCGATGTTGGAGGTTCTGCCGGTTCTTCTCTATTGGAGGTTTCTCTCCTCTCTTGTTAGGCATACATTCTCTGTTGGAGCTCAAACCCTCTTTCTCTGTTTTGATGCTACTCATTGTCTTTTATCCAACAAGCTTGAGTTTGCTCAATTCGGAGCTCTTTTGCAGAAGTTATGGCAGTTCTGGTTTTATTGTTACCCTCTGTTGTCTTCTCTGCAAAATGAAGGACTCCTAGTGTTGCTGATCTGGGGCATGCGGTAGTACTGCTCTCTGGAGCGGTAGTACCACAGGCCCTTGCGGTAGTACCACTCTGTTGGAGCGGTAGTACCGTGGCCTCCGGCCAGGCGCAGCTGCTCGAGCGGTAGTAGGGGCGGATGTAATTTTTTACATCCGCGCCCTACGTGGTAGTACCGCGCCGCGAGAGCGGTAGTGCCGTGGACTCTGGCCAGGCTTAGCAGCATGAGCGGAAGTAGGGGTGAATGTAATTTTTTACATGCGCGCCCTACGCGATAGTACCGCTCTTCGTGTGCGGTAGTACCGTGCCGGAGTTTTGCGCAGGTCCTCCCTCAGCGGAAGTAGGTACGGAAGTAATTTTTTACGTCCGTGCTTTCTCTGTGCCTAGTGTTGCCGTGCCTTACGGTAGTACCGTAGGGGCGCGCGGTAGTACCGCTCCGGCGGTTCTACCGCTCGTTGCCCTGTGCAACAGGCCTTCATCTGGCCCGAGCTGCACATGCGGTAGTATCGCAACCTGCAGCGGTAGTACCACAGCCAACCGCGGTAGTACCGCAGCTCCCTACGGTAGTACCGCGTCGTGCGGGCTGAGTGAGGGGATAACGGTTGATTTTTCTCCCCACCTATAAAAGGGGGTCTTCTTCCCCATTGAGATCAATCCTTTGAGCTCGTGTTCTTCCCCCATTGTTGACCTTCTTCGAGCTTGCTAACTCTCAATCCCTCCATGGATTCTTGCTAGTTTTTGAGGGAAAAGAGAGAGGAGATCTAATCCACGTTTCCACCAATCGATTTCTCCTCTAAGTGAGGGGAACCCCTTGGATCTAGGTCTTGGAGTTCTTCGCGTTCTTCTTTCGTTCTTCCTCTCATTTTCCTCCCTAGCGTTAGTTGCTTTGGTGGGATTTGGGAGAGAAGGACTTGGGCACTCCGTGTGCCCTTGCCATTGCATTTGGTGCTTCGGTTTGAGTTCTCCATGGTGATACGTGGAAGTGAAGTTTGAGAAGCTTATTAATCTTGGGTGTTTGGGCACCCTAGAGCTTGTTCCTCTTGGGTGCCTTGGTGCCCTAGACGGTTGGTGGTGTTCGAAGCTCAATCATTGTGGTGTAAAGCTCCGGGCAAGCATCAGGGTCTCCAATTAGGTTGTGGAGATCGCCCCGAGCAATTTGACGGGTACCGGTGACCGCCCCCAAGGGTTGCCAAAGTGTACGGGTTCGGTGACCGCCCCCAAGGGTCGCCATTTGTACGGGTTCGGTGACCGCCCTCAAGGGTCCCTTAGTGGAATCACGGCATCTTGCATTGTGCGAGGGCGTGAGGAGATTACGGTGGCCCTAGTGGCTTCTTGGGGAGCATTGTGCCTCCACACCGCTCCAAACGGAGATTAGCATCCGCAAGGGTGTGAACTTCGGGATACATCGTCGTCTCTGCGTGCCTCGGTTATCTCTTACCCGAGCCTCTTTACTTATGCACTTTACTTTGTGATAGCCATATTGTTCTTTGTCATATATCTTGCTATCACATAGTTGCTTATCTTGCTTAGCATAAGTTGTTGGTGCACATAGGTGAGCCTAGTTGTTGTAGGATTTGTGCTTGACAAATTAACCGCTAGGTTTATTCCGCATTTGTTCAAGCCTAAACCGTAATTATTTTAAAGCGCATATTCACCCCCCTCTAGGCGACATCCTTGATCTTTCAACATTGCCAGCATATTCCATGTGCTGACACGTTTTCGGGCTGCAACGTTCATATTGCAGACTTTTCAGACGACGAGTAAGATGCCTTAGGATCGTGGTCTTATACTCAGTGATGCCGTTGGAGTTGATGGACTCACTTATCTTCCAAGCTTTCTGCTGTTATCTTTATTAGATGGCCTTAAGCCATATTTATTGTAATAAGCTCTCTTTTGAGACTTTCGATGTAATAAGTGTGTGATTGCTACTCTATTATAAATCCTTCAAGTACTGTGCGTGTCAGCATTACTGATCCAGGGATGACATTGAAGCACAGAGATCAGACTGTTTGAGGTCTGGTTGCTACAGCATGCCCTCCACCCTCGTGGCCGCCTCGACTGCTTCTTGACTTGCACTCCAAGTCCTTTGGATCACGTTCGTTCCAAAAATCACGCTCCCGAAGGTTTCATTGCATTTGGACTCCGTTTGATATTCCTTTTCTTCGAAATACTGAAATAGGCAAAAAAACAACAATACGCGTTGGGCCTCCGGTTAGTAGGTTAGTCCTAAAAATGATATAAATGTGTAAAGTAAAGCCCATAAGCATCCAAAACGGGTAATATAATAGCATGGAACAATAAAAAATTATAGATACATTGGAGACGTATCAATCACACAACCATGTTAAGAGAGACTAACAAAAATTAATTGACATCGAACTAGGCGAACTAGGTTGTACCCAACCATCTGATAAACCCACTTCTCTACGGTGACAATATACTAACAGTTTTGGGGAAATAAACTAACTGAATCCCAAATCTACAGCATGGAGCATAGTTTAGTATATAGCCATCTTTGTGTGCCTAAGTGGGTAAAGTCTTCAGAGAGTTAGGAGTAACTTGAACATCCATATACGAACCCCATATTGAATAAGTTCGTGATAGATATGAAGTATAGATTTTTCAGTCCTTCCAGTTGGTGTTAATAACTTCACTACAAAGAATTTTAATAGTACCTGCTAGCAGTGGCGAATCTTGGAAGAAAATCGAGGACGGGCTCAAAGTTAACGGTGTGGAAAAAAGCCACTAACTCCTAATTCTTTTGCCCAAGGTAGGTAAAATTTGCTAGAACTTTTTGAAATATGAAATTGTGAACCAAAAATTTGTTATGTTTAGCAAGATAGCCAATATCTCAAAATCTTGTAGACCAAATTAGCTCAGAATTTTCCAGAATACTGCTGGGAACATATTGTATTTACTGATTTTTTTGAATTATTTGAAAAATATCAAATATTAGACTTTTCTAGCAAAATAGCAATCAGTTCGAACTAATTTAGTAACATGTTTGACCATACCACAAAGATTCATATTCGAAAGCAATAAATTTACACACCAATACAGAAGAACTAGAGAAGCAACAACAATGATAGTAATCTTTCTTACTAATGGTATTGCAGAACAACTAGAAACCAATATATAGAAATAGATGCCCAATTATCCAACCGCAAGCCATCTGTCCAAATTAGTATAAGTATTAGCAATATAAAGGTACACCAATATAAAGCATCAATAAGTGACTACTAACACTAGTAAAACTGAGATATACCTCTAAAAAATCACATAGTACTCACGAGGCAAGTGTCCATTGTGATCTTTCATTTTCTGGAATCGTATCATAATTTGATCATCGGGGATACTTTTGAATATCCTTTTATCGCAATAGCACACCATTAAATCATTGAGCCAATCATCTGATATCTTATTGTGCAAATCAATTTTAATGATCTTCATTGCTGAAAATATTCGCTCGACCAAAGAAGTTGCCACTGGAAGAATCAATGTCAACTCGATGAGGCGATATACCAATTGGAAAGTTCTGTGTTTTGTTGTTTGAACTATCAACCGAGCAAGGCTTGTGTAAAATCCTCAGCATAAATTTCAGCAAGTCGAATAAGTTTTTCAACATTATACTTTGAGAAGTTGTTTGTTGGTGTAAGGCAAGACATGCATTCCACTAACTCGGTGTTAATTAACTTCATTGAATCGGTGATTCATCTTGGTGAGAGTTGCATCAAGAGCAACATTGAATATGCTAACCTTGAAATAATGATGTCAAGTCACCTTATTCTTGCTGCGAACAGATTGCCCCATAGCTCTAACAAGATAATCCATATTTGGCACCTCAATGCCATGTTCCCCACAGAAGTTGTTTGCTTGGTCACATAATGAATCATACCCATTGTCCTTCATATTTTGCAAAGCTTCTTTCACATCCAAGATCAAACGCATGGCTTCAACAACATCTTGTTTCTTTCTTTGCGAAGCTTGTGATAGCAAATTAGCGATGCTCAAAAAGTTTATTAAGAATAGCATGATGAACACAAACTGGAAGCATTCCATCGATATGATCAAACCTGAAGCTCCACCTTGAGAAGTGTGTTCCCGGGCATCATTGACCACAATTGCAAGCACATCCACCACTGCATTCCACATTGTATACATACAAAGCAAGGTTCTAAGATGTGAGCCCCAACAAGTAGCTCCTGGTCTAGCTAGGTTAGTTTCTTGATGTAACCCAGTTCCATATGATATCTTACAATTTTCCATCATTTCTATCAAGTTGTCTTGATTCTTTGCAAGTAATGCATCCTTCCTTTTGCAAGATGAACCCACCTGAGTCACTATCAAGGGAAGGTAGTTGAAAAAATCAGCAATAACTGGACAACACTGAGCCACTGTGACAACCACTAGCTGCAACTGATGGGCAAAGCAGTGAACAAAGAAAGCATATGGACTCTCATCACGAATTAGCTTTTGCAAACTGTTGAATTCTCCTCTCATATTTGAAGCCCCGTCGTAACCCTGTCCACGTAGCCTATTAACAAGCAGGCCATGGTACTCCAACACATGAACCAGTGCTTCTTTAATTCTAGCAGATGTACAATCTGTGATGTGCTTAATAGCAAGAAATCTCTCTTGAAGCTCTCCGTGATCATCTAAAAATCTGCAAATTTTGGAAGATACAAGTTAAAAGATAGAAATGAACAAGGACTATGCAAGTTTGGGAAGCTACAAGTTAAAGACATAAATTCATATGCATTACCTCAAAATTATTGCCATTTGTTCCTTTATTGAGCAATCTCTAGCCTCATCAATAAGTATCGAGAAATTCTTATCTCCAAGCTCATCCTTGATGACTTTGGTTACCTCCAATGCACAACATGTAGCAAGGTCCTTTTGAATATCTGGACATATCATAAGTGCATTCCCTTGCACCTTATCAAATGCATCTTTCACATCCTTATTCTTGTCCTTATACCAGTCCAAGAACTCCCTGAAATTGCCTTTGTTGGTGGAATTGGAAGATTCATCATATCCACGAAAAGCTTCCCCTTGAACTATGAGATACCTTGCACAATCCAATGATGCAGTCAAGATTTATATTTTATATCAGCCTCTTCATTGTAAACTCGCATTTTGGTAGCCACATTGGCCCTTTGATTGTTGAAATCAACACATAAGCCCACAACAATGTTGTGGTAACTAGATGGACCACCAACATGTTTCTTAAAATGTCCCAAAGCAGTTTTCCAACGCTTGTAACAATCTACTATAAATACATCATTGCCAAATCTAGCTGCTTGTGATGGATTCTTGAAGAGAAAACAAGGGAAACAAAAGGCAGCCTCCTTTTTCACACTATATTCCAACCAATCAAACTTATCTAGCCATTGTGGTTGAAAGGATCTCCAAATTTAATTGTCCAATCCCACTTCAAATTTATGCCCGATAGCTTTGTTTCTTTGTTTCAACAAATAAGCTCTTCTCACTTCACTTCGAATTTCAGGGGCATAATCTTCTATTGGTATTCGATCAGCCGGATCACCAAAAATCTGACTTGGATGGAATTCCGGTATATGATGCTTTGGTGGTTGGTTTGTGCTCTCATTAGTTGGGGGATTGGTACTCTCATTTGCATGGGGAATAGTTCTCTCATCGACATTGGTTGAGGGATTAGTGCTCTCATTTGTTGGAGTAGGATGAATTATGTTCTCAATAGGGGCTGGTTGAACAACAACATCATCTGGAGGAGCATTGGGTTCGGAAAAAACAAGGGGAGCATTTGAATTGCTTGCAAACCAGTTGTGGAAAGTTCTTTTTCTCTTCATTTCTACAAACAAGAATGATGATTAGTACTGGGTTAATCTTATATACACAGCTAGCTATATTGGTTCTCTTCTCTAGTACTTGAACAGTTTAACTAACCACTGTTAACAGCTAGCTACCATTAGTTCATTAGCATAAATTAGTAGCCAAATAGGAACCCAAATAGCTAGTTGTAAATAGCTACAGAGTACAGAACTACAGACTACAGAAGTACAGAATACAACCTTCAGGTTCAGCCGTTCAGGAGCTATTCGAGTAGAGCAGCAAGCAACAGCCGGATGGCACAGCAGCTCGGATGGACCAGGCGCCCAGCAACCAACTAAGCCCCCCTCCTCTATTCCACGGCCACGCTGGGGAGGGCACGAGTCAGATGGATATGCAGTCTGGCGCCGTTTTGGGGAGGGGAAAGTGACCAGATCAGGGGAGAGCAGTCCAGGCACCAATTTGGGGAGGTGGGCCCGCAGCGGTGGCGCGAAGGAGAGGTCCGGCGACCGGCGGTGGTCCGAAGGAGGGGTCGGGCGACCGGCGGTGGCTAGGGCACCTGCACAAGAGCAGCTCGGGTGGGACAAGCGAGCGACCGCAGATGGTGGAAGGAGCGTGCGCACGTTTCTCTGCTCTGGGAATTGATGGGCTGGAAAGGTCTATTGAGTGGCTGGGCTGGGCCTTGAAGTTTGAAACTAGTACTAAAAAAATTGGCATCGCTGGAGGGCAGGCTCGAGCCTGTTTAAGCCCGCCCAGGAGATTCGCCACTGCCTGCTAGAGTTATTGTTGACACTCGAAATTGGTACAGTCATAAAATTAGCTTAGGTTATATGAAGACTAATTCAAACTTATGATTGGAAGTCACCTTGGAATGTCTCTCTTTGAGAAGATCAAGATGGATATGAAGATGGTCCAAAACGGAGCTCGGCTGCAAAAGTTATGACAAGTTCAGAGATGCTCATATTGACATCAGATTATGAAATGGCCAGAAACTCAATTAATATGGCCTCGGATGGAAAATGTATCAACACAAAAGTTATGCGTCTCGTCGAAACGGTTGATTCTTATATAAAAATCATCTTAATTCGAGATCGTATGCAACCTGTGGAAGCAAAACAAGGTCATAAACAGAAGTTGCAGAGTCATTCCGGACCGACCGAGTTGATTTGATCGGTGAGACCGAGTTGGTCCGGAAAATTACCAAAGAGTTTGCAACATTCACTCGGTGGGACCAAAACAAACCAATCGGTGGGACCGAGTTGATCCGGGAAATTACCAAAGATTCTTGTCCGAGTTACATTAGGGTTTTTGATGTTTTGGACGGAATTTTTATTCCTTTTCTTGTACGGGAAGTCCAGCCGCCTCATAAATAGATGAGAGGTGACGGCCGATTGAACAACACACAATCAAACAAATCATCTAGCACTTTTTACCTTTACTTCTATCTCTCTCCCTTGTTCTTCTTCTTCCTCGTTCTTCGTTCATTCTTCTTATTGCAGGGCGGCGAACCTCGAGGCCCTAGAGCCAGTCAGGCCGACCTAGGGAAGCCCATAGCCGCCGCGCGCCCTGACGGGGTTCCTCCTAGGTGTGTGGGGTTTTGGGTCTACAAAAGCACCCGCCGGATTGCCTGCGTACCGCGCTTCCGGCCGGGTCTCCTTCGACGTGAGCTGCGGTGCATCACCCCCGGCGTCGAGGGTACACGGTGACGTGTTCATGTGCAAACAATTATATTATTGATAGCTTTTGGCCTTCTACATTCTAGCCTTTTAACTTTCTCTTATACTTGTATATGATGGCTTTGGCCTCTCAATAATATTAAGCTGCTTTCCCCTTTTTAGGAAAGGAGGTTAAACCTCCGGGTATCTACATCAATCGATGCATACAACCATCTTTATTAATTTTTTCACGAAGATCTGACAAGAACATACATCAAGCCACCCGAAGCCTCCCCGCTCACACTTACAAACTTGATAATGTGGAGTGCTGTCACTCCCTATATCTAAAACCAATGTCATCGCCAATCCATCCATATAACATATCGAAACCAACAACCAGTGCAGTAGACCTAGAGCGTACACCACATGCACACGTTTTAGAAGCATCCATCATCATCAAACCGTTGTCCCATCTTTAGAAGAGAGATCTGCATCATCCTTGTCAGTCCGGCCATCCGTTAACGCCGCCACGGCCGCCAACTATGCGGCCGCGCTGCGATCGTCCATCCCGACGCAGAGACTCTAGAAGATCGGTCGTGCGTAGCACCTGCCGAACAGGCATGACACAGCGTAGCACCTGTCGGCTAGGCATGACTTGACATCTCCACCTAAGCTTTGTTCAAGATGAAGAAGCTCCACCTCCTGCCTCTGTCTTCCAGCGCTGCTCTACAAATGATGCTCCCAAGAGAGAAACGACACAGATGTGACGCCATTGTCCGATATAGAAAACCAGATCCTAGGGTTTCTCCCGGAGCAGCACGAGTGGATCAATAGTATTTACACAATAATGTCTTCTTCAAGGTAACGACGCAGAATACCGCCATCGCCTTCCTTCCGCTCAGTTTTCACCGGCAACAATGTCTCCCTGACTCACAGCCGGGACTAGATGACGGATCTCAAGATCCAACCACCCAGCCTCATGCCGACCACCTCCGCCGGAGGAGATGTCCACCACTGCTGGTTGTATCGGCCAGAACAGATCTGACCGGAGGTGCCGCTGAGCAGTCTACCAGGCCCTCCACGCCATCGTCGATCCGTAGCCAGATGGCACGCCGTCGCAGCATAGCCAGCCGCCATTGTCGACCACCTCCAGCGGAGGAGATGACCCCCACCGCCGGTTGCGCCGACTAGAACAGATCTAATCGGAGGTGCCGTCGAGCACTCCACTAGGCCCTCCATGCCGTCGTCGATCAGAAGCCAGATGGCGCGCCGCTGTCGACCGACTCACGCCATCGCCCAAACCAGTACAGCCGCCGCATGCCACCGCCCGTGACCAGGCTGCCCGACGTGCCTGCAGCCGCCGTCGCCCAAGGCAGGGCCGGCCACCATCGTCTCTGCCTCACCTATCACCACACTCTGCAGGATCGGACGCACCTCCATATGTGTAGGGGCCCCGCACCACCCCTGAGACATGAAAGGTGAGTCCCCTGCCATCGCCGTCGGCCCCCGGGTGTAGCCCAGCGGCGACGGAGGGAGGGGAGGTGGGAGTGCTCACCATTGTTCCTCTACTTCGTCTACGTCCGTCTCACCTTCGTCATCACCATGTCCACCACCATCGAAGCCGACTGATTCGCTGACGAGAAGCCCGCTGCTGTCAAGAAGGTCGCCGAGGAGACCCCTGCCGCCGCGGCTTCTGGCAGGCACATTGGAGTAACTCGTTTATCCCGATCCTGTTTATTTTCGTGTGGGTGCAGTACTAGCTATTTGCGTGAATATTTCTACTATCTTCCTAGTACATGATTATCTGGTTAGAAATCAGTACTATGCTCATGATTTATATGTGGATTAATTTAATAAAAAATCCGCTCATATGCTCAACATGTACAGGACGTGAGTCAGGATCAAGATATTGTGGCTCCTTGTGGGTCAGGGTCATCAAGATACATCGATCACAATGACGATGTACAAGTGAGTCAGGATCAAGATATAGTGATGTATACTTCCCATAAAAATTATGCGTCAAATATATTGGCAAAATGACACTAGTTAATGTTACACGCATGCATGTTGATGCATTGCACATCATATGCATGGGTGGTTGACCAATCGAATAAGGATGTTGCATGCTCAAACAAGTACTGCAGAGATAATACGGTCGTGCATTTTAATTTAAAAGAACATCATCAAGGAGGCTATGGTGCTAAAGCTGCAACTTTAGCCGGCAACGACCACCAGATTAGTGGACACACAAGTGGGACAAGTTTTCAACCTGGACAAGCATGTCTCTCCCTCGCAAAAAAGAAAGAAAAAGCATGTCTCTGCAGGAGATTGGACAGGGCCCACCAGAGGAGACGTACGACCAATCAAATTGATAAATACTAGCAAAAAGACCCGTGCGTTGCAACGGAAGAGACGATTGTATCTGCAAAATGCATTTGCAGTCAAGCTGAATTTAATCTTTATCGAGATATGTGGGAACAAAGATTGCATATCTTTAATATGAACTAAAATTCTAAGTGAGTGACAAAAATAGGTTGAAAAATCAAGAGTTACACTAATAGAACTTTAAGAAAATAAACTCAAATCTGCAGTAGAGAAGTGCACTCGGGCAATAACTTTTTCTCTTGAGGATTGCAATAAACATAGAACTTTTTTATATTTGATAATACAAACGGAAAACTTCATATTTTGTGGTTGCAAGGTTGCATGATTTTTTTTTCTGGATAAATCATGGTTCGCGAGTTCAGCTACGGAAATAAAGAAATTCTTTTCTGACTTGAGATGACTTTTAGTTGAAGTGCGGCACATAGAAAACATGTCCTGGCACCATGGGTGTAGTAACTGGTAAAGAAAACTTTGTACATGAGCTCCCACATTAAAAGGCCAAGGATACATAATGACTGGAAAACATGTCCTGGCACCATGGGTGTAGTAACTAGTAAAGAAAACTTTGTACATGATCTCCCACATTAAAAGGCCAAGGATACATAATGACTGGCAAAAAGGGAACACGTTTACCTCATATAGAGGTCTTGTACTCCTTGTGGTTTCTCTTAATTTCTAAAACTAAATTAAACAAAAAAGGAAATTAAAATTGAGCTCCCACATTAAAAGGCCAAGGATACATAATGACTGGAAAACATGTCCTGGCACCATGGGTGTAGTAACTGGTAAAGAAAACTTTGTACATGAGCTCCCACATTAAAAGGCCAAGGATACATAATGACTGGCAAAAAGGGAACGCGTTTACCTCATATAGAGGTCTTGTACTCCTTGTGGTTTCTCTTAATTTCTAAAACTAAATTAAACAAAAAAGGGTGACGAGTGGATTCGAAACCGCACCTCATGTGTGGACCTCTAGCCACCACGCTACTACATCTTTGTTGATGTTAAGGGAGGTTCACTGGCTGATAAACCAAATTTAGCGCAGCGACCTGGGATGGAAAAAATGAAACGTTTTTTTTGACTTATAGGTGACATACTCGGTAATTTGTAGCAACTTTGGGGGTAAATTATATGACGTACGGGCAGAAGCAATAGCCCTTTTATTTTTATTTTTATTTTTATTTTTATTTTTATTTATTATTATTATTATTAGGGTAGACTAGGACTAGGAAAAAAATGTCAAGATATAGAAGGCAAGTTTTGCAAACCAAGGAGAAAGTTGTGTTCGGTCAATTTATTAGGCATGTTTGAGTCAGCTAGCTATACTAGTATCAAACACAATATGGCCGAATGCAAGGGCACCCTCTCACTATGTTCACATTGGCAGAGGCGCATTATGAGAGGTACATTGTGTGTGCAGTGAACATGTATCTTTGTGTGTGTGTGTGTGTGTGTGTGTGTGTGTCTGCGTGTGTGTGTGTGTGTGTGTGTTTGTGAGAGAGATAGAGAGATAGAGAGAGAGAGAGAATTCACGTGTTTTGTCCTTCCTGATTGGCCAGCCCCTTAGTGTTCTACCCACGCACGTAACCTCGTCTCTTTCCGCACGCCAACATAGCCGATCTCAGCGTCGGCAGATCTGGTGAGCGTTGGGAGGAGAAGAACAAGCCTGCGAGGCGACGATCGTGGGGGAATCAACCAGATCCGCCACGTGCCCGTCTGCAGGAAGGGAACACGGTGACGGGGGCTGGTTCGCTGCGCATCTCCGCCACCGAGCCTTGCATCGCCGGCCACCATCCCCTCCTCTCACACGCCGCCACTATCAAGGTATATCGGTGCGCCCCTCCTCACCGTCAAGCCGCAGGTCAGGTTCTTCCGTAGAAACCCCCTCCCCACGCTCGCTCTTTCCAGCCCACGCAGCCTCTCCGACTCCTTCCTCCTTCCTCGCCACCGCTCCCTCTCTTCACCTGCAGCTCTGGCTTCTCACCATAGCCGCTGCCCCCTCCCCCCTCCTGTGTCAATCTTGGCCGTACCCATCGCCGGGAAGAGCGAGGGGTCGCTCCTGCAACTGCTCAACCCTGAGAAGCTCGCCGTCGTAATCACAGAACCGTCTTCCTCGCATCTTCCAGGCTATTCTTGTATAGCCAGAAATTGCTCTGACCCAACGATGCCTTCCCCCTTGCTATTTTTTGAAATCTTATTGGCTGATGGTGTTCATATTAAGAGAGGAGACACACCATATGTGCTCAATCAATCAAAAGAAATATTCATCCTTTCCATAAATTAGTTTCAGATGCGTAGGTGGTGTTTAGGCCAAGGTTTTCATGTGATCCATTCACTCTGCTTTAACTTGAAGAACTCATTGTTGTATCAGGCGACGCGTGGTAATCCTTCACTTAAGATCCGTGCTTTGGAAGGCAAAAATATTGAAATGTCTGAAGAGTCAGGTCAGATAAACCTACCCAAGCCTTCTTATTTTTCATATATTGGTAATTGATCTTCCCAAGTTCTTACTCTATGTGTTTCAAAATTTTCTTTGAAGGTGCCACAAGTAAGTACAATGATGATGGCCAGATAGATGATTCGCTGAAAACAATTCAGAAAATACGGGATGAAATTGTATGTTATATGTCTTTTCTCTTATTTCAGCAAAAAATTATGCTTGCTTTCTATAATTTCTTCTAGTTGAGAATTTGATGTGAACTCTCCTATTCTCTCTTCATTTCAGCTTCGCAAGGAAAGCATACTTCAAGAACGAAGTGCTCGGTGTGATATGGACATCCAGACACTCTTGAGTGGTATTCTACCCATGTCACATTTTAAACATGGTTACATTTACAATCACATTGTAGAACTGTTACAATTTTGCGGTCAACACTGTCGGCAAGTTTTCCTCTGAGCCATATGTTTTCAAAAGTTCTGCGCTAAACTGTGTTGTATCACACTTTTCATTGTGGAGAAATCGTCCACCGCACTTTGTGATGTACAAATTGTCCGTCAGAACTGTGGCCAATTTTGGCAAGATGTATTTTTTGGATTTTTTAATGTTTTGGCAGGAAGTTGCTTCTATATTAGTTCCACATTTCTTGTACTCATCATGTTTTAAAACTTATGAAGAAGGAAAGATGACACCTAAAGCTGTATCAATAATAAGCAAATACAAGGAAACTTGCTCAAATATGACAGAAGTTACCAATTCATCTTGCTTTGGAGATGGTGACCAATCGATCACTAATAGGAAGAAATTGAGGGAGGCACTCCTCCGACAATGCAAGGTAAGAAACCTCAAGCTTAATCTATGTATTACAATTTTAAATGCCACTGGTACCCTGACACTTGTCTATGCAGGAGCTTGATCTGATCTGTCATGGGGCCGACTGGATACTCCCAAGATACACAGTATTACCTTTAGTTTTAGATGGTATGTACAAATGTTTACTTTTATCTCCTAGATATTCTAGATAGGCAAGTATTAGGTCCTTGGACCATGTAGGCATAACAATTAGGAATATCATATGAATGTATCCTATGCCATGTACTTCCTGATTCTCATTTATCGAATTCAATCCCTATAGGTCCTCGTTCGTTTTTTGAATTGAGATGATAACATACATAGTGTGCTACGCTAACCATGCTTAGACGAAAAGATTTTTCAAGGTGTCAGATCAATATGCATGATTTGCTCTCTTGATGTCAAAGTAGCAATACAAATAAGCCGCTTGCTTATTTTTCACATGTTATGCTCTGTTCAAGTGTTAGGTTTTTTAACATTCGATCAGTAGTTATCTTAGACCAGACTGATTAGGTCCCCACTTAGCAATAACCAGAATTGATGTTTGATTGACTATCATCTTCGTATGTGTGTGTGTGTGTTTTGACTTTTGAGCACTTCTTCAACGGTCCTTTTCCTATCTTTTCAGGAATGTACCACGCCAGTGTACATTTGAGATGCCCAGATTTTGAGATGAGCCTCACTGGTGGTCTTCGTCCTACCCCATACGAGGCGAAGTGCTCGGCAGCTGCCAATATGATACTGGAGCTTCACAAGAAGGCGGAAGAGCAAAAAGAGTAGGGTACCTGATGCAAAATCACCTTGTTAAACTCCTGAAGCCGGGAATCAGCAGGTGGCTGGAACCAGTTGTTTAGTCATTACAACTTTGAATAAGACTTCTTGAGAAACCTAATTGTGTTGGTACCTTGTTGATAGCTCTTTTACCTTCCGGAGGTTGACTCCATGTGTTGTTGTTGGTATTATGTCTATTTATTAAGGTCGTGATAAACCCTAGACTGTTATTTCAAAACTCTATGATGTTTCAGTTGCGCTTACTATTTTATAATGGGACCCGCACTGATGTGTACCGCAGGGCCATCGAGGCTTGCGTGTGCTTGACGTCAGCGGCGGCTTTATGGCAAGCGGTGGTGTTGGAACCCTAGCTCCTCCCCTAGCTCTACCTCTCTCTCTCTCTCCTCTATAACATTGCTCTAGCGCGAACCAGAAGAAGGAGGACGAAGAAGCAAACACAGAGCACATAGTGGACACAACAAGGTTTCCCGGGGCACGAACGCCACCGTCGCCCGAACGACATTTTTCTCTTTTACTTGATCACGAACTCAGCCCACACTTGTTAAAACGCATATGGGAGGGTTCTTTATACCCTGGGCCACATTAGGGCACGTACCCCACGTCCCAGTCCACGCCGAGCGCTTGGTCCAGCCCGCTCTGGCCGCGCTCGCGACATGCACGCACACGTCTGGGTCATGGCGAGCCTGCCTTGGACCAACTCCTCGCACCCCCTAATCTCACCAACAGAATGCACCTACAGTCACGCGCATGGTGTACTCCTACACGGTCACCCCCGTGCACCACACACACGTGCACATGCACACGTACACCACAGACCTGACGCATCCGACACGCCCAGCACGCGCCCACACACGCGCCCGACGCGTCCGAGCCATGGCCACGGCTTATTTGCCCAATGATACGTCTCCAACGTATCTATAATTTTTGATTGTTCCATGCTATTATATTACCTGTTTTGGATGTTTATGGGCTTTACTTTACACTTTTATATCATTTTTGGGACTAACCTACTAACCGGAGGCCCAGCCCGAATTGCTATTTTTTTTTGCCTATTTCAGTGTTTCGAAGAAAAGGAATATCAAAAGGAGTCCAAACGGAATGAAACCTTTGGGAGCGATATTTTTAGAACAAATGCAATCCAGGAGACTTGGAGTGGACGTCAAGAAGCAGCCTAGGCATCCACGAGGCAGGAGGGCGTGCCCTAGGAGGGTGGGCGCACCCCCACCCTTGTGGGCCCCTCGTGGCTCCCCTGACCTACCTCCTTCGCCTATTTATATCCACGTACCCTGAAAACATCCAGGAGTACCACGAAAACTATTTCCACCGCCGCAACCTTCTGTATCCGCGAGATCCCATCTTGGAGCCTTTGCTGGCGCTCCGCCGGAAGGGGAATCGACCATGGAGGGCCTCTACATAATCTCCAAGGCCTCTTCCATGAGTTGTGAGTAGTTTACCACAGACCTTCGGGTCCATAGTTATTAGCTAGATGGCTTCTTCTCTCTCTTTGTATCTCAATACAAAGTTCTCCTCGATCTTCTTGGAGATCTATTTGATGTAACTCTTTTTGCGGTGCGTTTGTCGAGATTTGATGAATTGTGGGTTTATGATCAAGTTTATCTATGAGAAATAATTGAATCTTCTCAGAATTATTTTATGTGTGATTGGTTATCTTTGCATGTCTCTTCGAATTATCAGTTTGGTTTGGCGTACTAGATTGATCTTTCTTGCAATGGGAGAAGTGCTTAGCTCTGGGTTCAATCTTGCGGTGTCCTTTCCCAGTGACAGCAGGGGCAACAACGCACGTATTGTACTGTTGCCATCGAGGATAAAAAGATGGGGTTTATATCATATTCAATGAGTTTATCCCTCTACATCATGTCATCTTGCTTAATGCATTACTATGTTCTTATGAACTTAATACTCTAGATGTAGGCAGGAGTCGGTCAATGTGTGGAGTAATAGTAGTAGATGCAGAATCATTTTGATCTACTTGTTGCGGACGTGATGCCTATATACATGATCATGCCTAGATAATCTCATAACTATGCACTTTTCTATCTATTGCTCGACAGTAATTTGTTCACCCAGCGTAATACTTATGCTATCTTGAGTGAAGCCACTAGTGAAACCTATGGCCCCCGGGTCTATCTTTTATCATATAAGTTTTCCATCTACTTTTATCTGCATCTTTTACTTTCCAATCTTTATCATAAAAATACCAAAAATATTTATCTTATCTTATTATCTCTATCATATCTCACTTTCGCAAGTTTCCGTGAAGGGATTGACAACCCCTTTATCGTGTTGGTTGCGAGGTTCTTGTTTATTTATGTAGGTGCGTGGGACTTTTGAGGAGCCTCCTACTGGATTGATACCTTGGTTCTCAAAAACTGAGGGAAATACTTACGCTACTTTGCTGCATCACCCTTTCCTCTTCGAGGGAAAACCAACGCAGTGCTTAAGAGGTAGCAAGAAGGATTTCTGGCGCCGTTGCCGGGGAGGTCTTCGCTCAAGTCAAGACATACCAAGTACCCATCACAAACTCATCTCCCTCGCATTACATTATTTGCCATTTGCCTCTCGTTTTGCTCTCCCCCACTTCACCCTTGCCGTTATATTTGCCCTCTCTTTCCCAATCTCCTCTCTCTTTCGCTTGCCTTCTTGTGTGCTTGTGTGCTGGATTGTTTGGCACGATGTCTCAAGATAATACCAAATTGTGTGACTTTTCCAATACCAATAATTATGATTTCCTTAGCACTCCGATTGCTCCTTTTAATGATGCTGAATCTTGTGAAATCAATGCTTCTTTGTTCAATCTTGTTATGAAAGATCAATTCTCCAGCCTTCCTAGTGAAGATGTCTTTACTCATCTAAACAACTTTGTTGATTTGTGTGATATGCAAAATAAGAAAGATACAGATAATGATATTGTTAAATTGAAGTTATTTCCGTTTTCGCTTAGAGATCATGCTAAAACTTGGTTTTCATCTTTTCCTTAGAATAGTATTGATTCATGGAATAAGTGCAAAGATGCTTTTATCTGTAAGTATTTTCCTCCTGCTAAGATCATCTCTCTTAGAAACGACATTATGAATTTTAAACAACTTGATCATGAGCATGTTGCCCAATCTTGGGAAAGAATGAAATTAATGATTCACAATTGCCCTACTCATGGTTTAAACTTATGGATGATCATAATTTTTTTTTATGCCGGATTGAATTTTGCTTCTAGAAATCTTTTAGATTCTTCCGCGGGAGGTACGTTTATGGAAATCACGTTAGGAGAAGCTACTAAACTCCTTGATAACTCGCAACCAACGCGATAAAGGGGTTGTTAATCCCTTCACGACCACTTGCAAAAGTGAGATCTGATAGAGATAGTATGATAAGATAAATATGTTTTTGGTATTTTATAGTATAGATGAAAAAAGTAAAGATGCAAATAAAAGTAGATTGAAAGCTTATATGATAAAAGATAGACCCGGGGGCCATAGGTTTCACTAGTGGCTTCTCTCAAGATAGCATAAGTATAACAGTGGGTGAACAAATTATTGTCGAGCAATTGTTAGAAAATCGAATAATTATGAGATTATCTAGGCATGATCATGTATACAGGAATCACGTCCGTGACAAGTAGACCGACTCCTGCCTGCATCTACTACTATTACTCCACACATCGACCGCTATCCAGCATGCATCTAGAGTATTAAGTTCATAAGAACTGAGTAACGCTTTAAGAAAGATAACATGATGTAGAGGGATAAACTCAAGCAATATGATATAAACCCCATCTTTTTATCCTCGATGGCAACAATACAATACGTGCCTTGCAAGCTTTCTGCCACTGGGTAAGGACACCGCAAGATTGAACCCAAAGCTAAGCACTTCACCCATGGCAAGAAAGATCAATCTAGTAGGCCAAACCAAATTGATAATTCGAAGAGACTTGCAAAGATAACTCAATCATACATTAGAGAATTCAGAGAAGATTCAAATATTTCTCATAGATAAACTTGATCATAAACCCACAATTCATCGGATCTCGACAAATACACCGCAAAAAGAGTTTACATCGAATAGATCTCCACAAGAGAGGGGGAGAACATGGTATTGAGATCCAAAAAGAGAGAAGAAGCCATCTAGCTAATAACTATGGACCCGAAGGTCTGTGGTAAACTACTCACAACTCATCGGAGGGGCTATGGTGTTGATGTGGAAGCCCTCTGTGGTCGATTCCCCCTCCGGCGGAGCACCGACGAAGGCTCCAAGATGGGATCTCGCGGATACATAAGGTTACGGCGGTGGAAATTATTTTTTGTTGGCTCCCTGGATGTTTTTGGGGTACGTAGGTATATATAGGAGGAAGAAGTACGTCGGTGGCCGCTCGTGGGGCCCAGGAGACAGGGGCGTGCCCTCCTATCTCCTGGCCGCCTCGATTGCTTCTTGACTTGCACTCCAAGTCCTCTGGATCACGTTCATTCCAAAAATCACGCTCCCGAAGGTTTCATTCCGTTTGAACTCTGTTTGATATTCCTTTTCTTCGAAATACTAAAATAGGCAAAAAAACAGCAATACGGGCTAGGCCTCCGGTTAGTAGGTTAGTCCCAAAAAATGATATAAATATGTAAAATAAAGCCCATAAACATCCAAAAGGGGTAATATAATAGCATGGAACAATAAAAAATTATAGATACGTTGGAGACGTATCACCAGACCCCTCCCAATGAACAGGATCCCGTTTCGAACATGGCCGCTCGAACACAAGGCCGTTTCCTCCGTTCTGCGGTACGCCAGGCCTCATTTCCATCGCCTATTCTGTCCAAGCCCTCCCGATGAACACAACGACGCATTCCGTTCCGACCCAGCCGGTTGGCTCCCCATGAACACGACGGCGACGTTGTTTCTCTGATCCGACCCAGCCATGTACACGAGCCCTGGCCGTACGTATGTGCGAGTAGGCATTCGAGACCCCACCCGTATGTACACATACGTCGCCGTATTTTCTTTCTTGCACACTAGCCGTTGTACGTACGTGTACATGCTACATGCGCGCCTCTACTACGACATGTGCGTGCCTCTACATCGACCAGTATATATGTACGTACACGTTCGCGACCAGAATGACAACGCTACATACGCTTCGACCAGGTGGGTCCCGACAGTCAGGCACTTCCTTGCATGCAAAGATGTAGCTGGTGGGTCCCAGCAGTCATGGGGGTGAATCGTTTTTTTTTCGGACGCACTTCCTTGTGTGTGAAGATGTAGCTGGTGGGTCCTAGCAGTCAGGAGGGCGAATCTTTTTTTGGATGCACTTCCTTGCGTGCGAAGATGTAGCTCGTAAGTCCCAGCAGTCAGGGGGAGAATCGTTTTTTTCGGACGCGCTTTCTTGAGTGCGAAGATGTAGCTGGTGGGTCCCAGCAGTCAGGGGGCGAATCATTTTTTTTGTGAAATACGGTGGCCCGTCCAATGGGTCCCCGCTGTCAGGTGGAAGAATACTTATTTTGCGCGTAATAAGGAGGCACTTCCTTGCGGCTGCCGTGGACCCAGCTGTCAGCCTCTCCACGTACAGTACTCTTCCAATGGAAGTCGGTCCTTGACCACATTGACCACGCCGCGCCGAGAGCACCATGACGGTGGACAGCGGCGAGACCTAGGTAGGGGACAACGCGGAGCCGGGGAGGATGCAGCAGTGGATGCCCACGCGAAGAGGAGTACAAGGGTTCACCAGTTCGGCTGCGGTGTGAGGCTGCCGTCGCCGCAGAATAACAGGGGGTGTGGGTGAGTAGAGGGATGGCCTGGCCAGCGGTGGGAGTAGTAGGGGGCGGTGAGGCCTCCGCGGCATCACAGCCGGCCATGGGAGGTAGGAGCATGCGGCACGACTGAGGGAGTCCTGGATAAGGGGGTATCCGGACAGCCGGACTATGTGCTTTGGCCGGACTGTTGGACCATGAAGATACAAGATAGAAGACTTCGTCCCGTGTCCGGATGGGACTCTCCTTGGCGTGGAAGGCAAGCTTGGCGATCTGTATGTAGATCTCCTCCTATACAAACCGACCCTGTGTAACCCTAGCCCCCTCCGTTGTCTATATAAACCGGAGGGTTTAGTCCGTAGGACTCATCACAATCATCTTCATCATCAACAATCATACCATAGGCTATCTTCAAGGGTTTAGCCTCTCTGATCTCGTGGTAGATCCACTCTTGTAACACTTATATCATCAAGATCAATCAAGCAAGAAGTAGGGTATTACCTCCATCGAGAGGGCCCGAACCTGGGTAAACATCATGTCCCCAGCCTCCTGTTACCATTAGCCTTAGACACACAGTTCGGGACCCCCTACCCGAGATCCGCCGATTTTGACACCGACATTGGTGCTTTCATTGAGAGTTCCTCTGTGTCGTCACTTCAAGGTTAGATGGCTTCTCCAACCTTCAACTACACTGTCCTAGACGAGACTTTTCTCCCCGGACAGATCTTCGTGTTCGGCGGATTCACACTATAGGCCAATTCGCTTGGCCATCTGAAGCAGATCGATAGCTACGCCCCCGACCGTCAGGTCAGGTTTGGAAACCTAAACTACACCGCCGACCTCCCCGGAGACTTGATGTTCGGCGGATTCAGGCCCGTGTCAGGAGCGCCGAACAATCGCGACGTGCACGACCTAGATCAGCTGTCGGACAGTATTCGGAACATCACACCTGCTATCGCTCCGGACTTCGCTCCAGAGCGAGTCGCGCCTTCCAAGGACGGGTGGATGGACCCCGCCCTGGAGGCCTGTCACACCCAATATGCGACCCTATCCAAAAGGAACTCAAAGGTCCCACCAAGGATAGACCCGCATATTGAAATGCTTTTGCAAGGTGGATATCATTACATCAACATTACATAATAGACGGGGATACATACATAAGGCATACAATGCCACATGAATACCTCATCACAATACATAAGAGCATCATCCGACTACGGATGAAACACAAATAGAAACTCAAACGACATCCACCCTGCTAGCCCAGACTGCCGACCTGGAACCTATCCCCTGATCGAAGAAGCAGAAGAAGAACTCAATGCAAGCAAGCATCGCTCTCGCGTCATGATCATCGCATAAACCTGTACCTACAATTGTTGTTGTAGTAAACTGTGAGCCACGAGGACTCAGCAATCCCATTACCATGGGTATCAAGACTAGCAAAGCTTAAAGGGAAAGGAAGGGGTAAAGTGGTGAGGTTGCAGCAGCGACTAAGCATGATATTGTGGCTAACATACGCAAATAAGAGCGAGAAGAGAGCAAGCGGAACGGTCATGAAGCTAGCACTGATCAAGAGGTGATCCTGAACTCCTACTTACGTCAAACATAACCCAAAAACCGTGTTCACTTCCCGGACTCCGCCGAGAAGAGATCATCATGGCTACACATGCGGTTGATGCGTTTTAATTCGGATCTGGTGTCAAGTTATCTACAACCGAAGATTAACAAATTCCCATCTGCCTATAACCGCAGGAACGACTTTCGAAAGATTAAATACCCTGCAGGGGTGTCCCAACTTAGCCCATGATAAGCTCTCGCGATCAACGAAGGATATACCTTCTCCCAGGAAGACCCGATCAGACTCGGAATCCCGGTTTACAAGACATTTCGACAATGGTAAAACAAGACCAGCAAAGCCGCCCGATGCACCGAGAATCCCGATAGGAGCTGCACATATCTCGTTCTCAGGGCAACACTGGATAAGTCAAGCTACGAGTAAAACAAGACCTCAAGTTGCCCCGAGGTGGCCCCGCAGGCTGCTCGGTTTGGACCAACACATAGACAAGCACTGGCCCGGGGGGGGGGGGCTAAAATGAAGATGACCCTCGAAAGAGCGACTCCCAAGGGAAAAGTAGGTGGTGGTGAGGCAAATGGTAAAACCAATGTTGGGCCTTGCTGGAGGAGTTTTATTCAAAGCGAACTGTCAAGGGGGTCCCATAAATCACCCAACCGCGTTAGGAACGCAAAATCCGGGAATATAACACCGGTATGACGGAAACTATTGCAGCAAGAGTGGAACAAAACACCAGGCATAAGGCCGAGCCTTCCACCCTTTACCAAGTATATAGATGCATTAATTAAATAAGAGATATTGTGATATCCCAACATAATCCTGTCCATCATGGAGCAATCTTCAACTTCACCTGCAACTAACAACGCTATAAGAGGGGCTGAGCAAAAGCGGTAACATAGCCAAGCAATGGTTTGCTAGGAAGTGTGAAAAAGGTTAGAGGCTGACACGACAAACTGGGAGGCTTGACGAGCAAGAGATAGGTAGCGCAGCAAAGCGATAGAACAAAGCAGTCTAGCATAGCAATGATAGTAATGAGATCCAAGGTGACGGTCATCTTGCCTGAAATCCTACAAGGAAGAAGAACGAGACCATGAAGTAGACGAACCAACGTAGTCGAACGAATCCTCATGAACGCAACATTACCGGAACTAAGAAGCAACACCGGAAAGAAGCAAGCAACATAGTGAACACACAAGCATAATCATGGCATGATGCACAATCAAGTATGATGCATGTCCAGTTTAATGAGGCATGGCATGGCAAGTGCAACAAACAATACTACAAGTTAAGTGGAGATCAATATGCAACGAGTTGCATATTGACGAAACACCACATCAATTATTTAGTTCCCTCTCGGTTTTGTACCCAACAATATTAAACGTTATTAAACATGGCAAGGGGTGAAGCATATGAAAAACTACCTATCTAGACAAGTTTAAATGAGGCCGGAATAACAAACAACAATTCCAAAAAATCCCCATATGCATATTTTAGATTCGGTACTGTTATCCCTAAACACAATTTTAGAGTTGTTAAACATCAAAATAAAGTGCACCATGTTGAACTAGGCATTTTTCCACCCCATTTACATATAAAGAACATTTAAAACCGAGCTACGATTATTTAGTTATGAAATAAATCATTTTAACATGGCATTTGTGCAAAATATCACAAACAACAATTTTAAACATTTTTAACAGGGATGAAAGTGGCAAAATATTAAACTAGATGAAATTCTAAGAATTTTACATATTTAAGACATTTTAATCCGATGCACTGTTTGTGAATAATTAAATGCATGAACTAGGAGGGTTTTTCTGTAAATCTATAAAACCTGGAATAATTAGCAAATCGCAGCAGTAGGAAAAAAATACACAGCGGGCCAAATCAAGATGGCCCAACAGGAGGGAAAATGGAGGAGGGGCGCTGGGCTGCTCACCTAGGTGGGCTCGACCCAGATCGGTGGAGGAGGGAGCTGGCCGGCTGACTTGAGGCCGAGCGGCCCGGATGGAGAGGCTGGCGCGCTGGGCCTTGAGGCGTTGCGGCCTAGCCGGATCGGTCAACGGGCGAGGGGCGGACGAGATGCTCGGCTCGTTACTGAAGAACCAGCAACAGAAGCAGCGGCAGGTTCACGACGATGCAGAAGACGGCGCCGGGAAGGTTCTGGCAACGTGGTCGGCGGGAACCAGCGAGTAGGCGCCGGAGATGGCCGGATCTGGAGGCAATTCGGGCCAAAACGAGGCATGGCGGCGCCGGCGCACTGTGTAAGAGGGCCGGCAGCGGGGATGTACTCCTGTGAACATGTACAGGTTGCGGGAGAGTTTCAGAGAGGAGAGGGCACAGGGAAGGAGAAGAAAGAGAGCAGGGGAACAACGGCCTGGACCTTGGGGCGACGAGGACGGCCTGCTGGATCGGGTAAGGGATGGAGCATCTCCGGCGGTGGCGCAAGTTCCGGGGCAGAGGCAAGGTCTAGGTGACGGCGCTGGTCGGGGACGGCGACGAGGAAGGTCGGGCGAGGAAGCTTGAGCTCGACGGCTGGGCTCGTTCTGCTAGTGCTCGATGATGAAGGGACGACGTAGCTTCGGCGGTGGAGCTCACCGGCGCGGTGCTGGAGACGGTAGAGGAAAGGGCAAGGGAGGAGCACGGGCTTGAGGATGCGCGCCTCCATGGGTGCTTTCGCGGCTGCGGGAACTAGGAGGCGTCGGGGTGCGCTGCTCGGGAAGCAGCACGGGCGACGGGAGAGAGCCTCGATCCCGACGAGATCAAGCAGGGATGTGGCTGGAATCGAGGAGAGGTGGGGATCGATGGATTTGGAAGTTTCGGTGATGGCTGGTTGGAGAGAAGGGGATCTAGGAGGATCCCGAGGGGGGATTTGGTGGGGAGTGCGGCGGCGGGTGAAGGGACAAAGTCCCTAGATTTTAGGGTTAGGACTATTTATATAGTAGGTGGTAGGTACGGGTGGCATTTGGACCATCGAATCGCGATCGGATGATCGAGAATAAAAGGTTAGGGGAGTCTAATGGAGAAACGCAGATACTTTACGAATGCTGGGGGGTGATCTGAATCCATCGGTCATGACCTTGCGGTTCGGGTTCGGGACAATTTTCGGACATGCACGAGAGGGATCTATGCACTGTGGAGAAAGAATAAGTGGCCAGACAAGAGGGACTCGAAAAATCCGGTTGGTCTCGGAACGGTCAACGAAGGCAAGGGATTTGATGAGCTCAGAAAAGAGAGAGAAGAGAGCAGTCCGGTTGATCTGAGAGAAGGTCAACCGAGACACGGAAGAAGCGGCAACTACGAGCGGATGCAAGTTTATGAAAACATGCAGATGCAATGCGCGTGATGCTATGAGAAGAAAAGCAAGACATGAACAAAATGCAAAACAAAGGCAAAACCCCAACCACGAAGGAAATATCATATCGCATCTCTGTAAAAGGCAAGAGTTGGAGTTACGAATATGGAAAGTTGTATCCGGGGCGTTACAACACTCCACCACTACGAGAGGATCTCGTCCCGAGATCTAGGATGGCACCGGAGGGAAAAGAAAGAGGAAGATAAGAGGTAAAACTAAGTTGCTTCTTTGACGAACGAGTGAAACCACGAATCTTGAGAGGTTGAGCAATTTAAAAGAAAGAGTACAATAGAGATGAACGAGATTGCAAACAATCCGTTGGAAGAGAGGAACAAGGAACATTATGAGAACTTGAAGGTTGCAAAGACATGAATCAAGAGTTTAATGGACAAGATGGAATTCGAAACCACTTCGGTTAAAACAAGATGAGAGAGGAAATAAGATTGATATAATTTGGGCAGCACTCCCGACCAATAGAAGAAGGAAAACTTGATAAGATGAAAAGAACTTGAAGAGAAGACACAACACTCCGGTTAAATGGATAAGCACGAAAAGAACACGATCCTCACAATTCGAGATGACAAGTGAAAAGAGCAACATCACAATGCCACCGGAAGAAAGAATAGAAGATAGATCATTGGAATAACAGAATAAAGAAGAAAATGCCAACTTCTGCCACAAATGAGCTAGGAAAGCACCCTTCCAAGAAGGTTATAACGGAGTTGTTGGAAAACCAACAACGAAACGAATAGGCTTGTAGTGGGATTATGGCAAACATCTCAAAATTATGAGGTGACAACCGGCCACCGATGGAAACAGTTAATTCGATTGAGATCAGCAAGGAGATGAAAACTCCTTTTAATGAGAGAATAGGAGGAAACTTGGATTATCGATAGGCACCACAATTAGAAACATTCCTTAGGGAAGGCTTTAGGTGTAACCTAAACAAAGATAACTCCAATGGAGGGATTATTGGATTTAAAATACCCCATTCTTGACAACTTGTGAATCACGAAACATGAATGGAAATTGCCAAGAATGATATAACACCATCTCAAAAGATAAGGTAGAAAGAATTGAACTTCGGAATGCAAGATGAAGAATGCTTGAACTCCTCAAAACAAAACATGTGTTGACCACCATGTTTATTTTGAAGTATGGCTTGACGGGTCTTAACTTCGAGAGAAATCTTGAAGAACGAATGAAGAATGAAAAGAATCCTTGATGAACCACCATGTAGAGCCTCCATGAAGAACTCCAGTAATAAAAGGATGATAGAAAGAAAGAGAAGTTGAAAACACAAGGTGAATCCTTGCAATGATTTAGATGGAGCTTCGCGATGATATAACCGAGAGAACTTGGAACTCCGGAAAGAAAAGATGAACACTAGAACCGAGAATTACTTCATCACGAACAATCTCCGGAAGAAAAGAATTGAATCACCTCAAGGAAATAAGAATAAGATTTATTGTATGCTTATCCTTCATCAAATTAAATTGATGACAAGCAATGGATTTGGCATACTACTTATTCCCGTAGAAAGGATTAAAAGAGATATAGCACGAACTTGAGAAGTTATTGATGGAGCCTCCGATGGGATTTGGAAACAACTAATTAATAAATGAATTGATACGATAACAACGGAAGAGAAATCTTGAACGAACCACCGTAAAAATTGCAAAAGAGAGTAGCAAGGGCACAATTCACCGGAAAGAATTTGAAAACGAATGAAGATACTTGAAGGGATTTAGATACATGAGAATGAAAAGGCCATGAACTGGTTAGAGGTTATTTGAATGATGCACCAGTAAGATTTGGAGAATGCTAGCTACACGCTGAGAATGAAGAATTATGACCTGATGGCCTTCGGAGGAAAGAAATGGAAACAACTCATGAAATGCTCCGGATGGTAAGAAAGGAATTGTCACAATCAAAAACAATTATGAGTATGGCATCAAGCTAGAACCATGAATCTCTGGAAGAATGGGTAAGGATTTAAGATGAACTCTTCTTCAGTCTTCAAAATCCGAGAATGACAAGGAGAAACACCACCAAATTGTTGAGGCACTCCGGAAGGATTAAAAGAGGAAAGATTGAGTGAAAGATGAAAATAATTTGAAAGCGATCTTGGATAAGGAATATGACTGATGAAAATTCATTCTTACAGCAAACTTTGAATAGAATTTTAGAAGCTCTGGGAAAATTAGAAGAGTCAGGTAAGATCCTGGAAAAAGACCTGTGGGTTAGGGCCCACTCAAAAGAAACATCTTTTAAGGATAGCTTGAAATAGAGGTTACACCGGTAGAATTAAAGCTTGAATGAGAGAAAAACCTCGAAGTAACTTGAACAGATTAAGAATGGAAACATGATTCTTTTGAGATATCTTCAGCACTCCGGATACGAATAGAGAGAGGTGAACGATTAAGAGGTCCACCAGCATACGAAAACACTTGAAACAAGGAAGGGAATATGATCAACACCGAAAACTTGACTTGAATCCACCGGAGAAGAAAAAAGAACGAAGAATGATGAACTTGAAACTCCGTTAGTATCTTCGTGAGAACCACCGGATAAGAACATTGGTTGAAAAAATGAAGAGACGTCACATGAATAAAAGGATATATGATTAAGGAATCTGAGTCCTTGAAGAAAAAAGGGTGGGAGGGCGGGAAAACAAAGGCAACTTGGGGCAGATGGAATGGATACCGTTGAGAAAAACTTAGAATTGATCTTGCGGATGGGGAGAATGATGGGATCATCTCGAAGAGAAGCACGCCGGTTGGAAAAGAATTAACATGACAACCTCAATGATCAAAAGGATTAGTATCCACATAGCAATATGAGAACACCGTTCAGGAAAGGTATGGAATCAACACTTGACTTTGAAGCAACTCGAATACCACAAATAAAACAAAACAAAGGATTTGGCTTGCAGAATAAGCCGGAACAAACATATGATAGATCCCATATCGTATCATGTGTCTGTTGGAAAGATACCCTATGAGCTACTTGAATTCCCACCTATAAACTCCCGAAACTTTCTGGTTATGCAATCTGGTGTTGGGGATATAGGGGAAGCAATATATCTCACCCAAACTAACCATCCCAACATCCAGCTGTATCCATCCGTCAACACATAACCAAGAAAACTCCGGAAATCGGGTACCTCATCCTTCGAAAAAAGCATCTGTTATACGAGCTATGGCAATACTCCCAAACTCCCGCCCCAGTACTGGGTGGTGTCGAGGTTATCTCACCACCAACTGCATAAAAGAGATTTTCGATGTCGGCAAAACTCAGGTATTCCAGAACTGCAACGATAAAATTGTGACGACAACACCTCGGAGCTCAACTCCTCGGGTCACCGACACATAAAAGACAGGAGGCACCAAAAACAATGTTCTCGTCACAAAACCATCGGAACAATTCCAAGATACCCGCGTGATCGTAAAATTTTTTAGTGAAATTTGAGGAGAGGAAAGTCAAAACATCTACATCAGGAGACCTCACCAGAGTGACGAAGGGGTTGAGGAGTAAAAAGAATCCTACTCTCCGATATATATAATCCTAAGACTCAAAACATTTTTTTTCTAGACTCAACAACGGCCAACAATCAAGGGGGCTCCTATGGTCAGTCGAGGCTCTGATACTAACTTGTCACGCCCAATATGCGACCCTATCCAAAAGGAACTCGAAGGTCCCACCAAGGATAAACCCGCATGTTGAAACGCTTTTGCAAGGTGGATATCATTACATAAACATTACATAATAGATGGGGATACATACATAAGGCATACAATGCCACACGAATACCTCATCACAATACATAAGAGCATCATCCGACTACGGATGAAACACAAACAGAAACTCGAACGACATCCACCCTGCTAGCCCGGGCTGCCGACCTGGAACCTATCCCCTGATCGAAGAAGCAGAAGAAGAACTCAACGCAAGCAAGCATCGCTCTCGCGTCATGATCATCGCATAAATCTGTACCTGCAACTGTTGTTGTAGTAAATTGTGAGCCACGAGGACTTAGCAATCCCATTACCATGGGTATCAAGACTAGCAAAGCTTAAAGGGAAAGGCAGGGGTAAAGTGGTGAGGTTGCACCAGCGACTAAGCATGATATGGTGGCTAACATACGCAGATAAGAGCGAGAAGAGAGCAAGCGGAACGGTCGTGAAGCTAGCACTGATCAAGAGGTGATCCTGAACTCCTACTTACGTGAAACATAACCCAAAAACCGTGTTCACTTCCCGGACTCCGCCGAGAAGAGACCTTCACGGCTACACACGCGGTTGATGCGTTTTAATTCGGATCTGGTGTCAAGTTATCTACAATCGGACATTAACAAATTCCCATCTGCCTATAACCGCAGGCACGGCTTTCGAAAGAATAAATACCCTGCAGGGGTGTCCCAACTTAGCCCATGATAAGCTCTCGCGATCAACGAAGGATATACCTTCTCCCAGGAAGACCCTATCAGACTCGGAATCCCGGTTTACAAGACATTTCGACAATGGTAAAACAAGACCAGCAAAGCCGCCCGATGCGCCGACAATCCCGATAGGAGCTGCACATATCTCGTTCTCAGGGCAACACCGGATAAGTCAAGCTATGAGTAAAACTAGACCTCGAGTTGCCCCAAGGTGGCCCCGCATGCTGCTCGATTTGGACCAACACTTAGACAAGCACTGGCCCGGGGGGGGGGGCTAAAATAAAGATGACCCTCGAGAGAGCGACTCCCAAGGGAAAAGTAGGTGGTGGTGAGGCAAATGGTAAAACCAATGTTGGGCCTTGCTGGAGGAGTTTTATTCAAAGCGAACTGTCAAGGGGGTCCCATAAATCACCCAACCGCATTAGGAACACAAAATCCGGGAACATAACACCGGTATGATGGAAACTAGGGCGGCAAGAGTTGAACAAAACACTAGGCATAAGGCCGAGCCTTCCACCCTTTACCAAGTATATAGATGCATTAAATAAATAAGAGATATTGTGATATCCCAACATAATCCTGTCCATCATGGAGCAATCTTCAACTTCACCTGCAACTAACAACGGTATAAGAGGGGCTGAGCAAAAGTGGTAACATAGCCAAGCAATGGTTTGCTAGGAAGGGTGAAAAAGGTTAGAGGCTAACATGGCAAACTGGGAGGCTTGACGAGCAAGAGATAGGTAGCGCAGCAAAGCGGTAGAACGAAGCAATCTAGCATAGCAATGATAGTAATGAGATCCAAGGTGACGGTCATCTTGCCTGAAATCCCGCAAGGAAGAAGAACGAGACCATGAAGTAGACGAACCAACGTAGTCGAACGAATCCTCACGAATGCAACATTACCGGAACTAAGAAGCAACACAGGAAAGAAGCAAGCAAAATAGTGAACACACAAGCATAATCATGGCATGATGCATAATCAAGTATGATGCATGTTCGGTTTAATGAGGCATGGCATGGCAAGTGCAACAAACAATACTACAAGTTAAGTGGAGATCCATATGCAACGAGTTGCATATTGACGAAACACCACATTAATTATTTAGTTCCCTCTCGGTTTTGTACCCAACAATATTAAACATTATTAAACATGGCAAGGGGTGAAGCATATGAAAAACTACCTATCTAGACAAGTTTAAATGAGGCCGGAATAACAAACAACAATTCCGGAAAATCCCCATATGCATATTTTAGATTCGGTACTGTTATGCCCTAAACACAATTTTAGAGTTGTTAAACAGTAAAATAAAGTGCACCATGTTAAACTAGGCATTTTCCACCCCATTTACATATAAAGAACATTTAAAACCGAGCCACGGTTATTTAGTTATGAAATAAATCATTTTAACTTGGCATTTGTGCAAAATATTACAAAAAACAATTTTAAACATTTTTAATAGGGATGAAAGTGGCAAAATATTAAACTAGATGAAATTCTAAGCATTTTACATATTTAAGACATTTTAATCCGATGCACTGTTTGTGAATAATTAAATGCATGAACTAGGAGGGTTTTTCTGTAAATCTGTAAAACCTGGAATAATTAGCAAATCGTAGCAGCAGGAAAAAAATACACATCGGGCCAAATCAAGATGGCCCAACAGGAGGGAAAATAGAGGAGGGGCGCTGGGCTGCTCACCTAGGTGGGCTCGGCCCAGATCGGTGGAGGAGGGAGCTGGCCGGCTGACTTGAGGCCGAGCGGCCCGGATGGAGAGGCTGGCGCGCTGGGCCTTGAGGCGTTGCGGCCTAGCCGGATCAGTCAACGGGCGAGGGGCGGACGAGATGCTCGGCTCGTTACTGAAGAACCAGCAACAGAAGCAGCGGCAGGTTCACGGCGATGCAGAAGACGGCGCCGGGGAGGTCCTGGCGACGGGGTCGGCGGGAACCAGCGAGTAGGCGCCGGAGATGGCCGGATCTGGAGGCAATTCGGGCCAAAATGAGGCATGGTAGCGCCGACGCGCTGTGGAATAGGGCCGGCAGCGGGGATGTACTCCTGTGAACATGTACAGGTTGTGGGAGAGTTTCAGAGAGGAGAGGGCACAGGGAAGGAGAAGAAAGAGAGCTGGGGAACGACGGCCTGGACCTTGGGGCGACGAGGACGGCCTGCTGGATCGGGCAAGGGATGGAGCATCTCTGGCGGTGGTGCGAGTTCCGGGGCGGAGGCAAGGTCTTGGTGACGTCGCTGGTCGGGGACTGCGACGAGGAAGGTCGGGCGAGGCAGCTTGAGCTCGACGGCTGGGCTCGTTCTGCTAGTGCTCGATGACGAAGGGACGATGCAGCTTCGGCGGTGGCGCTCGCCGGCACGGTGCTTGCGCGGCTGCGGGAACTAGGAGGCGTCGGGGTGCGCTGCTCGGGAAGGAGCACGGGCGACGGGAGAGAGCCTCGATCCCGACGAGATTGAGCAGGGATGTGGCTAGAAACAAGGAGAGGTGGGGATCGATGGATTTGGAAGTTTCGGTGATGGCTGGTTGGAGCGAAGGGGATCTGGGAGGATCCCGAGGGGGGATTTGGTGGGGAGTGCGGCGGCGGGTGAAGGGACAAAGTCCTTAGATTTTAGGGTTAGGACTATTTATATAGTAGGTGGTAGGTACGGGTGGCATTTGGACCATCGAATCGCGATCGGATGATCGAGAATAAAAGGTTAGGGGAGTCTAATGGAGAAACGCAGATACTTTACGAATGCTGGGGGGTGATCTGAATCCATCGGTCATGACCTTGCGGTTCGGGTTCGGGACAATTTTCAGACACGCACGAGAGGGGTCTATGCACGGTGGAGAAAGAATAAGTGGCCAGACAAGAGGGACTCGAAAAACCCGGTTGGTCTCGGAACGGTCAATGAAGGCAAGGGATTTGATGATCTCAGAAAAGAGAGAGAAGAGAGCGGTCCGGTTGATCTGAGAGAAGGTCAACCGAGACACGGAAGAAGCGGCAACTACGAGCGGATGCAAGTTTATGAAAACATGCAGATGCAATGCGCGTGATGCTATGAGAAGAAAAGCAAGACATGAACAAAATGCAAAACAAAAGACAAAAACCCAACCACGAAGGAAATATCATATCGCATCTCCGGAAAAGGCAAGAGTTGGAGTTACGAATATGGAAAGTTGTATCCGGGGCGTTACAAGGCCACACACTCCTCGGCGTTGGGGCCGAACATAGACTTCCCTCCTAATGGAATTTGTGTCTCCAGACCCCCGGACTCGTTTCCGGCTATGTGTTCCGGACCACGCGCATCCGTGCCCATCAAATCTAACTGGGCTCCGGTCATGGAGTTCACCGCCGCGGATATCTTTCAGCACTCACCCTTCGGAGACATGCTAAATTCGTTAAAGTCTCTCTCTCTATCAGAAGACTCCTGGCCGAACTATGTCTGGCCCGTGTGGCATACGGAGGACGAAGAAAATCGCGACGCGCCCACCACACACTTTATAGCCACTGATGATGACCTAACAGACATGCTTGACATCGCCCCCAATAACATCGACGGTATGTACATTGATGCTGGGGAAGATCCGGAACCACCGCCAACACGGCACTGGGCTGCCACTTCATCATACGACGTCTACATGGTGGACACCCCCAAAGAAGACAATAGTGACAAAAAGGACACAGCGGAGGATAAACCCCCTGGGCAAAAGCAAAAACGACAGCGTAAGCACCGCCTTAGGTCCAGTCACAGTAAAAATAGCGATAACAACCCAAAACAGGATGACACTCCGGTTGATTTCGAAGGCAACGACGACCATAGGGACCCAGCCATGGAGCAGGATAAACCAGGTCAGGCCGAACACAGCCCGAAGGAGACGCCCGTTCACAATTCAGAGGGCCGAACTCATCATGCTACCTCCAAAGAAGATAACATTCCGGTTGACGATGCATTCACCATCCCGGAAGAACATTCAAAACAAGACAAGCTCCGCCAAAAACTCCTGGCCACAGCGCGGAGCCTGAAGAAGTAGAAGCAAAGGCTTAAGGCCGCACAGGATACGCTCAACCGATGATGGAATAAGGTGCTGGACACTAAAGGAAAACATGGTGATAATCGCCACACAAATAGCTACCCAAAGCTTAAACTGCTACCCGAATTTGACAATGAAGCCGCAGCACCCGTCCGGCCCAAAAACAATATGGCTACCCAGCCAGACCAACCAACCCATGGCGGCGATAGAGCAGCCACTGATACTGCACACGATTTACGAGAGCTCCTGGACAAAAAGGCCAGTGCGGCCAGGTTAATCTATGGGTCCAGAGGACAGGCTCCGATGTGGGATCATGGTCACCATAACGATCATGCTGATCGAATACCAGTCCGGAATTAACACCTGGAGCAACAACAGCTGGCCGCAGGCCACGACATGGCCAGATATAGAGGGGCTGCACACCCCCTGTGCTTCACGGATGAGGTGCTGGATCATGAATTTCCACAGGGATTCAAACCCGCGAGTATAGAGTCATACGACGGAACGACGGACCCCGGGGTCAGGATTGAGGACTTTATCCTTGACATACACATGGCTCGTGGGGATGACCTCCACGCCATCAAATACCTACCCCTCAAGTTAAAAGGACCAGCTCGTCACTGGCTGAAAAGCCTCCCTGAAAACTCAATTGGAAGTTGGGAGGAACTTGAGGATGCCTTTAGGGCCAACTTTCAAGGGACCTATGTCCGGCCTCCAGATGCTGACGATTTAAGTCACATAATACAGCAACCCGGAGAGTCTGCCTGCAAGCTTTGGAACATATTCCTCACTAAGAAGAATCAAATTGTTGACTGTCCGGATGCCGAAGCCTTAGCGGCCTTCAAACACAATATCCGAGACGAATGGCTTGCCAGACACCTCGGCCAAGAAAAGCCGAGAATAATGGCAGCCTTAACAAGCCTCATGACCCGATTTTGTGCGGGCGAGGACAACTAGCTGGCCCGTAAATGCACCAGCGACCCAGGCACGTCCGAAATCCGAGACGGCAACGGGAAGCCACCACACACTAAGAAAAAACGTCGGAATAACGATAGTCCGGACAGCACAGCGATCAACGCCGGATTCAGGGGCCCTCGACCTAGTCAAGGGAAAAATCCATTTAACGGCAGTAAAGATGAACCATCCGGCCTGAACAAAGTCCTGGACAAATTTTGCCAAATCCATGGCACTTTCGACAAACCTGCAAATCATATCCACAGAGAATGTTGGGTTTTCAAGCAGGCCGACAAGTTAAACGCCGTACACAAGGGAAGGGAAACACCAAGCGAAGACGAGGATGAGCCTCGCGAGCCGAACACTAGGGGCCAGGAACAATTCGCACTGGAAGTCAAAACGGTAAACATGGTACACGCAACTCACGCTGAGTTCGTAACCCCCCAATTTAATCCCTGGGCAACATGCCTGATCACTTTTGATCACAGGGACTACCCGGCCAGTATCCGGCACGGAGAATCGGCTGCCTTGGTGCTCGACCCAATAATTGACGGATACCGTCTTAAGCGTCCTAATGGACGGTGCTAGTAGTATTAATTTGATATATCAAGACACCATCCGCAGGATGGGGATAGACCCATCCAGAATAAATCAAAATAACGCCACCTTCAATGGAGTAATTCCAGGCGTTGAGGCCCATTGTTGGGGCTCCCTCATGTTAGAGGTAACATTCGGTTCTCCCGACAATTTCAGACGCGAGAACTTACTATTCAACATCGCTCCCTTCAGCAATGACTATCATGCATTGCTTGGAAGACCGGCCTTCACTTGCTTTAACGCAATACCAAACTACGCCTGCCCTAAACTCAAAATGCCCGGTCCATGCGGCGTCATCACGGTTAGCGGAAATACAGAACAGTACGTGGCAGTTCCCACTGCCGGACTCTAGGCGGCATCTCCCACCGGAATGCATGACTGGTCGTCAAGACCATGAACACGGTTAGATGAGTCCAATACACCATTGTTCACAATGGCTCGGATAAACCCGAGCCAGGGGCTACACATGTGCCCCCACAAAAATATGGGGGGCTGCAAACATGTAACACAATCCCACAATTCGGCTTGCCTCGTTAAGCAGGTCGGATCTCGAACATTTTTCGAGCATAACTAATTGTTCGCACATTTTCTTTTTCTCTCATTCTTACAGACACTACCAGTGCGACACCCTTCCAGGATACAGCACAACGGAGACACAGGCGCAGACGTGCAGCAGGGCCCCGCCCATAGGTTTCTCTTTAGATTAAGCCCCTGTGTAAACCTTCTTTACTGTCTCTTGTTGCTCAAACGTCCCATAAGTACTTCATAAAGGACACTGGCGTTTTAGGCTTTTTGCCATAACAGATCAGTGCGCGTACCTAGAATCACAGGGTCAAGGGCATTATTCAGCCCAATATATGTTATAAAAGTCCGAATACCTTCGGGAGTGTTCGGCGTCATGAGTTTGGCCTTATATGCATCAGCTCCGAATCATGTCTTTGGTCAAATGTTGGGTTAGCACGGCTCCTGGGTTTGTTGCCTTATGTTCCGTTCTATCGGCTAAGGCGGCCAAAGGAGAACTACTGCGATTGTGCCCTGATTATTCCGGATGAGCACCTCAGTAGAGAAAGCCGAAAACTGATTGTTATGATATAAGCGAGAGACTGATCAACCACTCGAGGACTCATCGGAATCTATAGGATTCCTGCGCATTAGCGAAGGACCGGCCTACCGGTCAAGTAGGCGCACCGTATCCGGATGCACGCGGAAGTACCAGGGGCTATATAGTAGCCCCACCTTTCAATTCCTATGGCTAAGCGAAAGTGTTACATCTATATAGTCCGATTGCCTGGTTCGACGTGCGCTCACCTCCTTAATGGACCAAGACGTTGGATCAAGTGTGTTCACGCATCTTTTCTTGAACACCCCCGCATTATGTGCGTGGGCGGCTGAAGCCAACGACTGCTAACTTTCACGATTATATGCATATATAAACAGCCGCACAGGAGACACTATAATACTTTCAAGCAAAAGTATACAAAAAAGCAGCCTCCATAATCAAACACATAGTTGTTTACAATTTCATCACTCAAATATGACATTCTTGGAGCACTGGGCCTCTATTCTACGAGCACCTTCTATAACCTGCTCAAAATAGTGCTCGGCTGGGTCTTGGCTTCCTGCCTTACCCCGGGTTGCAATACCGGTGGCCTCCATATCCGCCGGCCCAATACGTTTTCACACGGGCAAAAGCCATCCGCGCACCCGCTATGCATGCCGATCTCTTCATGGCATCAATCTGCGCTCTGGCGCCCAATAATCGTTGCACCAAACCAAAGTAACTGTCCGTCTTCGGCTCCTTTGGCCATAGATGGTCGATTACATACCTCATTGCAAGGCCGGACAGCCTATGGAGCTCGGCTATGGCGGCCATTTTCTCGCTCAAGGGCAAGGAGCGCGCTAGAGCATCAAATTGCGACCAGAACAACCTCTCCATTTTGTTATCCTCATGATCCTTGAATAGCTTGTTCGCATCAGCCGCACTCTTCGCCAAGTCCGCATACTCATCTACGATGCTCCATAGCTTATCCAACGGAGCGTACTTTGGATCTAAAAACTTCATCCGCAACGCATAAGGACTTCCAGCGGCGATTTCTCCGGCTTGTCGAAGTTCCTCCTGTGCGGCTCTAATCTGAGAGCGCATCTCTTTAGCCGAATCCATCGCCTTCTTCATGTCGGCCGCCTTTGTTTGATCCTCCTTTTCGAGAAGCTCATACCAGCGAGCGGCGTCCCTCAGCTCCAAAGCCATCTGGGGTATCTTCTCCTCACTTCGGAGACGAGCAGCCTGTTCGGCCTTTAATTCTTTGGCTGCCTTTTGAGCAGCTGCATTGCTAATCTGAGCTTGTTCCTTGGTTAGAGCAAGCTCCGCCCTCAGGGCCTCAATGGCAACAGCTCCACCTGCAACTACATAATATCACATTAATATTTTAACCTTCTTGCAAAAATAGATGTGGATATAGGAAAGCATACTCTGCGACTCCTCGAATCGCTTGTTCACAAGCGTGACGTCGGCCTCCACAACGTCAATCTGCCGCCTCAATTCGGCGCATTCAGCGGCCTGGTCTATTGCTGAACCCTTAGCAACCTGCACATCAATGCAAGTGTGACCATTAACTGAGAGTTTGATCCTCCGGTTGCCACGATGGGCTGGCATCCATAGTCTCAGGGGCTACTATCTACACAGAGTGCATGTATCGCATGCGGCTCAACTAAAAATTACGGCTTACTTCAAAGCCTTTGAGCAGGCTCCTAAAAGCTTCGTTCAAAACACTTGTTGCAGAGGAAATTTTCTCCGACACTGTACCTGTTAGGGTACGATTATCCTCCAAAAGATCAGCTGACTCTAGGAGGCCCGTCAGCGTGTTCGGCCGGACACCGGACTCTCCCGGACCCTTCCCATTGTCCGCCGCAGGAGCCGAACGCGCCGGGCTCGGGGCGGCTGAAGTGTCAGCTTCTGGCCCCTTTGGATACGGACTCCTCCATGATGATACCTCAGGATCGCCTGCCTCACGAGGCGGAGAAGCAGGTGGGGTTTCACTCTCCATCATCTCCGGAAGAAGATCCCCCGAAGACAAACCCTGTTGAAATGAACTGCTGGCCGGACTACAAAAAACATGTCCCGGTTATTACTCTCAGAGGAAAAAGCAATAAGATCCTAGCTTAATTAAACTTACAGCTCGGTGGAGGGTTGGCCCGTTTGCGGGCACTGTGCGGTGAGGACACCCTTCGGGGCAGGGTCCTTTGGCGAAGTTCCTTTAGGTGCCCTCGTCTCCAAATCTTCGGAGGCGGCCCTCTTCTTCCGCGAGAGGAGGAAACCTCAGAGTCACTTCCCCGATTCTCCTCCTCCATGGAGGCATTGATTCCCCCGGTTCGGGTGTGCAATGTGTGAGGCCCATTATTGGCCTCCCCGCTCTCCCCTTCCGCTCTCTCTGGTGGCACCTGATTTAGTGTCCGTTCAAGGATCCTGGCCATTGCTGGGCCGGGCGAACCTTCGGGAAGAGGGGCCGGACACCTGATCCTCTCCGCCTTACTAAGCCAATCCTAGTTGCGGATAGTGTTCAGATCAATGCTATGACAAATATAAGCAAGGTGTTCGGTTATAGGGTTACTTACTTGGGTATCGAGGCGATTACAGCTCAGGCCCGCATCCTCGATGGTGTCCGGACACTTTATTCGTGGTCCGAAGAACAACTTATACATCCCTTCGGGCGTCACGCCGAGGAAGTGTTGAATGTTCCGTGGACCTTCTGTATTGAATTCCCACATCCGGAGAGGCCGGCGTTTGCACGACAGGATTCGCCGGACTAGCATTACTTGGATTATTTTGACGAGACTAATGTCCCTCTCGAGGAGCTCCCGAATGCGACTTTGTAGCATTGGTACATCGTTCGCAGGACCATAGTTTAGTCCCACGTTGGCCCATGATGCCAGTTGAGGTGGAGGGCCCAAGCGGAAGGCAGGCACGGCCGCCCACTTTGAGCCTCAGGGAGCTGTGACATAGAACCACCTCCGTTGCCATAAATCAGATACCTCCGGGGAGGAGCCTTCGGGCCACGGGGCATCAGCATTCCTGCTTATTATGGCACCTCCGCACTCTGCGTGTCGCTCCTCAACTATCTTCGGCTTCACATTAAAAGTCTTGAGCCAGAAGCCGAAGTGGGGGGCAATGTGAAGGAAGGCTTCACACACAATGATAAATGACGAGATGTGGAGGATGGAATCCGGAGCTAGATCTTGGAAATATAGCCCATAGTAGTGCACGAGCCCCCTCACAAAGGGATCAAGAGTAAGACCTAAGCCCCTTAGGAAGTTGGATACAAATACGATGCTCTCGTTGGACCCAGGGGTGGGGATAACCTGTTCGGGAGAAGGAAGCCTGTGCTTCACATCGGCGGACAAATACCCAGCCTCCCTAAGCTTCGCAATATCCTCCTCTATGATAGAGGAAGCCATCCATCGGCCTTGATGACCAGATCCGAACATGATCGAAGATCCGGCGTGCTTAAGCTCGGGCATTAGGTGCTGAGATTCAGGGTGCGAGATGTGCGCGTGTGGAGACAGAGGGATAGGCCTCGGCTCCTTTATAAAGGGGAAGAATATCAAGCGTCCGTGAATGTGGTTGTTCGGGACTTGCCTAAAAACATGGGGTCATGCCAACAGGCACGGTTGGATTACCCATACCCGTATTGATGAGAATCCTGCAATAAGAGGAACACAATCTCTGATCTGACAGGACGTGCCAAGGAAACTGCCTCGTGGTGTGTGTGGTAGCAAGTCGTAAGAACGGTTCAAATAAAAACTGGACCGTGGCGTGATGTCACTATTCGAAGGATTGTCAGCAGATTGGATTCGTGGATTATTATTATTCTCTCTACGGTGATATATGGAATGCTATCTTGTAGAGCCGGACACGGTCCTTGTGTTCGGAATTTATCTTGGAGTATTCAGAGATGGAACCCGCCTCGCAATGCCGAAGACAATCTACGCGCGAGACTCATCGTCATTGAAGCCTGCTTCAGGGGCTACTGAGGGAGTCCTGGATAAGGGGGTATCCGGACAGCCGGACTATGTGCTTTGGCCGGACTGTTGGACCATGAAGATACAAGATAGAAGACTTCGTCCCATGTCCGGATGGGACCCTCCTTGGCGTGGAAGGCAAGCTTGGCGATCCCGATGTAGATCTCTTCCTTTGTAAACCGACCCTGTGTAACCCTAGCCCCCTCCGATGTCTATATAAACTGGAGGGTTTAGTCCGTAGGACTCATCACAATCATCTTCATCATCAACAATCATACTGTCACTGGAGCTTCTAGGGTTTGGCCTGTCTGATCTCGTGGTAGATCCACTCTTGTAACACTTATATCATCAAGATCAATCAAGCAGGAAGTAGGGTATTACCTCCATCGAGAGGGCCCGAACCTGGGTAAACATCGTGTCCCCAGCCTCCTGTTACCAATAGCCTTAGACGCACAGTTCAAGACCCCCTACCCGAGATCCACCGGTTTTGACACCGACAACGACCAGCGCTACTTTGGGCGGCTAGAGCACGAAGACCAGAGGTTTAAGAAGCACTACGGCCCTTGGGTGGACATTGTACGGTCACTGGAGCTAGAATCGTTCATATTTACTAAGTTGACAAAGCCCTCCGTCCCCGTCAACTTAGTTCGCCCACAAGTCAGCCTCCCACCAATGTGAGTCCCAGCTAGCAGGGGGAGTATTCATTTTTTTGTGCGTAATAAGGAGCCATTTCCGGTGGGTCCGAGATGACAGCGGGGGGAACATTTTTTCGCGAAATACGGAGGCCCTTCCAGTGGGTCCCAGCTATCAGGTGGAGGAATCATTATTTTGCGCGTAATAAGGAGGCATTTCCCTGTGTGGGCCCCTACTGTCAGCCTCTTCCGATGGCTGATGTTTGTTGACCATGTTGACCTCGCCGCGTCGAGAGCACAAACGCGGTGGACGAGGGCGAGGCCCAGGAAGAGAACCACCCGGAGCCGGCGAAGCCACCGCAGCAGATGCCCATGCTGAGGGGAGTACGAGCGCTGACTGGTCAGCTGCGGGGTGAGGCTGACGTCGCCGGAAAATAACAGGATGTGTGGGTGGTTAGAGGGATGGCCTAGCGGCAGCACAGCCAGCCATGGGAGGAGGGAACAGGCAGTCCCGCCGGCGCTGGTTTGGGCAGCTGGAGCAGGAAGATCAGAGATTGAAGAAGCACGGTGGCAGTTGGATGGATATCCAACAGTCACTGCTGTGTGTTGACTAAGTTGACAAAGCCTTGCGTACACGTCAAAAAGAATTTAGGACAGCGTCATCGTCAACCTAGTAGGCCCAGAAGTCAGCCTCCAAATCTGTGGAAAACAGCATACAACCCATTAGCCATTATTTTCAATAATTTACAACCCATTTGGTAATTCTTAAGGATATTTGAAGCCCATATTCTTTTTATTAGCATTACAGACCATATATTCTGGGCACTGCTAAAAAATTCAACGAAATTTTGCATATTTTGGTGGGGTCCAAACTCTTTTAATCACAAAATTTCGAGTCACGTTAAAAATATTTTTCAAAAAATTATATCAAAATAAAATTCAAAAAACAATTCTACGCAAAAAAATGAATGAAATTTAGAATCTTAACTAGCAAGATGCCCGTTCGTTGCACGGAACATGAAGATGCATTTGTATGAGTAGTTTATCTTGTGGGAGAAAAGATGATATTTTAATGTAATTGCCAGTTGGCTTTGGTTTTTATAAGAGTAGAGAGTAGAGAAATCCTGAAAAAAATGATATTTTAATGCAATTGCCGGTTGGCTTTGGTTTAAAAATTTACAACCCATTTCTTACAACTTATAGCCCATTTTCTGGGGAAGCCCATTTCTTACTACTTACATCCCTCCTCGTCTTGAAAGATTTGCAGCCCAGCAGGGCTGAGAAAAGCAGGTAGGCCTCTGTTTTGGTATTCTCCAAAAAAAAGAACTGGGCTAGCCAATTTCAGAAAGAAAAAATATATCAACTGGGCTCGTCATGTGCTTAATAAAAGCGTAAGCGTGGGCTAGACGGGCCACAGCCCCCGCACAACGCGCAGTTGAGCTCCGTCTCTGAAACTGAAAAACAACTGGGCGAGCTGCTGGGTCCCTGGTGTTATCCGCTCGTTGTGTAATTTTCTCGTTTATTGACTACATTGACAATGGCGTGGGTCCTAGTTGTCAAACAATTAGGAGGAAGTATTTTTTTGGCTTGTAATAACGAGGCACCTGCTTGCGAAATGCAATGACCCTGGTGGGTCCCTACTGTCAGCCTCTCCACGTACAGTCATCTCCTGATTCCTCTTGGTTGTTGACCATGTTGACAATGCCAGACGGCGGCGGGCACAATGAGCGAACCAAGGCGGAGAACGACGGCAAGGCCTTGGACGGGAACGAACAGCAGCCATGGAAGATGCGGCAGTGTAGTGGCAGGTGGAGGGGAGTACGAGGGCAACAACATGCAAGTCAAGCATACAAATGGTACAAAAAGCCCAAGGACCAGATTGAACATGACAGTAACATCTAACTCAACCACTCTTTTTTGCAGTCACAAACAAATGGATCGATCTGATCCGTAAAATCAACATCCTATGCAAAACAATATATTTCAGGATGTCTACAACTTGTTGTAAATAGAAGCCGAGCACGTTTAGAAGCCCATTTGTCCACCTGAAACTTCTTTTTTTTGCTGTTCAACATGTTCATCCGTGAGAAATCTCTTGCTGTAAAAGTTAAGCCTCATGGACAATAGTAACCTCACATTCAACAGGAAGAATATGGCAAAGCTTCTGTTTGCCTGGTTGGATGCATATCGTCCCATCGTTATTGTCCTCAAACGAATGTCATGAGAACTGAGAAATCCTTGTGCTTATTACGCCACCAATTGGTTATATGTTTTCCCCATGTGGTTCTGCCTAAGTAGACATGAAGATTGAAAAGAGTTAAGGTCTGAAAAAAGAGTATGTCGAAAGAACGACAACTGAACAGTTAATTCTAGTACAATATATACGGGCTTTCAATGTGCATGAAATCATCACCTCTATGTATAAATTCTCCAGAGATCGAAAGCATCGCAGCAAGCCAATAATTATGTCCAGATCAAACTATACATTCTGATATATATGATCTTGACAGAATCCAGCAGCATTGATAGGCTATCAATGGACGAACTCTTCATTGAGCATATAACATAATATTAGTACCCAAAGTGTACTCCAAGATGATATAAAACTTATGCGCATAAATGAAAAATGCAGCATATGATTACAAATGTGTAGATGATAATATACGGTACCTGAAAAAGTGAGGAGCCAAACACCAACTCCTTGTGATTATTAAACGGATCACGAATTACACCCAAGGTCTCCAGTTTGGGCACAGAGATGACAGTTATTTCTGAAGGTGTATAACAATTATGAAGGAGCAACCTTTCAAGTGAAGGGGCATCTTCGATGAAGAGCTGTTGTCCTTTAAAACAAATTCCAATGCTTTTAAGGTGAGGCGACTTTATTTGGAGACAACTGATACCAATTTCTATTCCCAAAACAATCAGCAAGCGTTCCAGGGCAGGGCAACTGGAGTGGATGATGCTATGTAGTGAGGCCTCCGACAGATAAACCACCACAAGCGAAAGTTTTTTTAGCAGTGGGAGTCGAAGCATTTGTACTAGATCGTCTGGTAGATGGCAGCGGGAGAAGGTGGCGGTGTGGAGAGAGGGGGAAAACTGCGAGATGGACAAGGTGGTGTGGGCACGAATTCTTGGTGTGTTCATGGTATGAAACTTTTGTGGTAATGGTACAACTCAAACTGCTGGAGTTTTCTGAATTCAGGGGATGTCAGCCAAGCGTCCACCTTTCCGGGTATGGATAGCAGGTAGTGTGTCGGGATGCAGAGGCATTGAACAGGGCCCTACTGGTGAGAAGAGACGATGGCTCTAAGGAGATCAAATTCAGGAAGGACAGATATGTGACGACAGTCGAGATTGAGGGGCGCGGTGCGCCATAGAGGGTGCCACCGAGTTGAGAGGACTTGTGTGCGGCAGCAATCCTTGGTGGGGAGAAGTGAGATGATCTCCTCAAGGATGATGCCTGGGAGATCACTGAAGCGGTCCTCCGGAGATTCTACCGGTTCCTCAGATCCGGCGGGGGGGGGGGGGGCTCGCCGCTTCTCCCCGCGCTACCGGGTGCGGGATCTACAACCGTTGTCGCCGCTGGCGGGAGCCTCATCTTCTTGGCGATGGGGCCATCCGACTCCATTTTCCTTATGGGCGTCGTGCCGAGCTCATGGGTTTGAGCAGAGTACCCAGAGACGAGCCTAGTGGCAGTGCGAGTGGGGAAGAAGGAGGGCTGGGGATTTCTGTAGGAGTGGAAGAAGAGGACCAGACATTTTCTGTATGAGTGGGTAAGAAGGTGAGCGGGGTTTTCTGGAGAGTGAGGAAGATTAGGGAGCTGGGGGAATTGGTGGGGGGGAGATGGAAGCGGGAGAGCGAGTTGTTCGTGTTTATAAGGCCCGCTGCACTTACTACTCGCTTTTCCCAAGAACCACTCTCTTCTTTTGTGTTGCTGCATTGGAGCTGGTGCATGGACTTGGCTGACTGGCCATGCATGCAGGATGCATGTGCCCGCCGGCCCACTGCATGCGCCTGGTTTGTTACTAGGCCTATTTAATAGGGTGGTTATGGAGTAAATTAAGGAGATTTATTTTCTCTGTGTGCATCCACCAAATTAGAGGATGCGGTACTGGATGCAGACACTCACATTAAACTAACATTCAGAAGAACAAAAGTTCAGCATGTCTATGCATCTCAAGATTCACCATACTATAACTAATACAAAGTTGTGAGAAGGTGTGGAAATAAAGAAAATCGGTCGATGCTTCTCTGAGCAAAGGGCCTCCCTGCGCACACATTAATTTCCTGGGCATGCTTGTTTCTTCTCAATGTTGCGAGCACTTTGAGCATGTTGGCAACTCCACAGCTAGCTAGCTACCTCATCTTGCAATTGATGCTGACACATTTGCAGCAAACACATGAGGCAATAGAGATGACTCAACATGGGTCCATATTGTGCAGTTCCCCTGAAATCATATTCATTGTCCTGAATCTGAAAAGATAGGAAAACAGTAGCTATACTTAAATGGTGTTGCAAAACAGTAGCACATATCAATAGCTCGACATGACAAAACAAGATCATCTGGACGAAGGGGATACTGACCTGCCTAAGGAAGATTGTATATAATTTCATAAGTCCTTGGTTGATTTCCACCTTGGCTGCACTGCTTGTTTGCTCCTCCACACATGACAGGATCGTTCCGCACTGCATTCAGCAAGTCAACGTACGAATAAGCTAATTTCATCTTGCGGTGGTCATTGTACCTAGTTACGAATGTAGGAATACCTGGAGCACCATGAGGTTAGCTGACAGCAGGTAGATGCAGCCATATAAATTTTGTGCGGTGCTACCAAAATTGAGGTTTGTATCCCTTCCCGTTATGAGAATTCTTCTTGAAGTTGGTAGAATGTGACGGCTTGTTCTTTGCATCAAACTTGCCTTTCCCCTGAGATTTGTTCTTGTTGTTTTGGGGCTGGTTGGGCTGGAAGTTCTTCTCGTGTACGTGTGTGTTTTGCTCTCGCCTTCTCCTCAAAATCAAGAGTGCTAATGAGATCCGAAACAGAAAACTCATGTCTCTTGTTTTTCAAGAGAAGTAGCAAAATCGTTCCACGAAGGTGGAAGCTTGGCAATGATGGTCCCAGCAACAAATTTGTCCGGCAACACACACTTAAAGTACTCAAGTTCCTTAGAGAGTGACTGTATCTCATGAGTCTGTGAACAACAGAGCGCTCATCAGTCATCATGTAGTCACAGAATTCCTCCATGACGTACAAGTGTTGCCATCGCCCGAGGGACCAAACGTGGCCTCGAGTGCAGCCCACATGTCTTTGCCGCTGTCAAACGACATATATGAATCCACAATGTAATCGTCAAGAACACTCAGCAGGGCGGCTTTGAAGAGGGTATCCATGTTCTGAAAAGCTTCCTGCTGTGTAGGATTAAGATCGCCCTCAGGTTTACCCTTAGTGGCGTCATAGCAGTACATGATCTGAAACAAATATATTGCTCTTGTGCGCCACCTTTTATATTGCACCCCCTTAAAGTAGGCGGCTTCAAAAGCGCAGCAAAACCACTCGGAGTAAATTGCCTGTAATCAGGGTTTTAGATTGGATTGTTGAATATATGAGCAATTTAGTATGCAATTTAATCCGAATCAGCAGTAAATAGATCATGACGACAATTGCAAACATGAAAGTAATGATGCGGACTAAACCAGGAGGACAGAATCACATACAGCGGGAGCAGAACCGATGTGGTTGATGTTGTCACTCATGTCGTTGATGAAGAGGTTACCGAGGTCGGGGAAGAAGGCTGTCGTTGAGGAAGTGGTCGCTGGCAGCAGTCACAGGAGTGTGCTCCCCAAAAACCTGATCGCCCCTCTCCCTTACAGGATCACGAAAGGCGGGGTTAGGACTGCTGTCCCTTCTCACGATGCACGCCGGAAGGAGGGCTGGAGAAGAATTGCGTGGCGGCGCTAAGATCTGGAATGGTGCAAAACCATATGATACAGCGGCGGCTAGGGTAGACCATGTCAGGTTGGTCGTGCGAGTATAATAGTAGGCCTTTGGCCCCCAAACCCCACGTCCAAGTCAATAATAGCTCAAAAAAAGTCAATAATAGCCCCACAAAGGTTTGTCTAAAAAACAGAGTAATTAAGGTGTCCGTTAGTCCCTTTAGTATAAATACTATATCATTAATAATGGCCCCACCTTTTGTCTCACAAAGTATGTTGGAGTACAACCGACTACACGTTTACAATCCGCTTCTCTTCTCTCTCCTCTTCTCTCTCATTCAACTAAGCACAAATACTATATTTAAATGCTTATAGCCTGCTTATGTCATCTAATTGTAGTACTTTCTCTAAAGGTACTCTCCACTGTGTAGTCTGAAATGCCGGGCGTGCAACAGGCGGTGCCCTCGATCGGCGTGCCGCTTCAATAGCGGAAGCAGTGAGAGGTCGCGTCTCCCTGACTTGCCATCAATGTGGAGCGGCGGGCTCAGCTGGCGCCAGGCGGAAAGCATGCGCGGGAGGGAGGAGGGGTTTTTGTTGGGCCAAGAAGGTGAGAGGCCAACTTGGGATCGGTCCGGACGGGGAAATATCATGTGCTCCCATACTCTTCATATGACACTAGTCTATGTTACTACTCCCTCCTTTCCGGTTTATAGAGATGTTTAGAGTAACATAGTAATATGTTACAGTATAAGTTACTCCCCACTATGACCAGCCTTGGCCTCTCCCAGTGCTCCACCATGTATAGCTGCAAAGCCTACCACGTAGGCATAAAATATGATGTGGCACCAATAAACTAAGCACCTATGCATTGAAGACTTGAGTTACTAAGCCATTTAATGCACTTAGCACCTGATGTAAGCACATCTAAGATCTTACTAGCACCCCCTTGACCGTGGACCTTGACGGTGTACGTCACCTTGTGTCTCATAATTTTCCTCTTCATCATCTGAGTCCTAGAAGATCTCACCCACATCATCATTAGCATGCAGCCTCCTTGATAGACAACGTGCGCAGAAGGAGTAGAGGCGACTCAGGACGCACCACCACCACGTCGTGGGCACTCCGTACATGCTCGTGTGCATGCAACGTGCGTGTTTTTTCATCGGTGCTAGCTCTAAGGCCGAGGCTGCAGTCGTCTTCGTCTCCGACTAGTAGTTGAGCAATGACGACAAAGAGGTGCTGCAAGGATGCGTATGCGCCATTGCATGCGAGCTTCGCCGTAGCACGACGAACCGGACGTCGCTGCGGATGGCGCACGCCTCCATGCAACCGAGTGTGCACGCATGCATGTGTTATTCACGTGCATTCTGCGGCCGTGCGTGTGTCCATGCTCGTGTTGTGTAAGTGCGTTGTGTGCTCCATGCTGTGCGCGTATGTGCATGAGGTGGATCGGATGGAGTTAGTGTGTTGGCTTGTGTACATGCGTGGCTGCATGCTTCCTGTACATGCGTGTCTTGTTGCGTGGTTATCAATAATTCAATATAAACTACTCCCTCCATTCATAAATATAAGTCTTTCTAGCCATTCCAAATAGACTACAACATACGGATGTATGTAGACATATTTTTGAGTGTAGACTCACTCAATTTGTTTCGTATGTAGTCCCTTATTGAAATCTCTAAAAAGACTTATATTTGGGAACGGAGGGAGTATAAAACATCTTCAACTTAGCATCCTGATGTACCGTTTCTAGTGGTTAGCGAAAAGTTCGTGTTCTTTTATTTGTTTATTGCTGGGCAGGCGGCAAAAAACAGGGGAAAATGCGCAAGGTTCCTTGCAGACGCTCCACCATGAGGTTCCTTGCTCCTTCTCGGTCATCGGGAATCTATGCTCTTCAACTCTTTTCTTTTACGTGAGCTTTGTTCATCCTTTTCCCAACACGCGAGACATCTAGCATCAAGGTGCACGTGTCATGCAAGAAAATGGAGATAATCAGATAAGCAGTGCGTAAGTGAGTCCTGCACTTCGATGGCACCTACGCAATATTTTTTCTCCTCGATGGCACGTGAATAGTGCATGTACTCAACGACGGAGCACGGGATGGTAGCAATGACATGGTCAGCCCTTTTTTGGAGAGAGTACATACTAAATAACTTTGATGTGTACCGTCAACTCATAGAACGATGAGAAGCTTGATTACGCCTTCTCCCTTGCCAACACGTGTGCGGTGGCTCGCAGCACGAGGAGAAACTTTTGCTTACAAGCGGTGGACGTGCAATAGTTCATTTGGTGTCCAATTGCCAGAAGCACTACTGTAGAACCATCGACTTCCGTAAGAGGCAAAGATCCAAGCGCAAGGTCACCTACTAACCTTATGCTAGGCATAGCGGGAGTAACATAAGTAGGGGTACCTCCTTTTTTTATTCTAGAAACAACCACACGCGAATATCAAGGTGCTGGTTACGTAGAACAAATTTTCTGGAGTCCGTGCTCAGCCCTCCTCTATCTCTCTTCTCAGCCAGCCGACAGACACGTGGAGCCCATCGTCTTTTTGCTCACATGCGGTCCCACATGTCAGTGAAAATGCAAGAGGACCCACTGAACCTGCACATCTTTCACCTCGATGTGCTGGTGATGAAAAACAAATCCAATAAAGATCTTTGGTGGCCGCTTTTGGAGTTACTCAAGAGTAGTAAGATTCTATTTACAGTTTAACGCAAGATGCACATCATGTGGCTTCAACTACCACTCTATTTTCTTGCATGACACGACCTGGATGCTGGATGTCCCACGTGTCGGCAAAAGGAGGAAGAACCCGACCAAATCTTCGGTTGTGCTCTCAGATTAGACTAGTTGCGCTAACTTAAATTGTTTTATTGTGTACTAGAATGGATGCAAGTTTTGTTATTGGGAAGAAGAGTACATCGATATATTGATAGAGCATTGGAGTTGGCCTTACAAGTGGGACCGCAGTTGAGGGAACCGACTATCAACAAACCCCACCTTGCCCGCGCGCGATGGCTATGTTAGAGAAACGATGAGGTTGAAGAGATTGCTCTAGCACGGACTCCAAGAAATATGGTGTCAGATGGAAGTCGTGCTGGTGGCATGTGCCATACTCCTGGACGTGAATGCTTGTTCTGGCCCATGCCACCCTACTACTCCTACTACTTACTATATAGTACTAGTATCGAGGATTCGAGGTGCTAGTTACATACAGCGAACACATTAACATATGGCTATAGTTAAAACACTCGCCTGACGCGCGAAGCATGTGAAGCTAGTACAAATAGTGTACTACCATTGTTGATTGGCCTCATCTGATAACCTATTGCAATGCACGTACAATTATGTATTTGGAAAATATTTTTTTGCCTTGTCGCACCACTCACTCAGAGAAGCGACTCGAAAGCCATTCATAAATTTAGTAAGTTTATCACATGCATATCATTTTATTACATACAACATGTCATCAACCCACATCAACAACGAGGATACATTATAAATACTAAGCTTTTCATCACACAACAAATAACAAGCAATGAAATGAACTTCAACTCAACCAATCCTCAGCGTTGGAAACACTTGCTTTGAACCACAAGTGATTCTCTGGGACGGGCCATCTATTGTCGATCTCGAAACCAACGCAGGACTGATCATCCAAGCTGAAGCGGCCTACTATATCAGTACCAGGGCAGGGAACCACCCAAATGTCCGAGGTATAGACAGAGTTGCATCTCATAAATGGTACTAGTAACATTGTGTCAATAGCAGTTGGATCGCCTTTCACCATCATCAGATAGTTTTGTCCAAGGAAGAGCGAGTTTTCGCCAAGACTATAGATTCTGTACCAGGGAGAAGGTGTTGGCGCTAGCACACTAGTATCCATCCCGAATACCATGCAATGGGTGTTGGAATAGGTCCGGAGAGTGCGACCATGAGAGACTACACATGCTCCCTCAGTAGTAACAAACTCAGTGCGCTTTATACAGACAAGAAGAGGTGATCCATCGGAATTAGTTGCCAGGCACCACTGAGTATATACGTTCTGCTCGTCCTCATGCTTGTGATCATCACCGTCGTCATCTCCCCCTTGGTTATAAAAATTTTCAAGTATAGGTGGTGGAATGTTCATAGGACCTTGGAAACACAAGAAGAAGGTTAATTAGTAAAGGGAAACTTGCTATCCCGCATGCATGTGGATGAAACAATTATAATTACGGTGGAAGACAAATGTACCGAAACTACGAGGATCCCATGCAAAAACAACGCCATGAGCGGTGGAAGCAAACACAAGACCCTCGTATTGAATTGCATCATAGTACACATCCGTGTATAGAAACTGATTTTTGAGCAATATCCATCGAGTCGAACCACAAAGGACAACAACAAGCTTGTCGAAGATAGCAACAACTTCATAGTTCTTGTAATTCCAAGAGCGGTTGAGAACTCGACAAATTGCTATCTCCCGTAGAAGACAGTCACCATGATCGTATTTGAACGTGCGTAGAATACCGGTGTGCTCAACCTCTCGGCAGTCTGCTGAGATTTTTCAAAGTGGAACCCGGTGACGAGTGTACACATTCACAAGTTCCTACTCGTAGTTGTACCCAATATAAACAACCCAATCTCCATTTGCGCCTGCCTAATCCTTGCCCTCAAGAGATGGCATCTTAACATCATACGTATCATTATCAAGCGGCATCAACTTGCACAAGGCGAGGCCTTCGTCGTCCCCGCGCTAGTAGTCATCAGGGTCACGGCGAAGAAGATAGGGGAGATCAATCCGCTCCTTGACTCTTGGGTTCCTTGTAATGATGTTATTAGTTGAGTTGAGAATGGTCTTGAACGGACCTGCCATGCTAGCCGAGGTGATGACGTCGCACCGATCAATGAGTTCCTCCACCACGTCATCTTTCATATCGGGGCAAGAATAACGGAGTCGTTTCCAGCCTGTTCCCTCCATGGAGAAGACGATCGAACAATGGCAGAAGGAAGGGTGAAGGGCTGAAGGAAAATGGAGGAGCGAGAGGAAGAGCGTGCGACAGCAGTTCCAAATCGAGAGGGAAAGGCAAAGAGTCGGTGGACGGTTGCCAGTTTGCCATGGTACACGAAGAGGCGCCCCGGCCTACACGTCCGTTCGGAAATACCAGTAGAAAAGGACTCCCCGTCATCTCACTGATATGTTGGAACGGGACCACATGTAAACGAAACATGGTGTGTAATTTCTCGTGCAAAATGCGATCTGGCCACGTTGGCCCGAGGTGCTGCATTAGTTTTTTTTTTGAAAGTTTGCCGCATTAGTTATCGACCTTTATTTTTTAACATGCAATCTGAATGGATAGCTCCTGTTGTCATCACACGTGAGCGGATATAGTGATGGTTGATTCGCCCGAGAAACTTATTACTGTGGGAATATGGGAGTACTAGCGGATTCAAGGAACAGAGGAATGATGGTTGCTTCGTCCGAGCAACTTACTGTGGCGAAGGTGGGGCTCTGTGATTTGACTGCTCACTAGTCATTACTACTGCGGCGCAACGACTGGGGTGAATCTTTCCCTGAAGTTGTGTTGTGCACTCAATATTGCTGCATGGCAGGTGGAGCCGGATGAAGGATGTCCAATATTGCTGCATGGCATTGCTATCAATCCTTCAGGATTTGTTTATATGCGCGCATTATTTTGATGAAGTTGTACTGTGATGCTATGAAGGTTTCAACTTTGGTTCCCGCAGGAAAAAAAAGGTTTCAACTTAGGATTCATGTGTCTTGCCTTGAGATTATCTCATTACAACATTCCATCAAATACAAATGAAACTACCATGGCTAATGCATCTCAATGGTTCGCAGATCAGCGCCAATATTCACATCACAACTGAAGATAAAGTTGTGAGAAGGTGTACAAATAAAGTGTCACACCCTGATTTTCAGGGCACAACACTTAAGATGATAAATAATGAAAAAAAATGTGGTTTGACAAAAACTTTTGTGTGTTTTGGACTTTGCCTTGATTGGATTTTGTCTGTTGTTTGCAAGTGCTCTAAAAATATAATAAACCCTCCAACTCTTATACTCCTTCTCCTTGATCCAAAAACCTTTCCCAATGATCATGCCATCTGTATAGGACATAAAAATAATTTATTGCAAAAATAAATTGGCCAAATAGTATTTTCAAATTTTAGTTTTTCAAAAACCCCTGAATTGAGGTTTGCACTGCAAGTACTTGATTTGGGGTGTGAAAAATATTTCAAATAGTATATCTGAGACCTATTAGATATAGGACTCCCATAAACCACAAAAATATAATTTTAAGAGCTATTTTCCTATTTTATTTAAAAGATTTTGCTTAAGGCCAGAAATGGTCTTTAATAGGGAAAAATTATTTTGTTGCTTTGAAAATATTTGTGAAAATTTAGGGAAACTCAGTGGACATATATTTCCCATATGTAAGAGTTTCAACACATGGTCATGTTCAAAATATTGGACAAAACCTCCCAAAACCATTTTTGCCAATTTCAAGGATTTGAAATATTTCTACAGGAAATATTTTCATAAAAATCCAAGAAAATTCCATCATATCACAAATGCCCTATTTGGAGATCTTGCCAAGTCTCATGACTTGGAGAACAAGATAACATCATCAAATCCCTACAAAACCATTTCTGTCCATTTTGAAGTTTGAGCAACTTTACATTGCCAAGCATTCCCAAATGTTCTCAAACCTTGTGAACATACGTCAATGGTCTAATAAATCATCTAGACCAAGTAGAACAAGTTGGAGAACAATTGAACCTGATCAAAGTGCCCCAAAACCCTTCCTGTCTAGAACCAAATTTGAACAACTCTACATTACCAACTTTCTCTCCTTGATTCCATCTTTTGTGAGCATGACCACGTGACCAAATGAGGCCACCGCATCAAGTGGTACATCAAGGAGAAGTGAATTGATCAGCTAGATCTACACAAGTTCATTTCTTCCAATTTCTAGGGTTAACAAAAGTTGCATTGACAACTTTTCCCAAATGGACTCAATCTTGGTGGAACCTCTTATTTTCTCATACCATTTGACCCTGTCAAGCCTCATGACAAATGGAGATCATCTACTTGCCCAAACCACCATCAAACACCTTCTGACAAAAATTTAAAATGCATGTTTTGGCCATTGCCACTAATCTTCATGAGCTAATATTTCTCCCACAGCATCATATGGTCCTCCCCTAACCCCTGCATCTTTCCATACCCGAGGAGCCATGATTATGGGGGTGAAAAGCTCTTTTTCCCTCTCTGGACAACACCATTTCTCTCTCTCTCAACCTCCCTCCTCACTCCAGTGGATCCCCAGGGCATCCAATGCCGTTGTCACATTGTTTACTCCCCCCTGCAGCTTCGAGACATAAGTGGGCGCGTGAGGACGCGAGGAAAAGCCACGGGTGCCGGCCATTTGCACGCTCTAGAGCACGTCAGCGTGCTCCCGACCGTTGACGCCGCGTCCCCTGACCACCTTGAGCCTCCCCCTCACGCCAGTCGAGGTGCCTCTCTCCCTCTCTCTCTCTCTCACCTCCACCGTGCAGGCCCCATCGTCTCTCCCTCTCTCTCACCACCTGCAGCGTGTGCCCAGAGCCGCCCGGCTCGGCCAATGCATGGCCTCGCACGCGCGAGAACCAGAGCCTTGCCCCACTCCTCCTCTCTCTCCCCAAAGACCTACTCCACCCCCACGAGTGCCACGGACAACCCCGAGCCTCCTCCCGTGGCCACCATGGCCATTTTCGCGGGTGCCCGTAGGCCGCGTCCATGCTGCACCATCACCCCGCCATAAAAGGGCCACCCCGAGCCCCCCTCTCGACTCCTTTGGCTCTCTCTCTCTCTCCCGTACGCTCCCAGGCCAACCCATTCCTCCCCTAGTGCTCCCATCCACCTCCATGGCCGGAAATCTTGCCACTGGCCACCGCTCAAATTTGAGCTCTCCTGTGCTCCTCTCCCCCTCCTACCTGCACCAGAGCATCACCCACTTCCCCACGGCCCTCTCCCGGACTCCATTTCTTCTTCTCCACGGCCGCAGCACCGTGCCCCAACCTCAGCGTCAGCCTCGTCCGCCACGGCCAGTGCCCTGCTCGACCCGGTGCCCCCGGGCGACTGTGCCACCCACGGTTGGACGCCGCCGAGCCCCCTGAGCACGCCGGTGGTCAGCTCATCGGAAACATTGGCCTGTGGCACCGGCAAGCCGCCGTCGACACCGCCCCCTGTCCCTGCTCTGTTCGAGCGGGAGGTTGCGGATGAACCCGACCCATGGGCCCCGCGTGTCGGCGACCCTAAGGGCCGGGCCCGCAGGTTAAGTGGACACGGCTTCTTTGGGAGCCGTCTCCCCGAGGACAAGGCGTATTCTGCGCGGGCGCCTTCGACGTCATCGCCTGTCGTTTGCGTGGCCGAGCCGCTGGGCCGGCCCACGGTCTATCTGTCGCCCCGCGCGCAGGATGAGGTTAAAGCCTTATTTCTTTTTTTCTTTTTCCAGTCAACTTCAAAAATCCACAAATAATTCAAATGATATCCAAATTTGATGATTCAAATTTCTAGTGACTCTATAAATCATTTTCTACCTGTTGGTGCAACATGCACATTTTTCCAGAGACTTTTTCTTCACAAACATTTATCAAATCTTGTTTTTCCATTTCTGTCATGAACTTTAGAAAATCACAGAGAGCCCATTTTTGATCCAAATGCCATGATTCAAATTCCTAGATGCTTCTAAGTTCGTAACTTAGTTTATGAACATTTTTCTTAATACTTTCTGTATCCCACAAAATAATGAGCCATTTCTTCATATTTGTCAACTTTGCAAATTCATAGAGAAATCATTTGAACTCCAAATCCAGTGAAACCAATTCCTAGATGCTTCTAAAATCATCACTTGTTAAATGGGTGCCTCTGCTCATTTTTGAAAATAATGTTTCTGTATACTTCTTGCAAACCCATTAATCCCTTGATTCCATCATATTATAATGTTCAGAGATGTCCAGTGATCAAATCCTAATGAAAACACTTTGGTCATCCCTCATATGACCAGAGGTATCCTAGAAAAGTCCAACTCATACTTTTAGAGCACTTTTATTTTCTGCCATGTTGTGTTGCTTATTATGGTTGCTTTCGACGATAGTTGACGAAGTAGACGAAATGCTCGGAGTTGGACCAGAGATATTTGAAGACCTCGAAGACTTTGTTAAAACAGGCAAGCATCCCTTTGACCAGGTCTATGAAACCCTTTTTATGCATGTCATATAGCACCATATTGTTGTTGCAATGGAATCATGATGAGGTGGTAACCACCTTGATGGTTTGCCTCCGTTACTTCCTTGTTCATACTTGCATTATGCATGACCCTACCATCCTATGAGGGTTATGCTGGTGGGAGTAGATAGGATGCTACAGTATATGGCTACGCAAAGTGGGTTGGGGTTATGCAGGGAAAGAAACAAGTGTGGTTTGGCATACTTGCAAACAGCCCCAGTGGGAGCCACTAATGCCCCTGGGAGATGATGATGATCTAGGTCACTACTTGGTGGAGAGGTAGTGTACCAAGGTTGTTTACAGAGATGGATTAGATTTAAGATTTGTTGACTGTCCCAACCTTACATGCGCAACCACTCTACCCTTATATGGGAAAGGGCATTATTGATTACCTAGGCCGATACTAGCTTGGAGCCCGCATTACTAGTGACGGGAGAGAGTTGGTGCTCTCTCTCAGGATGGGGTTGTGCCAGGTAGGGCGGCCAAGAACATTTTTATGGGGCACCGGACACACCGTTGGTACCCCGTGCTTGTGATGTGAGATGATTTAGGAGCATGGCTCCACGAAAATATTATGTGATAATGTTGGGCACGGGGGTCACTACCAATCGAGTGGACTCCATGTTAGTGTCGTCTAGGGAAAGGTAGTGGTCGGGTGCTTACCCCGGGTACTTGAGGTATCGCGGGTCGTGGATGACACGGAAGTTCCCCGGATCTTGTGGGTAAAGTGTGCAACCTCTGCAGAGTGTAAAACTATTCGAATAGCCGTGTCCACGGTCAAGGACAGTTGCGCGGTGCTGCTTAGACTATGTCCTTTTGTTTCTGAAAAACAACACTGTTTGTTGATATTGATGATGCGACTCGGGAGGGAGTCACGATGAGCTTGAGCATGAGTTGTTTATAACTCTTTCTCGATGTTTATGTCTGTAACCTCCTGCTACTTGTTGCAGACACATTCATGTCCTTGATAAATGTTGATCATACTTGCATGAGAAAAACTAGCTTTCCGCAAAAATGCCAATTCAACAGCACAACCTTGCATAATTATTTTGTTATCACTCTTGGGTTGCTTGCGAGTACATTCAAATGTACTCACTGGCTTGTCCCTGGCTATTTACTTGGCCAGGCTTGAAAGAGCAGGTATTTGAAGAAGAGATTTTGGTGACGATCGTGTGAGCTAGGACGCTTCCCACTCAGAATGCCTGTAGGGTTAAGGCAGATGGCATGGGTCCAAGTTGTTATTGAAGATTTCCGCTGCGATGATACACTCAAGACTTGACCATAATGGTCCTACTTGTGTAAAACGATATGTATGCATGTAAGACTCTTGTTATTCAGCTTCTGTGTGTTCAGTGAGCATTGATCTCTGGGATCACTGTACACGTGCATTCGGTGATCTCGACTTATGAGTCGGGGTCCCGACAGAGCTGGTATCAGAGCCATCCTGACTGTAGGAAGCCTTATTTAGCATGGTCGTTAGTTAGGGTAAAACTATTTTCAGAACTAGTATCAGTTTTCAAACTATCTATGCTTCTCTTTCCTTCTCAGTTTTTCAAAAATTAAGGTATACTTTCCTTATTGATATCTTCCCCTTCAAAACTTTTGGTCGCTAGAACTCTTATGCCCCTGACCACTAGATTCCTTGAAATCCTCGTGGATAATCTAGAAGGAGGACGCCTTGCCAGACACTCACCCACCTCTTCTGAAGACAAGATTGGCGACACCACTGCAAGATGATGCCAACAGAAGATATGCCCTCGAGGAATGAGGACATGAAGACCCAAAGGATGGTGACACCTTTGAAATTGCCCCAGGATTATGCAACCTTGGCCTATGATGACCAGCGCATAGGATATGCAAGATCATGATATACATCGCTAATAGAGTAACCCTGTCACTACCATTGTTGTAACGGCAACCACCGGTGCATGAGAACCTAGCCATTTGGTCCGCCTCACTATAGTGAGTAGGAAAACGGTTCTCTTCACCCTCCGCTCTCGGTGACGATATTGTCAACAATGTGTCTGATAGATTGGGCCTCTATTATGCCTTGTTAATTTCATTGCATAAAGGGGTGCCACCTGGAACCGCCAACACCTTAAAAAGGCAAAAGTGATCGTCATGATTAAGAAGACAAGAGAAGACCAAGTCAATGCTAGCCACGAGGGGCCACCTTCACCCCATCACCTCATCAGGAGAGAAGTTGTTGAAGATTCTTCGGGCTCAACCCAGATTGTTTCATCGAACAACTACAAGGGACGTAGCAACACCTGAGAAAAAATCAGAAGACTGCATGAGGCACAAGGCACGGCTACTGAATCCGAGAACCCCTAGGGTAGGATGAGTCGCGTACCCCCTATGCGCAGTCGAGTCCATATGATGGTCCGAATAGAACCATGATTGTGTGTTTCTTGTTTTTATTTGTTTGTATTTTGATACCAGTCGCTCTTTTTGCCCTAGGCAACAAGTACATGACTATATCACCCGCCTTATTTTGTTGTTTGTTTTGACCCTTTCGGCACTTGTTGTTTGCACTTGCACTATAGAACCCCCTTTAGGCATTCCCCTCCTCTATGCTACCTCTCCCTCTCACCTCTCTCATCAACCAAAGACCAGCAAGACAATATGCACCAAGGACTCCACCTCGGCGACCAACAAGCACTGAAGACTTTTTGCTACAACCTCCTCGACCAAGTACAACCCCGTATGTTTACACCTCAAGACTAGAACCCTATCCCTAGACCCTACAGGACTTCACGAGATACCCCAGCTCGAAACCTTAACCATGAGCTTAACCTACAGAATCACAAGAGAACCAGTTAAGCCTCTGTAACCTTGCACAAGACTGGGTTCATTATGGAACTAGTGGACGTAGTGAGCGAGCACATTGTCATCCTAAGGTAGCACCAGAACTGACGATGCCATAGGAAAGACCAATTTGGGGATATTTGAACATAGGACAAATGACTTGATGAGTTTATATCAGCGACCTTGAGGAAATATCTGAGACTCTTTGGTAGATTATAGGCTGCCATGTTGGTAAATGAACTTGGTGGGATCATGAGTATAGATTAGCATATCTTTCATTACCCCTGAGTAAATTGAATTTAGTAGGATAATTGTGTTCGCAAGCTGGTATTCTTGGAAGTATAAGGATTTGACTTAGCCAGGGGATGTTAATAGGAGATAGTTGTTATGATAATGACTTGGGGGAACATGTAGGAATTCTCGTTGGACAAGAGATTTGGATTTAAGTAGGTGATTCTAGTTGAATATAGATGCTGAGTATGTCTACATGGTTCGGAGTAAATTGGATTTAGACTGATGATCTTGATCATGATACCATGTTTCTCGGTGGACCATAAACGAGGAGATTGGACTAATTGTCAGAATTTATTTAGGCATCTTTGTGAGCTTGACCTTGGAGTATTACTAGATCACAATAACAGGAATTGGTGGACTGACTATAGTAAGGCAGCCCTTTCAAGTATTGGGGATTATAAGGACTTTAGGAGATCATGTGGAACACCAGCATAGGCGTTGGATTTGTAGAATTAATGGATTATGTGGTGATTAATGGAAGTTAACGGGTTGTTGGAATTGATTCATAGAAAAGGAAACAAGATCTTGGAGTGGCATACGACGTGTTTCCTTAGAATAGATATGCACTATCTTGGACCTTGGAAGGATAGATTGAGCACTTGGATGGTGGTGTTAAATTCAAGCTTGGCAGCTTATGCTCTACCCATGGATCTTTACATAGGGATAACCATACAAATGAGTTTGGAGATAGTTGACATGTATGATTCTCTTTGACCTCCTCGCGGAAGCCATGAGGATGTAAATAGTATGAATGATGATTAGAGTTGACCTATACGGGATGTTTCTTTCAAAAAAATAAAGTGTATTGCTTGGAAGGCTAGATAGAACTATTGGCATCTCAAAAACTGTGCTTAAAGATAAGATGATAAATGTTTACTCGCACACTAGAATCCTTGAAACCCTTAAGCCCTACCAAGCCACAACATGGTCGGATCATGACCATGGGCTTTGGCTCTAGGTCAAGTAGACCCTGGCCAACACTCAACCATGACCACTGCCAATCCCCCAACCTACCTTATGTACAATGTGAAAAACGTCTTCATGGAGTACTTAGACAAGATAGTTGTCATCATTATTTGGTGACCTACTTGTCTACCGAAGACGGAAGAAGAGTCGTTTAGCTGGTCAAGGAACATTTGAGGACCGCCATGTCAAGGAGGAAGAAGTATACCAACCACCATCGCCAAGAAGAAAACTTCCGCGTCAAAGACAAGGTGTATCTACAAGCCACTCATCCCAAAGGAACCAAGCATTTCCATGTCAAGGGGAAGCTCACATCAAGATTTATCGTCCTCTCCAAGATCACTGCAAGCCGAGAATAGACGGCTACCAGATAGAGGTACCACCTGAGTCACACACCGTGCACAACATCTTCCATGCATCACAACTCCGGAAGTGTTCTCGACTTCCTAGCTTGCCCAATCTCTGCGAGGGCATTGACCACCGAGCCACCGAATTCCAGCCCAGTCTGACCTACCGCAAGAAACCCATTAGCAACTTGGATCAAGCCCAACGTCATACACGGAGCCACATCATCAAGTACCTCAAAGGAGCACCACTCGGAAGCAAAAGCAGTATGAGGACGTGAAGACTACCCCAGATCCAAGTTTCCATACTCCTTTCCGCGCCTAGTTTGGGAATCTCGGGGACGAGATTCTTGTAAGGGGGGTAGGTCTGTCACACCATGATTTTCAGGGCACAACACTTAAGATGATAAATAATGAAAAAAATGTGGTTTGACAAAAACTTTTGTGTGTTTTGGACTTTGCCTTGATTGGATTTTGTCTGTTGTTTGCAAGTGCTCTACAAATAAAATAAATCCTCCAACTCTTATACTACTTCTCCTTGATCCAAAAACCTTTCCCAATGATCATGCCATGTGTATCGGACATAAAAATAATTTCTTGCAAAAATGAATTGGCCAAATAGTATTTTCAAAATTTAGTTTTTCAAAAACCCCTGAATTGAGGTTTGCACTGCAAGTAATTGATTTGGGGTGTGAAAAATATTTCAAAGAGTATATTTGAGACCTATTAGATATAGGACTCCCATAAACCACAAAAATACAATTTTAAAAGCTATTTTCCTATTTTATTTAAAAGCTTTTTCTTAAGGCCAGAAATGGTCTTTAATAGGGAAAAATTATTTTATTGCTTTAAAAATATTTGTGAAAATTTAGGGAAACTCAATGGACATATATATCCCATATGTAAGAGTTTCAACACATAGTCATGTTCAAAATATTGGACAAAACCTCCCAAAACCATTTCTGCCAATTTCAAGGATTTGAAATATTTCTGCAGGAAATATTTTCATAAAAATCCAATAAAATTCCATCATGTCACAAATGCCCTATTTGGTGATCTTGCCAAGTCTCATGACTTGGAGAACAAGATAACATCATCAAATCCCTTCAAAACCATTTCTGTCCATTTTGAAGTTTGAGGAACTTTACATTGCCAAGCATTCCCAAATGTTCTCAAACCTTGTGAACATACTTCAATGGTCTAATAAATCATCTAGACCAAGTAGAACAAGTTGGAGAACAATTGAACCTGATCAAAGTGCCCCAAAACCCTTCCTGTCCAGAACCAAATTTGAACAACTCTACATTACCAACTTTCTCTCCTTGATTCCATCTTTTGTGAGCATGATCACGTGACCAAATGAGGCCACCACATCAAGTGGTACATCAAGGAGAAGTGAATTGATCAGCTAGATCTACACAAGTTCATTTCTGCCAATTTCTAGGGTTTACAAAGTTGCATTGGCAACTTTTCCCAAATGGACTCAATCTTGGTGAAACCTCTTATTTTCTCATACCATTTGACCCTGTCAAGCCTCATGACAAATGGAGATCATCTACTTGCCCAAACCACCATCAAACACCTTCTGTCAGAAATTTAAAATGCATGTTTTGGCCATTTCCACTAATCTCCATGAGCTAATATTTCTCCCACAACATCATCTGGTCCTCCCCTAACCCCTCCATCTTTCCCTGCCCGAGGAGCCATGATTATGGGGGTGAAAAGCTCTTTTTCCCTCTCTGGACAACACCATTTCTCTCTCTCTCAACCTCCCTCCTCACTCCAGTGGATCCCCAGGGCATCCAATGCCATTGTCACATTGTTTACTCCCCACTGCAGCTTCCAGACACAAGTGGGCGCGTGAGGACGCGAGGGAAACCCACGGGTGCCGGCCATTTGCATGCTCTGGAGCACGTCAGCGTGCTCCCGACCATTGACGCCGCGTCCCCCGACCACCTCGAGCCTCCCCCTCGCGCCAGTCGAGGTGCCTCGACGTCCGCAACATGCCACCGTGCAGGCCCCATCGTCTCTCCCTCTCTCTCACCTCCTGCGGCGCATGCCCAGAGCCGCCCGGCTCGGCCAATGCATGGCCTCGCACGCGCGAGCACCACAGCCTTGCCCCGATCCTCCTCTCTCTCCCCAGAGACCTACTCCACCCCCACGAGCGCCACGGACAACCCCGAGCCTCCTCCCGTGGCCACCACGGCCATTTTCGCGGGTGCCCGTAGGCCGCGTCCACGGTGCACCATCCCCCCGCCATAAAAGGGCCACTCCGAGCCCCACTCTCGACTCCTTTGGCTCTCTCTCTGTCCCGTACGCTCCCTAGGCCAACCCATTCCTCCCCTAGTGCCCCCATCCACCTCCATGGCCGGAAACCTTGCCACCGGCCCCCGCTCAAATTTGAGCTCTCCGGTGCTCCTCTCCCCCTCCTACCTGCACCGCTTCACCCACTTCCCCACGGCCCTCTCCCAGACTCAATTTCTTCTTCTCCGCGGCCGCAACACCGTGCCCCAACCTCACCATCAGCCTCGTCCGACGCGGCCAGTGCCCTGCTCGACCCGGTGCCCCTGGGCGACCGTGCCACCCACGGTTGGACGCGGCCGAGCCCCCTGACCACGCCGGTGGTCAGCTCACCGGAAACGGTGGCCCGTGGCACCGGCAAGCCGCCGTCGACACCGCCCCCTGCCCCTGCTCTGTTCGAGCGGGAGTTTGGGGATGAACCCGACCGATGGGCCCCGCGTGTCGGCGACCCTGAGGGCCGGGCCCGCAGGTTAAGTGGACACGGCTTCTTTGGGAGCCGTCTCCCCGAGGCCAAGGCGTATTCCGCGCGGGCGCCTTCGACGTCATCACCTGTCGTCCGCGTGGCCGAGCCGCTGGGCCGGCCCACGGTATATCTGTCGCCCCGCGTGGAGGATAAGGTTAAAGCCTTATTTCTTTTTTTTCTTTTTCCGATCAACTTCAAAAATCCACAAATAACTCAAATGATATCAAATTTGATGATTCAAATTTCTAGTGACTCTATAAATCATTTTCTACCTGTTGGTGCAACATGCACATTTTTCCAGAGACTTTTTCTTCACAAACATTTATCAAATCTTGTTTTTCCATTTCTGTCATCAACTTTAGAAAATCACAGAGAGCCCATTTTTGATCCAAATGCCATGATTCAAATTCCTAGATGCTTCAAAGTTCATAACTTAGTTTATGAACATTTTTCTTAATACTTTCTGTATCCCACAAAATAATGAGTCATTTCTTCATATTTGTCAACTTTGCAAATTCATAGAGAAATCATTTGAACTCCAAATCCAGTGAAACCAATTCGTAGATGCTTCTAAAATCATCATTTGTTAAATGGGTGCCTCTGCTCATTTTTGAAAATAATGTTTCTGTACACTTCTTGCAAACCCATTAATTCCTTGATTCCATCATATTGAAATGTTCAGAGATGTCCAGCAATCAGATCCTAATGAAAACACTTTGGTCATCCCTCATATGACCAGAGGTATCCTAGAAAATTCCAACTCATACTTTTAGAGCACTTTTATTTTCTGCCTTGTTGTGTTGCTTATTATGGTTGCTTTCGACGGTAGTTGACGAAGTAGACGAAATGCTCGGAGTTGGACCAGAGATATTTGAAGACCTCGAAGACTTTGTTAAAACAGGCAAGCAGCCCTTTGACCATGTCTATGAAACCCTTTTTATGCATGTCATATAGCACCATATTGTTGTTGCAATGGAATCATGATGAGGTGGTAACCACCTTGATGGTTTGCCTCCGTTACTTCCTTGTTGATACTTGCATTATGCATGACCCTACCATCCTATGAGGGTTATGCTGGTGGGAGTAGATAGGATGCTACAGTATATGGCTACGCAAAGTGGGTCAGGGTTATGCAGGGAAAGAAACAAGTGTGGTTTGGCATACTTGCAAACAGCCCCAGTGGCAGCCACTAATGCCCCTGGGAGATGGTGATGATCTAGGTCAGTACTTGGTGGAGAGGTAGTGTACCAAGGCTTGCTGAAAGTGTTGTTTACAGAGACGGATGAGATTTAAGATTTGTTGACAATCCCAACCTTACATGCACAACCACTCTACCCTTATATGGGAAAGGGCATTATTGATTACCTAGGCCGATACTAGCTTGGAGCCCGCATTACTAGTGACGGGGGAGAGTTGGTGCTCTCTCTCGGGACGGGGTCGTGCCAGGTAGGGCGGCCAAGAACATTTTGATGGGGCACCGGACACACCGTTGGTACCCCGTGCTTGTGATGTGAGATGATTTAGGAGCGTGGCTCCACGAAAATATTATGTGATAATGTTGAGCACGGGGGTCACTACCAATCGAGTGGACTCCATGTTAGTGTCGTCTAGGGAAAGGTAGTTATCGGGTGCTTACCCCGGGTACTTGAGGTATCGTGGGTCGTGGATGACACGGATGTTCCCCGGATCTTGTGGGTAAAGTGTGCAACCTCTGCAGAGTGTAAAACTATTCGAATAGCCGTGTCCACGGTCAAGGATAGTTTGGCGGTGCTGCTTAGACTATGTCCTTATGTTTCTGAAAAACAACACAGTTTGGTGATATTGATGATGCGACTCATGAGGGAGTCACGATGAGCTTGAGCATGAGTTGTTTATAACTCTTTCTCGATGTTTATGTCTGTAACCTCCTGATACTTGTTGCAGACACATTCATGTCCTTGATAAATGTTGATCATACTTGCATGAGAAAAACTAGCTTTCCGCAAAAATGCCAATTCAGCAGCAGAGCCTTGCATAATTATTTTGTTATCACTTTTGGGTTGCTTGCGAGTACATTCAAACATACTCACTGGCTTGTCCCTGGCTATTTACTTGGCCAGGCTTGAAAGAGCAGGTATTTGAAGAAGAGATTTTGGTGACGATCGTGTGAGCTAGGACGCTTCCCAGTCAGAATGCCTGTAGGGTTAAGGCAGATGGCATGGGTCCAAGTTGTTATTTAAGATTTCCGCTGCGATGATACACTCAAGACTTGACCATAATGGTCCTACTTGTGTAAAACAATATGTATGGATGTAAGACTCTTGTTATTCATCTTCTGTGTGTTCAGTGAGCATTGATCTCTGGGATCACTGTACACGTGCATTCGGTGATCTCGACTTATGAGTCAGGGTCCCCACATAAAGAAAACAATATAATTGATCGATGTTGTTCGTAGGCATGGCTCCATTTCCTTGGCACAGTGTTTATTGCTTGGCAGCTAGTTTCACCCAGCTCTGTAGCCAAAAAAGAGGTGTATGAAGGACACCACAATCCGATCATTTTGTGCAGCTCCACTAAAATCGAGCGGACCATCCCTGTTTGCAAAGATATCTAGTCAGTGTGATTACAATATTAGTGGAACTAGATGATGAAACATAACACACATAAATAGAAGCCGATCACCTATACGATCTCTCTTTAGGACCAACTTCTTGTTGGAGAAGATTTGGCACGAAGTTGGATGAGGAGGATAGCAAAACCAATCTCGCTTTCTGCAGTCCCACGGAAATGTAAAAACGTTGCCCGTGTGGCATTTTGGCGGAACTGCACAAAACACACTTTAGTAAAAAGTGATTTGTGCAGTTCACCAAAATGTCGCAATAGCAACGAGGTGGAAATGGACCTGTTTGCAAAAGGAGGTCGAAATGAAACAATTGCTGCCCAATAACACGAGTTGAAGACACATACGCAGACAAAAAAGAAGCATGTTCCATGTAATAAGGGAAAGATAGCACATGATGGTTTATCAAAAATGGTTTGAGGATGAGATTGCAAGATGGAACGTACGCCGTCCGAGATACAATTTAAGCAAACAACTAAAGAAGATCCACATGCACCAACGTGGGAAGATGGGCACTGGAGCAAGACCAGAGGAATCTGTACCTGAGGGTCGTCAGGATGTTACTAGGAGGGTGCTGGTAGCCGGGATCTGCCCATACTGCGGCAGCGAGAAAGTGGCGAAGACCCTACCGCGCCGGAGCTTGGTCAGAGAGAATGTCTGGTGAGGGAGTCCTGAATAAGGGGGTATCCGGACAACCGGACTATATACTTTGGCCGGACTGTTGGACTATGAAGATACAAGATTGAAGACTTAGTCCTGTGTCCGGATGGGACACTCCTTTGCGTGGAAGGCAAGCTTGGTGATTCGGGTGATAGATCTCCTTCTCTATAACCGACTCTGTTTAACCCTAGCCCCCTCCGGTGTCTATATAAACCGGAGGGTTTTGGTCCGTAGGACAAGAACAATCATAATCATAGGCTAGCTTCTAGGGTTTAGCCTCTACGATCTCGTGGTAGATCAACTCTTGTAATACTCATATCATCAAGATCAATCAAGCAGGAAGTAGGGTATTACCTCCATCTAGAGGGCCCAAACCTGGGTAAACATCGTGTCCCCAGTCTCCTGTTACCATTAGCCTTGGACGCACAGTTCGGGACCCCCTACCCGAGATCCACCGTTTTGACACCGATATTGGTGCTTTCATTGAGAGTTCCTTTGTGTCGTCGCTGTAAGGCTCGATGGCTCCCTCAACTTTCAACAACGCAGTCCAGGGCGAGACTTTTCTCCCCGGACAGATCTTCGTGTTCGGCGGCGTCGCTCTGCGGGCCAACTCGCTTGGCCATCTGGAGCAGATCGACAGCTACGCCCCTGGCCATCAGGTCAGGTTCGCAAACTTGAATTACATGGCCGATATCCACGGATACTTGATCTTCGACGGATTCGGGCCTGCATCAGGAGCGCCGAGAAGTCACGACAAGTGTCGGTGTCAAAACCGGCGGATCTCGGGTAGGGGGTCCCGAACTGTGCGTCTAGGCGGATGGTAACAGGAGACAAGGGACACGATGTTTTACCCAGGTTCGGCCCTCTTGATGGAGGTAAAACCCTACGTCCTGCTTGATTGATATTGATATTGTGGATGTTTACAAGAGTGGATCTACCACGAGATCAAGGAGGCTAAACCCTAGAAGCTAGCCTATGGTATGATTGTAATGGTTGTTGTTGTGTCCTACGGACTAGAGCCATCCGGTTTATATAGACACCAGAGAGGGCTAGGGTTACATAGAGTCAGTTACAATAGTAGGAGATCTACGTATCCGTATCGCCAAGCTTGCCTTCCACGCCAAGGAAAGTCCCATCCGGACACGGGACGAAGTCTTCAATCTTGTATCTTCATAGTCTTAGAGTCCGGTCGATGATGATGATAGTCCGGCCGATGATAGTTCGGCCGATGATGGTAGTCCGGCTATCCAGACACCCCCTAATCCGGGACTCCCTCAGTAGCCCCTTGAACCGGTCTTCAAGTTAGGGACGCTCCTCGATTCTTCCGAACTGTTCTTCATCTTCGGTCGTCGGTCTTGAAAACTGGTTCAACAAATCTGCTCATCTTCGATCTTGAGGATCGCCGAAATGCATTCGACGAGTTTACACATCGGGTATCCGAGGAGCCCCTTTAAGTTTCCGGCCTTTATCAATGCCTTGTTATTTTTATGCCACACCTCGGGTTCGAAGTTGTTCCCGGGCGGCAACGTCCTCTTGCGTCCGAGCTCCAACGCCGGACTGCATTCGAGGTATCTTTTGCAGCCGAGCACCAATGCCGGACTGCTTCCCAGCTCTAACGCCGGACTATGTATCTGAGCTCCAACGCCGGACTGTATCCGAGCTCCAATGCCGGACTATGTATCCGAGCTCCAACACCGGACTTTATCCGAGGTGTCATAAATCACCTTGGTTCAAAGAAGTCTGAAGGAGTTTAACTGAGCTTAATGCCGGAAATGCCCTCTAAGGAGCCAGCCACTTGCATCCGAGCTATATGTCGAACTGCTTCCGAGGTGGTTAAGCACCTCGGTCATGGGCTGATTTTTGGTCAATGTTTTTTATTGATGTAATTCATTCTCTGACGAGATATATAGCCAGTAGCCCTCAAGGTATGTATCGGTCTAAAACCCGAGATGCACCTGAAGGATGACATAAGACTGCTGATCCCCGTAGCTGCTGAGACTCTGGTTGATTTGCAAAATCGGTCTGAGGATCAAGTCCTAGCTCGGCAGAATACTTCGGGACACAAAAAGGGGCATGCTCAGTCCTCGAGACTCAGGTTGGTTGCGGCCGACCAACCTGAGGATCAAAATCTCCTCGGAAACTGTATTGCACTTAAGATTTTCTGCATAGAACAAGCAATGCAGTAGCCCTCGAGACACTGGTCGGGTGACAACACCAGATCAGGGGATCAATGTGCCCCTTTAATATTTGTAAATAATAAGTCGGAAGCCCAGTAGCCCCCGAGCCATAATGCGGGCACAGATGGCCGAATTAAGGATCAATATCCATAGTAAAATCACAAATTATGTGTAATGAGTCAATGTATCCAAGTACTTTATGTCATTAATGTTTGGATCCGCATTGTATAAAACTTTGTTGACCGAGCATGGGCTTCAACCTCCTCGGCCGATAGCCGAGGAGTGTTTGTCCTACTTTATAAAGCCTTTATGAGGGCAAAGATTTACGACAAACAAGGCAATCTGGTCATACGGCTTTCTAAACAAAGGTACGCAGAGAGATATGTTATATTGCTGTTTAACAGAAGAAATGTCTTCCAAAGAAAATAGTCCCGCTATCGGTTCCTTTCTTTGGGTTTTCATGCTAAGCATGATCATGAAACCTTAGCTCCAATGTAAGAGCAAAAGATCGAGGATTTAGTTTGGGAGGCCAGTTAATAGCCCCTGGTAGTGTTCGGCGACAGTCGAGGTCAAGCCGGAAACACTTCGGCCAATGTTATGAATGGCCCGTCATTTAATATAATCATCAGATCACTGACCAGTTTACACCTATTGTGACAGTCAGTTTTCGGCTTTCTCCACTGAGGTGCTTGACTATGCGAGCTGGAAGCACAATCGCAGTGGTTCTCCCTTTGCACACCTAGCCGAACAAAGCAGAACGTAGGAGGCAAGCGCGGGAGCCGGGCAACCCAACTATTGACCGAAGACACAATTCGAAGCTGATGCATATATAGCAATATCCGAGAATGTTTTTGCTGAATCTCTAAAGGTGTCCGGCGTTGCACTGCGAGACTTGTGCTGAAAACACACAAATAGATAAAAGTGCCAAAAGCTTGGAAAACCAAAAAACGTCAGTAAAAACATGACGTCCGAACAAGATCAAGTGTTCGGTGCCAATCCGAAAATTGGACTTTAGAAAAAAAGTGCTTCTATCATGTTTAACTTTGCAACGACTAACAAGAAAAACACTTAGTATGAAACGGCTCAAATAAACATAAGAGCCCCCAAGCGACTTGGGTAAAAGTTGACTATAAAATGTAAGGTGACATGTAGAATGCCTTCTAGCCGGATTGTAGATCGTTTGTCGTAGCGGACCTTTTCGCTTCAACCTCTGGACCCAATAGTCCGGAGTGTGTCCGAATACCCTCGTGGTTATAAAAACCGGGGCATGCATGGAGCCAGGCATAGGGGTCATTAGTGCTTTATTAGACAAGTGCCCAACTAGTTATGTTATATTAGATGGTTAGTAAGAAACATCTTCCAGAGAGAATAGTTCCGTTAGGGGTTCCTTTCCCTGGGAGGCATGCCCTAAAGTGCATGTCCGGACTGCGAAAAGAGCAGAAAAACATCTGGGGGCAGGTAAATAAATAGGTAAGAAATCATCTTTTAGTTCACCGACCGAGTATTCCCTTAAGAACGCTAGATTTCGGCTTCACCCAATCTGAGGTACACATCCGGCTGACCCGGCAGTAACAATCGCAGAGGTGCTCCCTTTACCACCTAGCCGAACAACCGGGAACGTAGGGGTAAGCACAGGAGCCAGGCAACCCAGCTTGGCCAAAACTTAAGTCATATCGATGCATATAATGGTGAATAAAAGGTACATGCGGAAGTGTGACACATGTGTTGGGCATAAAGCCCGTATTAATAAGCTTCTATTAAAGAAGCCCCCAGGTATAATGAGCGCGGGTAGCGCGTCAAGTGTGTGCGAACAAAGTTTTGACAAGGAAAATTTTTACAAGCGACTTTTTTCCAAAAAAGTATAATGCTTGGTCGAACCAAACACAAGTTAGAAATTTAAAACTTTGAGCATGAAGGAAACTTAGCTGGTTAATGTGTTCGGTATTGACGATTAGGTCCGAGCTTGATGCGGGACAAGGTTCTATCCCCAAGCCGGTCCCGAGGTGGCGGAGCAAAGAGCTCGGCACTTTGAAGTGGTGACATAGCACGGTCAATGCAGGACGGCAGAGTGATGCCGAAGTCCCTAGCATGGAGTAATGAAGTGTTGACGAAGCCCCCCGTCCAGCCGAGGTGACGTCAAAGGATGTAGTCCGGCTGGATCATTTTCTTGTGCACAAAAAATAGTGCAAACCAGAGATAATAAAAAAATGTTGCATAATAAATAATTTATGCAAAGTGAGTAATAAAAGAAATATGGCCTGGCGCCGAAGTCAGTTCATGGCGGCGGCGTGATGCGGTAAAGGCATGGCAAGGCCTGAATTCGCAGGTCGGTTCGAGTTCTGGATGCGGCGTCCGCCGGACTATGTACGGAAACTGACCGAACCATCATGCGACCGTTGATAATGCGGCCACATGTTGATAGACCTGTGTACATATGATGGACAAACCAGAGTAATAATTCCCTGGGAAAAATGAGCCCAAACAAGTAAAACATACTAGGATTAATAGCACCTGGTTTATTTGTTGTAGTAATCTGAAGGAAGGTGATTCCCAAAATCGGGACTCGATCCGCGCACCCATTGCCTGATGGGCGATAAAACGATGGCATGGTAATGCTGGCAAAGGTTGGCTCGCCGAGGCAAAGCCCTCGGCCCAGCTAACGTGACGGAGCTGGTCGTCTAGTGACTCCGAAGTGTCCGGAGTAGGTTGATGAAGAGATGATGAAGCCCCCGGTCCAGCTAATGTGATGAGGCCTTGGTGTCAGCCGATGAGTCGAAGTAGGTCGGCGTGATGGACACCAGTTTGAAGAAGCAATAGTGTGGCCCTGCCGATGCAGGTCGTGACGTGGTCGATGTCGGTTTGATGAAGAGACCATGCGGCGATGCCGGTATGCCCACTCCGTGTAATCCGTGGGGCGGCGATGTTGGTGATCATTTATCCTTTGCGATGCCAGACTCTTGTTCGGCTTGCCAAGATGATGATCCGAAGAAGTTGAGCTTGGCTCAACAAAGTGACGACGTGTCTAGCGCAGGTCGGCAGCCGTGGAGCAATATTGCCGGACTAGTTTGACACCAGCATGATGTTGAAGATCATGTTCAAAAGATCTTAAAGTTAGTGGTCTTCCAGTGTCCTGTAGGCACTGGTTCTTGATAGTCTCCGGCATCGTTGTCCATACCGTCGATGTCTTCGGAGTCGTAGTCGAGTACCTCGGTTAGGTCGTCGACGGTGGCTACGAAGTGGGTGGTGGGTGGGCTCTGAATTTCTTTGTCGTCCGTGTCCCAACCATCCTGGCCGTAGTTTGGCCAGGGCTCTCCGGATAGCGAGAGATGCTTTAGCGAATTTAAGATATCGCCGAAGGGTGAGTGCTGAAAGATGTCCGCAGTGGTGAATTCCATGATCGGCGCCCAGTCGGATTCGACTGGCAGGGCCGCAGGAGGTTCGGAGTCCGGCAGAGAGTCCGGCACCTCGGGGTCACGAGCTTTATGCGGGACAAGGTAAGTGTTCGGCTCCATCACCGTAGAAGTCAGCCCCCAAGGCGGTGTCCAGCCATCCGTCCTCGATCTGAGTGATCGGCTCCGGACTATGGGTCGGAGCGGATTCGTGTGCGGCCTCCAAGGTGCTGTCCGGCGGCAGAGTTAGGTCGTGCCCATCGTGACAGCACGACACGCTCGCCTATGGCTCAGATCCATCGAAGATCAAGTCCCCGCGTATATCGGCCGTGAAGTTTAGGCTTCCAAACCCGACCTAACGGCCAGGGGCATAGGTTTCGATCTGCTCCAGATGGCCAAGTGAGTTGGCCCGCAGTGCGAAGCCGCCGAATACGAAGATCTGTCCGGGGAGAAAAGTCTCACCCAGGACTGCGTCGTTGTCAATTGAAGAGGCCATCAAGCCTATCGGTGACGACACAGAGGAACTCTCAATGAAAGCACCAATGTCGGTGTCAAAACTGGCGGATCTCGGGTAGGGGGTCCCAAACTGTGCGTCTAGGCGGATGGTAACAGGAGACAAGGGACACGATGTTTTACCCAGGTTCGGGCCCTCTTGATGGAGGTAAAACCCTACGTCCTGCTTGATTGATATTGATATTGTGGATGTTTACAAGAGTGGATCTACCACGAGATCAAGGAGGCTAAACCCTAGAAGCTAGCCTATGGTATGATTGTAATGGTTGTTGTTGTGTCCTACGGACTAGAGCCATCTGGTTTATATAGACACCGGAGAGGGCTAGGGTTACATAGAGTCAGTTACAATAGTAGGATATCTACGTATCCGTATCGCCAAGCTTGCCTTCCACGCTAAGGAAAGTCCCACCCGGACACGAGGGGAAGTCTTCAATCTTGTATCTTCATAGTCTTGGAGTCCGGTCAATGATGATGATAGTACGGCCGATGATAGTTCGGCCGATGATGGTAGTCTGGCTATCCGGACACCACCTAATCCGGGACTCCCTCAACGGGCACGACTTAAATCTGCTATTGGACAGTATTCGGGATGTCGCCCCTGCAGCTGCTCCGGACCTAAATCTGGGGCAGATCGCATCATGCAAGGACGGGTGGATGGACCCCGCCGCGGAGGCCGCATCCTCCTCGGCGATAGAGCCGAACGCAGATTCCGCCGTTAAGGGAATCTGCGTCACCGGACCCCCGGACTCATGTCCAGGTGTGGGTTCCGAGTCACGCGCGCCCGGGCCCATCGAGTCCGATTGGGCTCCAGCAATGGAGTTCACTGCCACGGATATCTTTCAGCACTCCCCTTTTGGCGATGTGCTAAATTCATTAAGGTCTCTCTCTCTGTCAGGAGATTCCTGGCCGAACTATGTCCGGCTCGAGTGGGAAGCAGGCGATGAAGAAATTAGTTACCCACCCACCACCCACTTCATAGCCACGTTCGATGATTTGACCGACGTGCTTGACTTCGACTCCGAAGACATCAACGGTATAGACGATGATGTAGGAGAAGAACAGGAACCACCGCCCACAGGGTGCTGGACTGCCACCTGCTCATATGATATATATATATATGGTGGACACCCCTAAAGAAAACAATGGCGATAAGGCAACATAAGATAACCCCTCAGGGAAGAAATCAAAGCATGGGCGTCATCGGCGCCGCTCAAGCCACGCCACAGCAATACCGGCACAGGAGAAGAAAACAATCCAGATGGTGCCGAAGAGGAATACTATCCTGATCAGCCTACCTTTGAACAAGCCGAGCAGGAGCATGGGCAGGTCAGCCCGGAGGAACAGGCGACGAATGGACACTTGGAGTATGACAACTATATGCCTCCCTCCGAAGACGAGGTGAGCCTCGGCGACAATGAATTCGGCGTACCCGAGGATCCCGTAGAGCAGGCGTATTTTAAACGCCGGCTTATAGCCACTGCAAGAAGCCTGAAAAAGAAGCAACAATAGCTGCAAGCTGATCAAGAGCTGCTCGCAGACAGATGGACCGAGGTCCTAGCGGCCAAAGAATACGGACTCGAGCCCCTCACCAAAGGTTACCCAAAGCACAAGTTGCTACCTCAACTAGACAAGGAGGCCGTAGAGACTACACTACCAGCACAAGACAAGGTTGATCGGCCACCTCGTGGCCGGGATAAAACGACATATCAGACCAAATACCAACTCGCACCCCCATGCCAGTTTACTACGGCTCGGGGCAATATGCAGGACCTGCGCGACATATTGGAAAACAACGCAGGAGAACCAAGATTGATCTACGGATCACGGGGGCGCGCCACAGCACACGACGATGATCGTCATGCCGTATACACTAATAGTAAGTCCGGCCAGGCCGAACATCACCGACCAGACCTAGTCGGACTGTGCCGTGACATAGCCCGGCACAAAGGCGCCGCACACCCCCTTTGCTTCACTGATGAAGTAATGGATCACGAATACCCAGAAGGGTTTAAGCCCGTAAACATCGAGTCATACGATGGCACAACACACCCCGCGGTGTGGATCAAAGACTTTCTCCTCCACATTCACATGGCTTGCGGTGATGACCTACATGCCATCAAGTATCTTCCTCTTAAACTCAAAGGACCAGCCAGACATTGGCTAAATAGCCTGCCAGCGAACTCCATCGGCAGTTGGGAAAATATTGAGGATGCATTCCTCGACAACTTCCAAGGCACTTACATGCGACCACCGTATGCTGATGACTTAAGTCACATTACCCAACAACCCGAAGAGTCAGCCAGGAAATTCTGGACTTGGTTCCTAACTAAAAAGAACCAAATTGTCGACTGTCCGGACATCGAGGTCCTCGCGGCCTGTAAGCATATCCGCGACGAGTGGCTCACCCGACACCTCGGCCAAGAAAAACTGAAGTCCATGGCGGCCCTCACGACACTCATGACTCGCTTTTGCGCGGGCGAGGACAACTGGTTGGCTCGCAGTAGGACCACGCCAAGAAACTCTGGCACTTCAGATGTCCGTGACAGTAACGGAAAGCCACGGCGCAATAGACATAAGCGTCGGAATAATGGTGACAACACCGAAGATACGATAGTCAATGCCGAATTCAACAACTCAAAATCCGGTCTGCGGAAAAAGCCGTTCAAAAGAAACAATCCGTGATCGTCCAGTCTGGACCGCATACTCGACCGCTCGTGCCAGATTCATGGCACCCCCGACAAACCAGCCAATCATACTAACAGAGATTGCTGGGTGTTCAAACAGGCCAACAAGTTGAATGCCAAAAACAAGGACAAGGGGCTGCACAACGATGATGACAAGGAGCCCCGGCGTCTGAACACTGGCAGACAGAAGAAATCCCCCCCAGGTGAAAACGGTAAACATGATCTATGCCACCCACATTCCCAAACGGGAACGAAAGCGTGCACTAAGGGACGTCTATGCGATGGAGGTAGTCGCCCCAAAGTTCAACCCATGGTCATCATGTCCGATCACCTTCGATCGTAGGGACCATCTTACCAGCATCCATCACGTCGGCTCAGCCGCATTGGTCCTTGATCCAATCATCAACGGATTCCACCTCACGCGAGTCCTTATGGACGGTGGCAGCAGCCTGAACCTGCTTTATCAGGACATAGTGCGCAAAATGGGCATCGATCCCTCACGGATCAAACCCACCAAAACCACCTTTAAAGGTGTAATTCCAGGGGTAGAGGCCCGCTGTACAGGCTCAATAACACTGGAAGTGGTCTTCGGATCTCCTGATAACTTCCGAAGCGAGGAGTTAATCTTCGATATCATCCCTTTCCGTAGTGGCTATCATGCACTACTTGGACGAACCGCGTTCACTCGATTCAATGCGGTACCTCACTATGCATAACTTAAGCTCAAGATGTCAGGACCTCGCGGGGTTATAACAGTCAATGGAAACACAGACCTCTCCCTCTGTACGGTAGAGCACACTGCAGCCCTCGCGGCAGAAGTACAAAGCAGCCTTCTTCGACAGACAACCAATTCGGCAATGACAACCCCGAACACCATCAAGCGAGTCTGGAGCACCCTACAACAGGATCGTCTGGCACGCCAGGAGCTCGATTAGCAATCCGGCCTCTGCCCTAGCCCCAGTCAGGCGGCATTTGTGCCACGCGTACATAACTACGCACTAAAAATACCATGGGAATAGGTGGAGGCAAGACGACGATGCGGCCTACAGTGCGGTTCAGCCGCCACGAGGCCCGCGTACCCTTTTTTCATTCTTTCTTTCAGGACCCTACTTTCGGGCAGCCCCTTCAGAGAACCGGACTATCGGAATCATCACAGGAGGGAACACCAAGGAGGCAAGAGGCTTTGCACACAAGGGAATGCCCAGGTGGTCTCTGTTAATGATCGTTATACTTGTTTTACATACCCGCATGCAGCCTGCCTTTGTATAGGACATGTGAAATAGTCCTATTTGTTTCTGCTTCACGCATTAATTGTACACATACGTCTTGATGTATTATCCAAATAACAATGGGAAATAGTATACAATGTCAGCTCCTTGTTACTATCTTCATATTTTCCCTTAAATGCTTATTTAATATGGCATCCGTACACTTTGGTACGTTCAATTTGCCACGGGCTTCTTATTGCGCCCCATAATACGACAAGATAAGTTCGGACACTTTCGACAGTGCGGCACCCCGAACTTATAGCATTATATGCAATAGCTCCGGATCATGTCTTGGGTCAATAGTTGGGTTAGCCCGGCTCCCTTGTTTTGGTACCTTACGTTCCGTTATATCGGCTAAGGTAGCGCAGGGAGAACTACTGCGATTGTGTCCCGGTTCTTCCGGACGAGCACCTCAGTAGAGAAAGCCAAAAACTAACCGTCATGATGTGGAGAGAGCTGGTCGCTGTTCGAGAGGTACTAAATCCTTAAATATTTTTTCCGCTTAAGGCGAGGAATCAGCCTTGTCCGATTTAGGCGTGTATAGCGCCCTAGTTCAGTCTTCTGAATACTAGGGGCTTCGTGGAAATTTAAAATTATAGACTTGTAGGGCCAAGTGAGAGTTATAAAGCCGCATAGTCCGATTGCCTTGTTCACTGTGCTAAACACCTCCTTAAAGGACCAAAAATTTGGATAAAGAATGTTTGGGTTTTCCATGAACACCCCAGTACTAGTTACATGGGGGCGGAAGTCGATGACTAGCCTACTCTCAGAATTATATAAACGGCCGCACAGAAGGTAATATTTTAAATCAACAATAGCGCAAACAAACTCGTTTTCATATTACAAAGACGACATGAGTACATTCACTCAAAGATTATGTTCTTGGCACATTCATCGGCCACAAGGAGAGCGCCTTTCATAACACCATCATAATATTTTTTGGGGTAGCGATGCTCCTTACCCTCTGGGGGCATCCTTCACGAGCTTCTCAGCATCTAGTTTGGCCCAATGCATCTTCGCGCGGGCAAAAGCCCGACGGGCACCCTCAATACAGACGGACTGCTTGATAACTTCAAGCCATGGACAGGCATGCACCTTCCGCTTTATAAGGCCAAAATAGCTATCGGGCAGGGGCTTGCCAGGCCACATCCGGACTATGAGGTCCTTCATGGCCAGTTCGGCCGCTCTATGGAGTTCGACCAACTGCTTTAGTTGGTCACTCAAGGGCATCGGGTGTTCGGCTCCGGCGTACCGGGACCAGAACAGCTTCTCCGTTGAGCTCCCTTCTTCGGCACGATAGAACTTCGTGGCATCCGGTATGCTATGTGGCAGATCTGTGAATGCCCCTAGAGAGCTCCGAATTTGGTTAAGTAAAAGAAATGTCTCCTCCACATGCTTGCTCTACATAATGAATGCCTTATCCTCCGCTATCTTCTTGGCCACCTGGATTTCCTGGAGGGCCTTTTGGGCTTTGGCCTTGGCATCTTTCGTGCTGTCGAGGGCTTTGGCAAGCTCGGACGCTTGTGTCTCGAAGTCATGCTCCAAGGACTCAAACTTCTTGCCGAACTCCTCGAGCTCTTGCTGTACCTCTCCCACCCGAGCATCTTGCTTTTCACGCTCGGTGCGCTCCATGGCCGCCTTGGCTTCAGCCTCGGACATTGCTTTCTTCAGGGCCGCCACTTCGGTCGTGGCCCCTATTAAAAATCATGATGCTTTTTGTTAACATCACCAATTTTTCTCCTCTATATGACACACGGACGGGGTAGCACTTACCTTTGTTCTCCTCCAGCTGCCTCTTCACGAGGCCGAGCTCTTCTTTGGCCTGCCCCAGGTCCCGCCTGAGTCCGGCAACCTCAGCTATGCGCGTAGCGGGGGTCAGCAGCAATGTCTGCTTATTAACATAGAAAAGTACTATCAAACTCCTGTGATTTTTAGTTGACCCTCCGTTTGGCTTTTCTTTCCGAACACCAAACAGAGTATCAGGGTCTATTGTCTATTGGGTGATATTTTCTCACACTTTTTCATTAGTTACCTCCAAGCCGGTTAGTAGGCTGGTACAGGCTTCGGTCAACCCGCTCTTGGCGGACCGAACCTTCTCAATTACCGTACTCATAAGAGTACGATGCTTGTCGTCAATGGAAGCGCCGCGAAGCACTTCCAGCAAATTATCTAATGCCTCCGGTTTGGCAGAGGTCATCGGCACGGCCGGCTCGCCCTCCTTAGCAAGGGGCTGCCCTCTTGAATCCGGAACCTGTGGAGGCTCCGGTACAGTTACTGGCGAGGAGCCAGACTTGTTGTGGCTCCCGTCCGCATAATCCATGGGGATCTTACCCCCCATGTGCCCGGCGTCTGGGATTTTGCCTTGGGGCGTCTCCAGAACCGTCGCCCCGGCTCTGGTATCCTTTGGGACAACACCTCGGTGTCGTCCGCAGGTCGTGGGGAGCTGGCCGTCGGGAGTGAATTCATCTCTGACTCACTTAGAGACCCATCCGAAGAGGATAACCCGAGCTTGGACCCAGTCGGACTACATATACATGTTTGGCATTATTACAAACTATGAAGTTAAAGTCGCACGAAAGGTATTACAGAGTACGGATACTAACGACTTCGCCCGAGGCTTGCCCCTGGGCGGCCACTCCTCCTCGCTGTAGGCGGCCATGGTGGAGTTATCCGAAAGGGATGTATTTCCCTTCTTCGGCATCCTAGCCTCCCGCTGCGGGGCGTCTTTCCTTTTCTTCTCCTCCCCAGTGCGGGGAGGGGGCATTTCTTCAAGTTTCCCCCGTCTTCGTGGGAGGAATTTGCCTCGGTGTCCTCGGACGACGAGTCTATCATGGCCCTGCGCCAGAGACCTTTTCTGGTCCCCGCGGCCGCTCTCTTGGACCCTTCAGCCCCCCCCCCCCCAGTTGGGGCGGCTTTCCTCTTCCTCTCCTCCCCTTCATGGGAGGAGTGCGCCTCATCGTCCTCTGGCGAGGCGTTTGGTGCAACCTGGCGCCGGAGACCCTTCCTGGTCCTCGTGGCCTTCTTTTCGGCATGTTTCTCCGGCACCTTGTAAGGCACTGGAACCAGCATCTCCGTCAGGAGTGTGGTTGTTGGATCTTCAGGTAGCGGAGCCGGACAGTTGATCTGCTCCGCCGTCTCCATGTAATCCTGTTTTGTCAGCATGGTGACTTAAAATCCCCCCACGAATATGCTGGGAAGGGTACATCCTGTGATAATCAGAGGACTTACCGCATTGGCGAGGCACTTTGCGCTCAGCCCAGGGTCCTCGGAAGTGGGAGGAGGAACTTCGCCGTTCTTGAACAGCACCTTACAGACGTCCTTATGCGTCATGTCGAAGAGCTCATGCAGCATCTGGTGTTCGGCTGGATTGAACTCCCACATATTGAATGCCCGTCTTTGACACGGGAGAATCCAGCGGACAAGCATGACCTGGACCATGTTGACAAGCTTGATCTTCTTGTCCCTCATACTTTTGATGCAGGTACCGAGTCCAGTCAGCTCCACAGGTTCGCCCAAGGCCAGGCCCTTCTTTTCCCAAGAGGTGAGCCGCATGGGAATTCCGGATCGGAATTTGGGGGCCGCCACCCAATTGGCGTCGCGTAGCTCGGTGATGTAGAACCACCCTGATCGCCACCCTTTCACGGTCTCCACGAAGGAGCCGTCAGGGCATGTAACGTTGGGCATTTTGCCAACCATGGTGCCTCCGCACTCCACCTCCTAGCCACTCACGATCTTCGGCTTCATGCAGAAGATCTGTAGCCACAAGCCGAAGTGGGGCTTGATGCGGAGGAAGGCCTCACACACGATGATGAACGCCGAGATGTTGAGGATGAAATTTGGGGCTAGATCATGAAAATCTAGCCCATAGTAATACATGAGCCCGCAGACAAACGGGTGGAGTGGAAATCCTAGTCCGCGGACGAAATGAGGGAGGAATACTACTCTCTCCCGAGACTTTGGGGTGGGGGTGATCTGTTCCTCCGCCGGAAGCCTGTGCCCGATGTTTTCAGCTAGGTATTCGGCCGCCCAAAGCTTGGTAATATCCTCCTCTGTGATGGAGGAGGCCATCCAATTGCCTCCTGCTTCGGACAAGCTGCGGAGAAGGTGAGAGCTTGGGCGCTGGGGCTCAAGAATGTGAGAATGGATGAGTAAAGGAGGAAGAAGGCGTGGGTGAAAATGGGAGATCCTTATCCCTTTATAAGGGTGGTGAAAAATGTGCGCCTTCCCACTTGCCTGTCAAGATTACTCACTTTCCAAATGCCACGATTGATGGCACAGTTGGGTTACCGATACCCGTATTGATGAGGATCCCGCGATAAGGGGACATGATCTCTGCCTTGACAAGACGTGCCAAGGAAACCGCCTCATCATGTGTGTGGTAGCTGGTTGAAAAGAAATAGTTCGAATAGTGGCCGGGCCGTGGTGTGATGTCACGCTACAAAGAATTGTCAGCAGATAGGATTTGTGGATTATTGTTCTCTCTACGGTGGTATGTGAAATTTGTCTTGCAGAGCCGGACACGACTTAAGTGTTCGAAATTTACCTTGGAGTATTCGGAGATGGAACCGGCCTTGCAATGCCGAAGACAATCTGCACGCCGGACTCTTCGTCATTGAAGCCTGGTTCAGGGGCTACCGAGGGAGTCCTGGATAAGGGGGTATCCGGACAGCCAGACTATATACTTTGGCCGGATAGTTGGACTATGAAGATACAAGATTGAAGACTTCGTCCCGTGTCCAGATGGGACTCTCCTTTGCGTGGAAGGCAATAAGCTTGGCGATTCGGGTGATAGATCTCCTTCTCTATAACCGACTCTGTGTAACCCTAGCCCCCTCCGGTGTCTATATAAACCGGAGGGTTTTGGTCCATAGGACAAGAACAATCATAATCATAGGCTAGCTTCTAGGGTTTAGCCTCTATGATCTTGTGGTAGATCAACTCTTGTAATACTCATATCATCAAGATCAATCAAGCAGGAAGTAGGGTATTACCTCCATCGAGCGGGCCCGAACCTGGGTAAACATTGTGTCCCCGGTCTCCTGTTACCATTAGCCTTGGACGCACAGTTCGGGACCCCCTACCCAAGATCCGCCGGTTTTGACACTGACAGCGGGTACCCCAGAACGGGACGTGCTGCCTCAACGCTGTCGAACGGAGAGATGATGCACATCCTCCCTTTCCGCCGATGGACGGGATGCGGCCGGATCACTGACCAACGCTGAGAGAGAGAGGCCACGGCCGCCTTGTGTGAGATGGTGTGACGAGAGACAAACCCACTTTTCCATTTTCCCCACGGCAATCGTTTTATATTCTGTACGTGCCATTGAGGAATATATAACTTTATTTAATGCTAACGCGTCAAGTCGAACTTTGTTCCGTCTAGGCGTGGTACCCGACCCTCCTTCGAGTAAACAACTGCTACACGTGTCAAATTATCATGTGGGCTGCCTTTCCATATAGAAACGAACTCCACCGTGTACCCGCGCGGGTGTGACCGGGAACGAGATGTGAGTACGTGCGTCCTGCGTGCACTTCTTCTTTAGGTGCAGGTACATACGTGGGCGGGTGTGAGAGAGACGGTTTGTGCGAAACAGAGGCAATGTGTTGATGATATCTCAAACAGAAAAACATAAGATACGCAATGTGTGTGAAACGGAGTCATGGACGTGAGATATCAAGAGAATTGAAAACAGGGATGAATTGTGTGGCTGTGCGATCGATGAAGAGTGCCATCGAATTTGTATTTGCCCACGTCAAAGATACAGGGCGGCTGGCCTACTGGAATTTGAGAGGGCAGAGGTGCAGTTTTTCTCCGTGGCATGGATACCTACCTAGAACATTCGACTATCAGTGTGGGGGGGGAGGGAGCAGAGACCGATCGACTAGTATATGTGTGGGGAAGGAGAGAGACCTAGCTATGTATTGAGGGAGATCGATCGACATCCACGGATATGTGTAGCATAGGAATAAGGTTGGGAAAAATACAAAGGTAGAGCGTCGGAGGATTGGTGGTGGAGTGGCGTCTCTCAAATGGTGGGAGAGGCCTGCTAGACAAACGAAGGGTATGAGTGCAATATCAATAAGAGAGGGCGGGGGATGGCTGTCTTTCTATGCATGTGCGTGTGAGAGACGGGTCGGAGGTATTCAAGGATCATGAGGGGAGAAGATATGGTTGTGGTAGGCCTATGTAACTACATAGGAAGATCAACCGTCGTGTGTCCGAGAAAAGGAGAGACATAACTAGCGAGGTAAGTGTATCGGTGCTTGGTGAAAACAAATTATAGTCGACCTGGCTATATGTACGGAGATCAGTTCATATACACGCCTGCATGTGTTAGAAGCAAATATGGTCCGAAGAGGCAGACAGGGGGAGAGGGTGTGGCTAGGAGGTGGTGTGAGAGGCCTACCATGTCGAGGAGGAGTAGTGTGCGAGTATGTGATCAATGAAAAGAGGGGCGGGAGTGTGCACCTGCGTGGAATCGTATTGGACATAGGGGGCATGGACGATGTGAAGAGAAGAGGGGAAGTATATATGTGTGTGTTGTAGGCACACTTGGATAGAGAGGTATATCGACCGGTGTGTGCTGGAAAGAAGGAGCCGGGGGCCTACACACACCATTGGTGGACGACGTAAAGAGAAATAATGAACGTGCGCGATGGAGGGGACGCTAAGGGTGGGTGAGAGGGGGGCGGGCGTGTGCATGCACGATAGAAAGTTAGCGCTAGCTAGCTACAAATAGAAGAGGATCGTGAAGGTGTAAAAGACGAACAAAGATCATAATTCATTATAAAAAAGTGGGTACGGATACTTGAAGAAGATATCATAATGTAGAACATTGATTATAATTTGGGCTAATGTGTGGCTTTTGCAACTCAGGTCTAAATACTTGTCATAATGTAGGGCGCGGGGCACTATACTTTGTGTGATAAACATGGTGTACGTATGGAACATTGTTTAGATTATGAATATATAATTAGTACATCAAATGTACTATTATTTGGAATCAACATCAAGTGTATTCAAAAAATAGAATTCGAGTTCATGTAGTACACATAGTTCATATCTATCTCTATAGTAATCATGTGGTGTGTTATTAAGGTAATACACGAATGATGGTTGAAGTTGGCAACAATCATGATTGTAGATTCTTATTGAAATAGAGAAACGAATTCAAATTTAGTTCGAATTGCAGCGTTAGTATAGATATTTGGAATGCATTAAAATGTTGGTATGAGTGGGTTACATGCATTATACAGTAAGCGATTTTCTTAATCGGACATAACATGGATTCATACTCCCTCCTTCCATCTATATAGGGCGCAATGAGACTTTTAAGACCGCCTTTGAATATTGACAAGATTAATAGTACATGTCTTGCACAATGTGAAAATTATATCATTGAAAGAACCTTTCACAGAATAATTTAACAGTGTGCTTTGTGTAAGTTGCATGTCATATATTATTGCTCTAATATTTGGTCAAAGTTAGCATCAAAAAACGCATTAGGCCCTATATAGATGGAAGGAGGGAGTAGCTTTGAATAGCATTTGTATAGTAAAACGGGGCAAGACTCTCTCTTTGTGTGGTGTGAGTAGTTTTATTTTTTCGTTTTCTTTTTGGTTGAGGGAAGTGCGAATTGATTTTGTATGTACAAGTACAATATAACTACACGTTAGGCTTGTCCCTAAAATTCAACCCGCGTCTTGTTATATCCTGAAAATTCAGATATCGAGCTCCCGAAACTGGCGCCTTCACAACCCGCGCCTTGCTATCCCGAAATTACAACGCGCGAGAAAACTCCCTCCACCTACCAAATCCAGACACGCGAAATCCCCCTTCTAACCCTGAGCCAAAAGGGCCACTAGTTCAAATCGGTGGGGGGTACTTTTGTAACACACCCTACATTTTCGACAAGCGCGTCCCTAAGTCATGCTCCACCCCCTCCGATCGCCCCGTTTTCACCATTCGAAATCCCAGGACGCCATAACCTCTCCGCTCCAGCCACGAAAACCCACCCTCCTCCGTCCGCCACCTCACCGCTACCCAGCCAGAGCCTCTTCCCCGACGACGTCGTCCACCGCAACAGCTCGACGTCCCTCGTCTACCTCCCCGGATGAGGATCCGTCGTCCGTCTTGTTGTCCCGCCGGTTCAGCCGCCGCGTCCTCCACCTCCAAGGAGCTGATCCAATGATCGCCTCGTCTATCGCGGTTGCTCCATCCCCACAGCGCCGACTTAACTTGCTCCACCGGAACCGCAACATCCTCACCAACTCCTCGGATGAAGCCGAGGCCTACTCGGTGCCACCAAAGAGGTTGTACACTCATCGCATCGCACCTTCTCCTGAACTCGACCTCCCGGCGATGACGGTGCTCCATACCGCACCTCCATGGAGCGGCTACCTTGAAGCCGGCGCCACGGGCGACATCTCCACGGCGGCTCTCCCCTAGTGCGAGGCCCCTTTGGCGGCGGCGGCCATACCAGCCTGATCTGCTGCTGCTGCTCCAGCTCTCGCTCACGCTGCTACTGCTGCTCTGGCTCTCGCTCGATCGCTCACTCACCCAACTATTGCTGCTGCTCTCCCCCTCGCTCGTGTTGTTGCTCTGCTCCGATTTATCCACACTTCAGTCGACTGAATCGACTTTTGGGTCAGTCAATTTTTAGGGGTTGGGGGGCTCGCCGGAGTTAAGGAAGGACCACCCGCAGCAGGGACAGGGGCTCGCCGGAGAGGTACCTCACTATCTATCTTAGGTTTCAGGGTGGGTGTGGGGGGCCTAGAGGGCTGGCCGGGGCGGCGGTGGGGAGTTGTTTCGGGGTGGCGAGGTGGCGCTGGGGCCGGCGGTTCGGCCGGTGGTGGCTGGCGGCTCAGGGGGGTGCAGGTTGAAGATGAACTGTAGGCCCTCCCTAAACTACATGTCAAGTGCCTCTCTGCTACCATTGCGTTCAGTTTCGACAATAGCATTCAGATTCCACAGTAAATTTCAGTTTTGACAGTTAAGTTCAAAGTCAACAGTTTTTACCTCATCTGTTGTAGTCAGGTGGTTTTTGGTGATGTAAATTTTACATCCATTTTACATCATCTATTGGAGATGCTATTAGAATCCCACTTGATATTGACGATGTCTGTCTTGTGCTGCTTCAGCCTTGACGTCTTACGGCTCACCGGAGCTGCTCCAACGACAGAATGATCCATCACAACAGAGCAGTGCCCTGGACGCCGTCTACATATTCCTCAGATCTTCCTCCACACCTCCGACAGCCATCTCTGTCTCAACTGCTTTAGCGACCAACCCAATGATGCTGAGGTCGACATGGCTACGGCAAAGAGGTTGTACACTTGTTGCATCCCTTATTAATATACATTCACGTTGATCCATTAGGGCTATTTTGGTTCAACGGAAAAACATAGCAATAGGGAATTTTCCAATGGCACTCTACTATTCAATTATTCATGAATTTGTTGAAAGGAATGAAGCAAAACATCCACCTGGACCTACTTCTCAAAATCCTATGCATGAAAACAAGATCAAGTGCATTAGTGCCAGAATAACATTCTAACTATACACGCTTTCATATGGTTTCACTTTATTCTGGCCATGTTCCTTTGCATTCCTCTGATCTTCCAATTCCTATAAACCAAACACCCAAGTTGACAGAAATCCTGTGTTTACAAATGCTCTGTTTACCATGTGCATTCCTATCCTATTCCGGTGTTTTTCCTATCCCCACGTTTTAAGAATCATGCAAGCCAAATGAGCCCTTACAGACTTACTTCAGTTACATGTACATGTCGAAGGGAACTTTGTGTGGTTTGTCCTGCTCCGCCCGGGACGTCGTCCACCTCACCTGAGCTGCTCCATCGACAAAAGCATCCACTAAACCAGACATCACGACTCCTGACCGTCTTTCGCCCCCTCAGATCTCCGTCCTGCCGCCGACACCCACTGCAACGGCATCACCATCATCGACTTAGCAGATGAACCTTAGGAGTACATGGGTCCACAAGAGAGGTCGCACTCTTTTGTTTTTGCTTATGTTATGCATTGCTTAAACTTACCTTCTACTTTATCATCCTGTTCAGCTCTTGGACTCCCAAGTCAGGTCCAAATTAATGTTCAAACTTGAGTTCTAAATTAGTTGTGGGGCACATATCGAGGCAGCAATGAATAGTATGTCGGTCTAATATCTGGTTCACCTAGGGTATGCCTATGTTGTTCATCTTGGGTGGGAAACAAATAGTAAAGCAATCATCATCTGTCTTTTTATTAATTTAAAGCAATCATGAGCCTGCTATCATTATTTTTGGATCCATCAACTGGTTGTTACCATCACTCTAAATTTCTGCATGCTCTCCTTACATAATCTCACCATATTTTTTTTGTATGCATGTCAGATATTGTACACAGTCATGTTGAACATGTAGAGAAAAAGAGAAGAGTTTTGCGCGGCAATACAATGTCATGCAGACATCGCTCCATGGTGGGTTCAATGGCAAACCCTCCCCACCCCTCTCCAGATTGTAATCCAGAGCAAGATATCTGTTCTGAGGCGGATTCAGACGCCGCTGACTACTCCTATTTACCCCCAAGGTGTTTGCTCTACCTTGGCATGATGATGTTAGTCATATCATGCATGTGTTGCCTTGCAGTGCCTACTTTTGATATCATATATGTTATCTGCTTAGTTTAGACATGTTCGGTAATGCCACCTGTTTAGTTTCTATATCATATATGGGAATTATGCAGTCTGATGTCTTTTAGCTAGCCATAATATATGTGAAATGTGCAATGCCATCCTGTTTAACCAGGCATCATATATTTGAATGCTATCTTGCCCACCCTTTTCTTCATTACATTTCTATTTGTCGACAATGTTTGTACATTAAACTACTCTTCCTATGAATCAACCATTTGGGTGGGAGATGGAAAAATCTGGAGTGAAAATAAGGCCTCCAGAACAGACAGTGCTACCTGTCGAAGCAGATCTCTTGTTGGGTCCCGATAGCTCCTCAGAGATGGATTCAGAGACAGATGACCAGTCCTATTCCCCCACTGAGGTGTATGCTCTAACTTGGCACGGTTATACTGCTCATATCATGCATATGGTGTCTTGCATTGCACAGTTTAGACATCATATACACAATATTCAACACCATGTTCTTAGTTCAGACATCATATTGAATGCCCTCTGTTTAGAATATAAATAACATATGTGAATTAAATGATGCGATCCTGATTACTTAGATAACATGTAGGTGAATTATGTCATGCGATCCTGTTTAGTTATTCATCATATCTTTGAATTATGTTATGCTATGCTATCCAGTTTAGATAGACATCATATATGTGAAATTATGCCATGCTATCCATTTTAGTTAAACAATATACATGTCAACTATTTCATGCCCTCTTTTTTCCACACTATCTATTGCATCTGTCTCTCATACAATGTCTGTACATTCAACTATGTTTCCTGTTTATCAGCCATTTGAATTGGAGCGGGTGATGCCAGTATCTAGCGGACTAAAAACACATTCTTCAAATAAAACAGTGCTACCTCTTGGTGGAGATAGCACACCGGTTGTACATTCACAAGAACAAGCCCTACCACACATAACCCAAACTCTCGCAGATTGTACCCCTACTGCGATGGACAGAGAACCAGCTTCACCCAATCTAACCCTAACCCTAGCCGATAGTAACCCAGTTCCTGTTGACACAGCACCATCTCCACCACAGAGCTCCCAAACAAGAGCAGTTAGTAAGGCAGCTCCAGTGCCCAAAGGGCCAGTACTATCACGGCGAACCCCAACTCCACCAGTTTGTACACCTATTCCTGTGGAGGAAGCACAACCAGCTAGTCATAGTTTAGCATTTATTGCATTTGATGTTGTTAAATCATATGTGTGTATATTCCCATCTTGGAAGTATTATACTAAAGATGAAGGAAAATGCCAGTTGCAGGTGTTTTTCCAGGAGTTATGTGTAAGTAATGTTATTCATGGCAATTACTTTGCTTCGTCCCATACATCCCACCTCCATGATGGTTATAATACAACAAATTTTCCCATTTTTCTCTATAGAGAAGGACCGATTTGGAAACTCAGGATGAGGTAACCTGTGCTAATACCTCTGCTATGTTCAAGAATGCTTGGTGGCAGTATCGGAATTACCTGAAGAAAACGTACTTCACTAGCAAAGAAACTCATCAAATTCCCTTACGTTCTCCTGAGACACATTTACTAGACGATGACTGGGAACGCCTTGTTCTATACTGGTCCCGAACCAAGAATGTGGTAAGGTCTATGAGCTCATTTTCTATTTTTTAAGTATTATATTCTTGCGTCTTACTTTAGTCTGTTCATGTAGAACAAGTGCCTAAACCTGAAGAACAACTGTTCTAATTTAAGATTCCATTGTTATCATAGTTCAAAAAAGCGCTAGGCGTTAATTGTGCATTTTGCCACCGCCTTGCGCTTTACTGACCAAAGCGCATGCTTATGCGCAGTTATGCACAGATTAAGCGTGGTTATGCACAATGCGTTTTGCCAACGCCTAGAGCCTAGGCGTGCTTAAGCGCTCGCTTAGGTGCGCCTTTTTTAACTATGATTGCTTTGCTCTTGTATCACTGTATTTACTCATACAAACTTATTTTTAAATTGAAGGATCCAATCGAAACTCCAATGGCACAGCAGGTATGTTCACGCATGTTTCTTTAACAGGTTTTCTCTTATCAATAGCTCTGTTGACTTCAATTTCAATTGTGTACACATTTGACTTTCATATCATGCACATTACTAGCATCACAACAAAGCCAATAGTGTTGTACTACATGTAGACCCATGGTACCCATCTGAAATCTTGTTGTGCCGTGTAGTTTCCCACGCTTTGTATTCTTTCACTGCTACTTTTTCTTGAACTGATATGATTTGAACCGTGTCTCTATTTTGATTTGGCAAGACAATGCAGTGACCATAGGACATAGATATATGTTTGTTTGATGCTTTTACTAATGAACTAGTTCACCGAAATGAGTTTCATATACTAGTACATGCTAAACTTGTTATGTGTTTGCTTGTTTCTTCTTTTAGAATGCTGACAGAATATTGGGGAAGAGTGCCTTATTAAGCAATGGTAAAGGATGTAATGCAAATAAGGTTCAGGATAGTGACACATCCTTGTTGGTCTCCAACAAAGCTGATAAAACAACTAAGGAAGACTATCTTGAAGACAGCGAGACAACCCCAAAGTCCTATCTTGGTTTAGTGTTCGAGTTACTGGCCACTACCGCTTGCACAAGCTATTCAAACTCACTGTTTGAATCAGTTCGGTTTCTTGAGTCTCAACTACAAGCTGAAAAACATCGATCAGCTGTGCTGCAACAAGAAGTGGAAGGATTGCGGAAGTCCCTAGAGCATTCAGATGCATAATTTCTGGTGCAACAACAAGCGTTGGAGGATTTTAGCGCCAAACAGGAGAAAGCTAATTAGCTTGCTAAGCTTATTGCTAGCATGGTGGATACCTTGGATAACGTTTCTTGAGCTCTTCTGAAGTTGTTTCAGTTATGCTCTGGTTTTTCTGCCGTGTTTGTTTGCACTAGTGGCCAATTTTGACGGATAGTGTATGTAATATGCTGCTTTGTTCCCTATATTTGCACTGGTGGCGAAGTTTGATGCCCAGTGGATGTAATATGTGTAATAGCGCTAATAGGCTAGCGTTAATTGCTTGCTTATTTATTTTCTTATTGTATTGCTTAGTTGTTTGCTTGTAGTCACTGCAGTTCTTTTTCTGTGTTTTTCTAGTGGCCACAATAGCCTATTTTTGGTAACTAGGCCAAAATAATCGTGGCAACACACGGACTGTTGTAACCATGGGCCTCCTGCAGGCCGTATGATCCATGGGCCTTCTTCCGGCCATAGGATCCATTGGCCTTCTATACGGGCGTAGGATCCATTGGTCTTTTATACGGGCCTTAGGATTCATGGGCCTTCTACGGGCCGTAGGGTCCATGGGCCTTCTACGGGCCGTACGATCCATGGGCCTTCTACGGGCCGTACGATCCATGGGCCTCATACGGGCCGTAGGATCCATGGGCCTTCTACAGGGCGTATCATCATTTCGCCAATCATGGGTCATACTATTCGTGGACCATAGCGGGCCGTTAATAGGCTGTATTTCGTAACTCTATGAAAACAGCCCAATGGGATTTTTTTGACATGAAAACGGCCCAACGTATTAACGGTCCACAAATAGGCTGACTGTAACGACGGGCTGAATTTGGCCCACAAGCAGAAAATGACAGTAACGTGCCGTATGTAACCGAATGCTGCAAATGAGCCCAAGAATCAATGGGCCCTGAGATGGCCGAAAGATAACTTGGGTTGGAAACGACCCAATGGAATAACGGGCCGTTAATGGGTATGAAGTGATACACTATTCATTACGGGCTAGTTTTACCACGGGCCGTTAATGGGTCAAGAGTTACAAAGGGCCTCATATGGGCCGAAAGAAGTCATGGGCCACACATGGGCCAGATGTTAAAACGGGCTGGAATCATATTGGACGGCCCAGATGACGCTACTGGGCCTAATTCGGAGAGGTCATATAGGGCCCTGGGTTAGAGGGCTGTAAATGGGCTATATGCGAACAGGCCGTTAACAGGCTTTCTATGGGCCGGCCTGCCACCTTTTGACCAAGTCAAATGGGCTGACCTTTTCACAGGAATGGCCCTCTGTTGGGCCGTGCCACGTGTCACAGTATCATAGGCGCCTTCAGTCCAATGAGTGGATGACATCTGTCCCAATGGTGAGCCGACACATGTTTCCTCCAGCCAATGATGATTTTACACGTGGAAAATCCCCATTGGTCGGGGCTGTTAACGGGTTATCGGATCCAAAACCAGACCCGATAGCTTAATGGCATTCCGTTACGGTGGATGCCACATGTCGGTCACCCTTGACGAAAGCACTTCTGTGATGCGTGATTTATCGTCATGGAAGTGGACACTTCCGTGATGATAATTTCGGTAATGTCATGGAACACTTCTATGACAGCACATGTATGACTATCTTGATTCTTTCATAAAATTGTCATGGATGTACATGCATGACAAAAAACGCGACCTACTGTGACAAACACGTATCATCACGGAAGTGTATTTTTTTGTAGTGTCTCTCTCTTTGAATCTCAATACAAAGTTCTCCTCGATCTTCTTGGAGATCTATTCGATGTAACTCTTTTTGCGGTGTGTTTGTCGAGATCCGATGAATTGTGGGTTTATGATCAAGTTTATCTATGAGAAGTAATTGAATCTTCTCTGAATTCTTTTATGTGTGATTGGTTATCTTTGCAAGTCTCTTCGAATTATCAGTTTGGTTTGGCCCACTGGATTGATCTTTGTTGCAATGGGAGAAGTGCTTAGCTTTGGGTTCAATCTTACGGTGTCCTTTCCCAGTGATAGCAGGGGCAACAAGGCACGTATTGTATTGTTGCCATCGAGGATAAAAAGATGGGGTTTATATTATATTGCATGAGTTTATCCCTCTACATCATGTCATCTTCCTTAATGTGTTACTCTGTTCTTATGAACTTAATACTCTAGATGCAGGCAGGAGCTGGTCGATGTGTGGAGTAATAGTAGTAGATGTAGAATCGTTTCTATCTACTTGTTGCAGGCGTGATGCCTAGATACATGATCATGCCTAGATAATCTCATAACTATGCACTTTTCTATCAATTGCTCGACCGTAATTTGTTCACCCACCGTAATACTTATGCTATCTTGAGAGAAGCCACTAGTGAAACCTATGTCCCCCGGGTCTATCTTTTATCATATAAGTTTTCCATCTACTTTTATTTGCATCTTTCACTTTCCAATCTATATCATAAAAATACCAAAAGTATTTAACTTATCTTATTATCTCTATCGGATCTCACTTTCGCAAGTTTCCGTGAAGAGATTGACAACCCCTTTATCGCGTTGGTTGTGAGGTTCTTGTTTGTTTGTGTAGGTGCGTGGGACTTTTGAGGAGCCTCCTGCTGGATTGATACCTTGGTTCTCAAAAACTAAGGGAAGTACTTACGCTACTTTGCTGCATCACCCTTTCCTCTTCAAGGGAAAACCAACGCAGTGCTCAAGAGGTAGCACCCAACACTCACCCCCTAAGCCGTGGTTCAGAGGTCGTCACTGTGGTCGAGGCCGCCTCTGCCGTGCCATCGATGCCGAGCTTCCCATAGTGTTGCCGTCATCATGAGTTGCTCATCCGCCCACTCCCCACCGGCCTGCGCGCGCCGCCTCGTCCTCTTCTCGAAGGTCTTGAGCCGCCCGAGCGCTTCCTCGAACGCCATGGTGCTGACATCACAAAACTTCTCGATTTCGTCCACTGCCGCATACAAGCGGTCTGGCACGGAGTCGAGGAGATTTTTCACCATCGCGACATCATCCTGCGTTGACCCGACCCCTGCGAAGCATGCCAGCCATGCCGCCGATCTTGCGGGCGAACACATCTAGCGTTTCAACCTCTGCCATGCGCAACTTCTCAAACTCTCCATGGAGAGTGGCCAGCTGTGCCGCTCAGACCGGATTCACACCGACAAACCTCATCTTCAAGCTGGTACAGACCTCTCTTGCCATCTTCTTCATCGACACCTGCATGAGTAGGTCCTCAGAGAGCGCCCCGAGCAGGTAGGCTCGCGCGCCGGCTTGTCCTTCTTCTTGAGAGCCACCGCTGTCGCATCTTCCGCCGGGACGACCACCTCCCACAGCTCGGCCGCGTCCAAGTTAGCTTCCACCTTGATTGCCCATGTCGTGTAGTTCTCACCAATGAGCATCAGGACAGACATCGGCAGTGAGCTCCCCGATCTGCCGGCATACGGCACGGTCGACACCACCTGCGATCACCTCCCGCAATGTGGCTCTAATACCAATTGTTGGAACCCTAGCTCCTCCCCTAGCTCTACCTCTCTCTCTCTCGTCTATAACCTTGCTCTAGCTTGAACCAAAAGGAGGAGGAAGAAGAAGCAAACACAGAGCACAAAGTGGACACGAGGAGGTTTGCCAGCGCACGAACGCCACCGCTGCCCGAATGGCGTTTTTCTATTTTACTTGAGCACGAACTCAACCCACACCTGTTACAATGCATATGGCAGGGTTCTTATACCGAGGGCCACGTCAGGGCACGTACCCCACGTCCCAGTCCATGCCGAGCACTTGGTCCGGCCCGCTCTAGCGGTGCCTGTGACATGCACGCACATGTTCGGGTCGTGGCGAGCCCGCCTTGGACCAACTGCATGCACCCCCTATCTCGCCAACAAAATGCACGTACACGCATGCACACGGTGTGCTCCTACACGGTCACCCCCGTGCACCACACGCACACATGCGCACACCTAAGCCACGGACCCGGCGGGTCCGACACGCCCAGCGCACGCCCACACACGCGCCTGACATGTCCGAGCTAGGTGTCGTGGTACTAAGTCTGACAGTAAGAGTAGGGGGTACATATGAGGAGGTGAGGCCCTAGCTACGGCGAGGTTGTACACACGAGTTTACGAGTTCAAGCCCCTTTCAGAGGAGGTAAAAGCCCTACGTCTCGGTGCCCTAGGGCGGTCAACTGAAATATGGATGTGTATTACAAGGGGTGCCAACCCTTGTCCCAGAGGACAGGGTGGCTTATATAGAGTGCGCCAGGACCCCAGCCGTCCTCCGTTACAGGGGTTCAATGTACATTAAGATAGGGCATTACTAGTAACGTCAGCTATAAAGTGCCATCAATGATCTTTAAGACTTCGAAGTGAACGCCTGACCATTGCCATCCTGAGTGACTCTAGGTCTTCTATACTCCGAGTGGTTTCCTGTATGGTCGAATGACTCCATCCAGGTCGAGTGAAATTGGGGGTATCCAAGTGAGCTGACTAGTCGAGTGGATTGCACTCGATGGCTTCAGTCAATACTTCTTCTTGTGCTTTGAATGTCCTTGCTTCTAGGGTAGTGACCTTGGGTAGAGCGTATAGGTCAGGTCTATGACCCTACCCCAGGTCTATGGCATTGTCATTAGCCCCCGAATGGATTGAGGTCTGAGTGAAAAGAATGTTGAAGTTGGACCTGCCTTGACTCTTGTGCTTCACAAGCATTCATACTCAGTTCGAGGTCCGTGCTAAAACTTTGGCTTCATTTTAGTCGCCTTGATCAATTCAGAGGTCGTCGAGTGAACTTATGCTGGCACTCTTTGAGTGTTGCTATGACGCGAAATCTTCGGCGCGATTGGTTACTGCAGTTCCCGGATCTCACGGGATTCGAAAATTTTGGGAAGTGTGAGAGGCGGAGCGCGCCGCAGTAAACGGGGCAGATAGACAAGGGCACCTCGATTTCCGCACCACCTTTTTTGCCACATATCCGGTGCGTGACTGTTGCGGGATTTGACAGGATCGCTCGGGCCCACCTAGGAAGTAGGCCCTTAAAAGGCATCGAGGCCGATGCGTCTGCACAATGCACTCCCATTCCCCTTGTTCTTCCTCTACTTCTCCACTGCGTCCCCTTTCACCCTCGACGCCACCGCTCCGCCAGTGCGCAGCCCACCACCATGGTGAAGGATAAGACGGCGGTGCTGGAGTGCGCAAAAAAGCAACGGCGACGGTGAAGGGCAAGAAAATGAATCGAGGATCATTATCGAGGTCCGGGCTGCCACCTGGTTGGATCTAGGGAGACTGGATCCGATCCATGCTCCGGCCAGAGGATCTGGAAGATTTGGCTGCCACGGGCTTGATCGCCGCCGGGACTTTTAGGCTGCCGGGGGACAAGATAGAGCCTCAGCTGTAGGCGGGTGAGTGTGTCCTCCTTGCCACCCATGTTGACCGTGTTTTCTCCTTTCCCCCGCATCCTTTATTCCGGGGTTTTCTGAACTTTTTCGGTGCTCAGCTTCACCACTTCTCTCCCAATACCATCACGTATCTTGCTGCATTCATGTCTATGTGCGAAAACTTCTTGGGTTGTCAACCGCACTGGGGTCTCTTCAAACATATTTTCATAGTCCGTTCCCAAACCATGAAGAAGGAAAATCCAAATGATGAGAGGACGCACGTGATCGAGATGTGCGGGGGTTTGGGGATTTAGATGAGGAAGAGGAGCACTTTCCCCCTATGACACTTCCTGAGTCGGTTAGGGGCCGGCAATCGACCTGGTTCTACTGCCAGGACATTGCGACCCCTGGTCAGTCGACCGGTCTTCCTCCCTTTAGATCGAGTCCAGCAACCTTCTTCACTGATTGTGACCGCAGCAGAGAGAGTAGAGACGGACATATTGGTCGAGAGGGTAGTCCAGTTGGTCCATCAGGGTGTAACTGGCATGGATTTATTGGAGGTGTTTCTCAGTCAACGCATCCGGCTACTCCAAGCCCGTGATCACTCGATGTGGATGTACTCGGGCTCCAATGACACTGCTTGGGTGCACCCAAAGGAAGTTCCCGATGAGGTGGTGGCTCTGTGGCTGAAGAGCATTACCGGAAACAAGGATAACCCCAGGGGGGCCAAGAGAGTTGATCCATTCGGTGCTGACAACCAGCCGGACAAGGTCCAATCCTTGTTACCGAGTGTACTTCATTTTGTCTTGCAACTGTCTATGAATCCGACTGATGTTTGATTAACTTCTTGCCTTGCAGGTTTATACTGAGATGTATTCGATGTCGAACGGGGAACAAACCTAGGAGGGAGCGGATAGCACAGAAGAGAGCGTCGACTGGCAATCTCCTGGCGATGAAAATGAGGAAGAGAGTGATGAGTTGGACGACGAACAAGAGGAGGTCAACTCACCACCTTGCATAGAGCGCCGATCCAAGCAGTTTCATGATCCAGCGGGCGGGCGTAACAAAGCTATGGCTCCGAGCACGCAAGTGCATAAGCACACTCGGACTTCGACTCCAGAGCCGTCAGAGAAGATCGCCAAGCAGCCCAAGGTTGCCCCTTCAAAGTCTCGGAAGACCTTGCCCAAGATCAAGATGGACGTTCTTGTTGCTTCTGGGTGAGTGTTCTGTCTTTTTGTGCTTTCCTACTGACTCATATTTCTGCTCTGACCGAGTGCATTATGAACTTTTCCGTGCTGCAACTTCCGGGACCTCCATGGATATTGACACGGCTCAAGATGATGAAGAGATTGACGATGTGGCTACTTCCAAAGCTGGTATGATCTTGCAATCTTGAACTTGTTTTGTCCACTGGATCGTTGGTCGATTGAGCTCCTATGGTTGCATTTTGTTGTAGCTTCGTGGGACAGCATTGAGCTTCCAGACGATGATGAAGAAGTGCCTCTGAAAAGTACGGGAAGCAGGGGTAGGGCTTCGAGAAGGAGGACGGCCCTAGGCCAGGAGCCTCAGTCGACATCAGCGCCGGAGATGGTGGTCCAGCGATCCGGAGATTCGGCTCGGGCCAATGTTTCTTTTGCCAATCCGGTGTCGACTGACCATCCCTCAGCGTCGATTGCTCAAGTCTCTGCTTCGCTTGCACAGCTCCATGCTTCAGATCCAGTGATTGCTCCGACTGTACTGCCATCGTCGCTCTTTGTTGCACAACTCATTCCTGATGACCCGACGGGTACTGCCAAGGAAGCCATACTCCAAGCAAACCTTATGATGGAACAGATGAAGGTCGTGCACGAGGCCAGCCAGGCTGCCTACAATGCCAGCTCTGCTCTGCATGTCAATGTCAAGGTTAGTGGATTTCTGACTGATCTCTCAATTTGATTTTTGCCTTGCTATGACGTGGTAGTTGTAACTGCTGCTTAATTGTCCGTAAGATGTCCCTGTATGAGTGTTTTGGAACCTTTTATGTGCATCTATCATGAGTCTGCATTTTGCCTCCAATCACCCACTGGGTGCACTACTAGGAAAATGCTTATAGGTAGACATTTAGCAGTAGCGTTGGTTATATACCCCACGTTACTGCTACTTAGCAGTAGCGCCGGCCAATACCAGCGTTGCGAGCGCACATTAGCAGTAGTGCATGTTTTCTAGGCCAGCGCTGCTGTTAGTGGGCCATGCACTCGGCCCCCTGTTGCAGCTTTAGCTATAGCGCTGGGCCTCCTCCCCCACGCTGCTACTAAGCCCACCTCTGCTTCCTCCCTCTGGCCCACGCGTGCGCCCTTCTCTCTCACTCACTCTCACACTCACGCGCCCCTCAATCCCCCGTTCCGGCCGCCGCCCCCGTGTCCTATGTCGGTCGACCTCCCCCGCGCGGGCCCTCCTCCCCCACCGGCCGCCCTCCCCCGCGCCGGCCCTCCTCCCCCGCCGGCCGCCGTCCCCCGCGCAGGCCATCCTCCCCCACCCCCTGCGCCGCCCCTCTTCCACCGAGAGGTACTGCTCCCTCCTTCCTCCTCCTCCTCCCTCCCTCCCTAGTTATAACTATTAGAGAGTAGTTATTTTGAATCCTATATAGTTGAAAAAATGTAGGTTCTTAGAATAATGTAGGTTATGATCGAACCCTAGCTAGGACATATTAGCTAGTATGAACCCTAGTTAATTTGTATGAACCCTAGGTTTTTAAATTAGCTAGGTTTTTAAATTAGGACAAAAATTTATCTAGGTTTTTAAATTAGGACATAAATTTATCTAGGTTTTTAATTAGGTGTAGTTAATTGAATTTTGGTGTTTTAGGTGTATTTAACATAATTCTAGGTGTTTCAGTTGTGTTAGGCGTAGTTAAATTTTTTTAGGTATTTATTTAGTTAAAGCAATTGTTCTTATTTTTTTAGATAAAGCAATTTTTCCTGTTATATGCAAATTTGCAGTGGAAATGTCATATTTTGAACATGTCACATTTTGGACATGTAATATTTTTCCATGTGGCCTGTGTTTTGCCATATTTTTACGTTATGGCAAATTTCAGGCACTTGATATGTCCTGCTTTTAGCAAAGGTCATGACGAATTTTGCTAAGTGTTTATTAATTTTGTTTTCATAATTAAGCATTTGTTCTCGATGTCGATGATGCCTGGCCCGCATCCTCGTCATCAACTCAACGGAGGAGGCTTGCTTGATTATAGGGTCCATGTCCGGGACTGGGTTCCGCCTGGCTGGTACTGGAGGTGCTACCTTCCAGGGCGCAGAGCTTGGTGAGGAGGCAGCCCGTCGTCGACTCGGACCTTATTTGGTGGCAGTCGCATGGGCCAGTGATGGTGGGGAGGCCTTCGTCCACCGCAAAGGTGGCATCTCACCATGTCAGCGAGGAGGATGAGCACATCCGTCGCTACATGGTTGCGTTGGAGGGCAGGTCCGACAATACCTGGATGGTTCTTCATGGATCTCACTAGAGCTATGATCTTGTGATGGTTCCTTCTCTTTGCGTGTCCTCTACCCACGCCTTTATGCATTTGAGTCTGATAAGCTTATCACCTTTGATATTCATCCAAAAGATGATATTGAAGATAATATCGACATCTGGGTCGATGTGCAGACGCCTCCAGTTCTACCTTTATGTAAGTTTCTCAACCATATTTATGTCTTGGATATTTTTTATTCAAAAATAGTTGACAACTAATTTCTATCGACAACTTATTTCCATTCAAGCAAACATGTCCGACGCTTGGTAGACATGACCTACTAAGGTCCCGGGGCTGAACTAAACTGCGAGGAGACAAGTCATTATGTTTCATGGCTTGAGGATCTTCATACTGTCAAGACAAATTATTTTCCTGGACTTAGAAATGTTAGCACTCAAAACGTGCGACCAATAGTGTTCGTACTGAACTACAGTCACATCTATTAAGGAAAGATGGTAAGATTTTTACTACTTGTCCTTAGTGCATCTTTTGCATACATTATTTTTTAAGCTAAACTTCATTACTAAGTATGTTACTATGATGTTCTTCAACAGGGACTCTCGATGATAGTTGTGCCTCAGTGGATCGAAGCTAAAGGTCGCATGTCCATGGTTAGCATACGGCCAAGACTTCCTACATTGCACATGACTGCATTCAGGATTTCTAGAAGCAAGCAAATCTTAATAGTCAAAGACTGGAACAAAACTGTGAAGGATCGTAGAGAAGTACTAGGGGGCTGCAATCAGAAGCGTAGCCCACAATTACGAGACAGGTTCATCTGCATGCTTCAATATGATGAATCAGGAGCGCTCCACATGTTCTATGCTATTTTACCTGAGAGAGACAGCAATAGGAGAGATTAGCTAGCTAGAATGAATTTCAAGATGATGATGATGTGCTACACTATGTAGCTATGATGATTAGACAATGTTGGTGGTAATGACTAGCTATGATGATTATTAGCTTGTAGTGTCGATGGTAATTTTCCCTTACTTACAACTCCTATGCTGAATTAGAGGCTATGTTGATGCTACTACTAATCATTGTTGGTGAAGCAAATGCATCTGAATTTCCATCCATGAATACTGCATTAGAATATACTTTTTTAATTTCTAATTAATAAGCTGTAGCGTGGGGGGAGAAAGTGGCGCTACTCTAGTACATACGATAGTAGTAGCATGTGTGTAGAAAGAAGCGCTACTAGTATTAGCATATCTGCAGCATGGGCTAGAAAACGCCTAATATTTAGCTGTAGCGCCGTAGCAGTAGCGCCGGCACCCACGCTACTGGTATGAAAAAAAGCCATGCTACTGGTAAGGTTTTTCCTAGTAGTGGTGCTTTAACTTAGTGTTGAATAGTTCTTCTACTTGAGTCGACCATGTTGAGTCCAGTGTATTTGGGTCAGTGAACCCAATGCCATAGCGTCCAGCTTGTCTCATTTGATAGATCGTCATTCTGCATAATACCATAGAAAGAATATAGTGAGGATAATTACAGGTAACGATCAACGAGCACTACAGCTAGCTTGAGACTTAAATTATAGAAAGAAATCACTTATAGACAATAGCAACTAACGATAGATTTCCCGAGTGCATCTTGATTGAATAACTGCAACAGTTCTGTAACTCAACATACAGAGAATTCTCATGGAGGCAATGCTCTGTCTTGACTTTCACCATGAGGGACTCTCGATTGGTAGTATTGGCAATTTTCATGTACCATTCATGCAATTCATACATTCTCGTTGAGAGCTTCTTTACCTCCTCAGGCTTGACCAAAGGTTTGACACGGGCATAATTCCGTTTTAGTTCCTGCTCTGTAAAAGTTTCCATGGGCTCGAGCTCTAGGAGTTGTTCTACAGTGCATCTGATCTCTGCAGCCTGCCTTCTATGATCGTTGGTTATTACCAGATGACCGGCCGCGTTGGTACTCATGTGTGTTGGTACAATGTGCAGGGGGATCGATTGCACCGCCTGTTCTCCCAGCTGGGGAACAATTTTCCTGCTTTTTTGGCATCTGCTTGATTATAGCTCAAGCTCGACTCCCTCTTTTTTTGTGCTTGGTATACCTTCCTGATTTGGCGCTCATAGTCTGAGTCAATAGGCTTGGGAGCTCGTTCTTCAGCCATATGAATAAAGTGGTCAATGACATGCTTAGGCACTATCTCCTTTGGCGGCGGTGGAGGTTTAGGCCCAAAATGGGCGTCCAATTGGGACCTGCATTCGGCTTAGTTTTCCTCTGGAGTCAGGTCGTAAGGTCTCTTCGGAAGAGGCTTGAGGCTTGGACCAAATTGGTATCTCTTGCCTCCTGTACTTGTACCACTCCAGCGGCTCTCTTCCGTTGTTGCTTAGGCAGCGGAGACGGCTTACGTGGTGCCTGACTTGGAGGAGGAGGACTGGTCTAACGTGGTGCTGGACTTGGAGGAGGAGGAGTGGGCTCATGCGGTGCTGGACTTGGAGGAGGAGGAGGAGTGGCCTCACGCATTTGCGGACTTGGAGGAGCAAGAGTCTGCAGAGGCGGTGGCTGACTTGGAGGAGTTGGAGTCGACTGCCGACGCGGTGGTGGACTTGGAGGAGGTGCCGACTGATGCGGTGTCGGTGGCCTTGGAAAGACGATGCAATCTTTTCTCCATAGAATGATATTATGTAATGCCTCTCCGAGTGTGCGATCGTCGTCACCTCCAGGAATGTCAAGCTGTAGCCCCCAATATTTTGCCACCACTTCATCAACCGGAACACGAGCATAGGCAGCTGGAATCGGATTGCAATGGAAGGTTGCTTCAGGGGGATTTGTATAAGCAACGCCGTCCGCCACCTTGATGGATATGTTCTTCATTTTGAGGTGTAGCTCACAATTAGTGTTATCAGTGATGTCATCCATAGGGTATCTATCCAGCAGTAGTGCCTCATCGCCCGATGCGGAACCCATGCTGCTTCTCGGTATGGATGGGGCGGTGCTATCCAATGTTGGATCCGCTAGCCGCTGCCGCTGCAAAGACCACCTTTCCTGGCTAAGTGAGTCAATCTGCTGCTGTTGCCGCTGGAATTGGAGTGCCAACTCCGCGTGCACTAATTCTAGGCTTTTAAGGCATTCTGCTTCCTGCTTCCTCTGCTCCTCCTCCAGCTTCCTCTTCTTCTCCTCCTCCATCTTATTTCTCGCATGGCTTCTGTAGTCGGCATTCCAGTCCACAAACCCCTCATACCATGGAACAACGCCTTTTCCTCGTGTTCATCCTGGGTGTTCATGATTTCCCAGGGCGCGCGTAAGCTCGTCGTTCTCTCTGTTGGGCGTGAACACCCCCGTTCGAGCATCTTCTATTGCAACAAGTATTTCGAGGTTGGCTCCTTTAAGACTTGCCTTCTTCAAAACCTGACCTGTCTTTGGGGCCAACCCCCCCCCCATGTGCATAGAACCAAGTCATGCACCTGGGGGCCCAGCTCAATGTAACTGGACTGACCCCTGCATCCACCATCTCTTGCTCAGCCTTATCCCACATAGGCCGGGCCACCGCATAGCCACTTGGCCCCAGCTTATGGTAATGCTCCTTTTTCGTGGCATTGATCGTGTTTATTCTTGGCCGTTCCTTAGCCAATTTTGATTCCTTGAATTTCATGAAAGCTGGCTAGTGACCTCTTTGCTTCTCCAATGTTCACGTGAATTCTGGAGTCTTCTTTCCTCCTTTGACGTACTTGGCCCATATAGAGTTCTTGTGGTTGTTGAATGCAACCGCCATCTTCCTAAGAACAGCGTCCTTGACTTTCTGCACATCTGCATCTGTGAAATGATCTGGTAGGGTGAAATGTGACATGAGAGATTCCCAAAGTAGTTTTTTTTCTTTGCTGGCTTTTTCCATTCTTGAATGGAGGTCGGGATTTGGTCCTTCAGAAGAACTCCGCACTGATGAACAAACTTGCCCGCATTCTTCTTAGGCTCGATAGGTTCGCCATTAGGTTTGATGGCATCGATGTTGTACTTTACGCCTTCCTTCAACTTTTTGGCCGGGCCTTGCGCTGTCCTGCTCCCTGCAGACGATTTGCTCGATCCGGAAGGCTGAAAGAAGAAAGATCAATTCTTTAATATATATACATACATATATATATAATCATTTAAAACATGTGATGATCGCCAGATGTCCGCTTCTATAAACATACCTCGCCGGTATTTGCTATTTCAAGATCATCATCATAGTTCTGGACTTCATTAATGCAGTCGTCTTGATCGAATATCATATCACTCTCTCCGGTATTGTTCAGATATTGGGAGCTGTCATCTTCTTCATTCTGATCATCTGGCCGGCTCAGGGAGCATATGAGCTCGAACATAGCCTCTTCTCCTTCTCTGCCGGTATTGTTTGCCATAGCTTTTATTTAACTAATCCAGAAGAAAATATAGAACAATTTAGTACACATCTTGTCAGTGTTCTGGGAACGGGGGTCCCCAGACTTGCCTGCCTGCGGCCCGCGGCGTGGCTCAAGGGGCGGCCCAGCATGGCCCATCTTCATCAGCACGAGCTCAAGACCCTCGCGAGGGGCCAAGCCTCGCAGGGTGGGCGACAGGAGGCCTCCTCAGGCACGGCCTCGTCAGGATGGCTCGCGAGGAGGCGGAGAGATCATGGCGGGGTACCTCACGAGGTGCCCATGATGCAAGCCATGCCGACCAAGGGCGTCAGGCGAGCGCCAGCCCGTGCAGTGTCCTCCTTTCCTCTTTGGTGCAAAGGGAGCAAGCGTAGGCAAGAGAATCAAGCAAAGGCATCCATTTTGGTGCAACAAGACCAAGACCGTCGCAATGGCAGAAAGGAAGTCATCGTGGAGCCCAGGAAGGCATCATCGTCAGAGACTTTGACAGGCGAGGACCAACTTTAGTCAGGATAAGTGTACTAGATGTTCCCCTTCAAAATGGCCAATTGTTGGCGCCCTCACCGCTCAATATTTGGGAAGAGGCCCTGGGCCTTTGCCTATAAATAGGGCTAGTGTCGGTGTCAAAACTGGCGGATCTCGGGTAGGGGGTCCCGAACTGTGCGTCTAGGCGGATGGTAACAGGAGACAAGGGACACGATGTTTTACCCAGGTTCGGGCCCTCTTGATGGAGGTAAAACCCTACATCCTGCTTGATTGATATTGATGATGTGGGTATTACAAGAGTAGATCTACCACGAGATCAAGGAGGCTAAACCCTAGAAGCTAGCCTATGGTATGATTGTTGTTCGTCCTATGGACTAAAACCATCCGGTTTATATAGACACCGGAGAGGGCTAGGGTTACACAGAGTCGGTTACAATGGTAGGAGATCTACATATCCGTATCGCCAAAGCTTGCCTTCCAGGCCAAGGAAAGTCCCATCCGGACACGGGACGAAGTCTTCAATCTTGTATCTTCATAGTCTTGGAGTCCAGCCGATGATGATAGTTCGGCTATCTGGACACCCCCTAGTCCAGGACTCCCTCAGTAGCCCCTGAACCAGGCTTCAATGATGATGAGTCCGGCGCGCATATTGTCTTCGGCATTGCAAGGCGGGTTCCTCCTCCAAATAATTTATTGAAGATTGTGAACACCAGGATAGTGTCCGGCTCTGCAAAATAAATTCCACATACCACCGTAGAGAGAATAATATTTACACAAGTTCAATCTGCTGACGTATTTTGTGGCGTGACTTCACACCACAACCAAGCCTTTACTCGAATCGTTTTTATTATACCACCTCCGCGCGTTTAGCGAAGTGGTTTCCTTGGCACGTCTTGTCGTAGCAGAGATCGTGTTCCACTTATTCTGGGATTCTCATCAATACGGACATGGGTAACCCAACCGCGCCCGTTGCCACGCCACCTCCATCGAAGGCGGGTTCCAAACGGTCACGGGGATGGCTCTTGGTATTCAACCTCTTTATAACGAGAGCATGGCCCGTTCTTTTTCTTCAATCCTCAATCGAATACGCCCCTCGCCCCGAGTTCCAACACCCAGGGCTCCAGATTCGGGTACTTTCGACCTTCGACAATTTCCATCTCCGTCCTACGATGTCGGTGGATGCCCTCCTCCGTAACGGAAGAGGACGTGCTGAAGCTGAGAGACGCCAAGTACTTAACCTACGAGATTTCGCATAGGTTGCCTGCCCAAGGGCAAGTTATTCCTACTCCCGAGCCCTGCGAGACTGTCATGTTCGTGTCTCACCTCCGTCAGGGTTTAGGCTTCCCGATGGATCCCTTCGTGAGGGGGCTCATGTTTTACTATGGGCTGGAATTCCATGACTTGGCTCCGGAGTCCATCCTCCACATCTCATCATTCATTGTCGTCTGCGAAGCCTTCCTCCGCACTACCCCTCACTTTGGCTTGTGGCTCAAAACCTTCAATGTGGAGCCGAAGATGATTGAGGGGCGTTAAGCAGAGTGCAGCGGGGCGGTTATAAGCAAGAGGGCCGATGCTCCATGGCCCGAGGGCTCTTTTTAGGAGGAGCTCGGCTTGTGGCAACAGGAGTGGTTCTATATCACTGCTCCCAGGGGCAGCAGGCAGAGGCCGTCGCCCGCCTTTCGCCCGGGTCCTCCACAACGGCTGACGCCATGGGTCAACAAAGGGCTTGACTGGGGGCCGTCCAAAGACGTACCCCTGTTGCAGGGCCGGATTCGAGACCTCCAAGAAAGGGAGATCAATCTGGTCGTAGTGACACAGGTTATGCTGATTCGGCGCCTTCTGCCCTGCAAACGTCGCCCCTCCGCCTGTGGGAATTTAATCCAGAGGGACCACGATCTCTCCAACACTTCATGGGTTTGACACCCGTGGAGATGTACAAACTATTCTTGGGATCACAAGAGATGCGTCCGGACTTGACCGAGGACGCTGGCCTAAGCTGCAATCGCCCGGATACTCAAGTAAGTAGCCCTGTGTCCGGACACATTGTCCATTTATTTATCATGGGTTTGCCTTTTAACCAGCTATCCCTTGGACAGGAGTGGATAGCGCAAGAAAAACTGATACGGTGTCCGACCCCCCTCCCTGAGACCACGCCGGATCCCGTGTTAATCAAAATGTTGGAGGTTGCACCTTCGGAGGAGGGCGAAGGGGGGCACAGGGAAACTACCACCTCTCCCAAGGAGGCTTTCAGTAAGGGGGGAATCGAGAATCCCTCCCTCCAGGGGGAGAAGAGGACCGCTTCCGGAGACCCGGAGGCCAAGGCCTCAAAGCGAGGAAAGAAATCTACACCAGAATGTCATGTTCCGGGAAGAGCCCCGGCCGCACAGTCTCCCCAAAGGAATCAGCCCTCCAGCGAGCCATAAGTAAAAAGGGGGAGTTTTGTAATAGGGGACATCCCTACTTTATTTCTAAGGGTAACCGAAGTTTTCACCTTGTAGTTCGGATCTCAGCCCTTCTCAGCAGAGCTCATCTTCGGGGGACCTTCGTCCGGAGATGATGGAGAGCGAAACGCCTCCATCTGCCGCCCCGTTGGGCGGGGCGGACGACCCTGAGGTGTCGTCGCGGAGGGTCTCCCTGAGTCCGGCGGGGCCGGGGAGTTCGCACCCACTGGAGTACGGCCGGTGGAGCTGCAGGATTTGCTCGAGAGGGCGTTTATCTCAAAAGATCACCGCACATTAATGAGTATCGTGATTGAAAGGATCTCATCCACCGAGAGCGGGTTGCATGAGGCCGTCGGAAGTTTCCTGACGGGGTTTGAGGTATGCAAAAAATGACATACCTTTTGACAGTTTTGCACATGGAGTGCGCCCTGTATAGATAGTAACCCCTTGGACTTGGTATGATGTTGAAAGCGACAGCGTGCCGAGGATCATAATCTCAGTTATAGAATGTCGCCTTTCCTATGCAGCTGGCGGAACGTTCGGTGGCCAGCCGGACTGATGGAGTTGCCGAGCTGAAGCGACAACTCGACGTTGCGGATGCGCACATCGCGCTGGTCAATAAACGACTTGACGAGTCACAAGGTAGGTGGTTTCTCCGCGGTCACCTAGTAAGAGAGCTGACGCCCATTCCTTACAATTTGTATGCATGATGCAGATGGTGCCGCTGCTGTGGAAGACCTTCGAGCAGAGCTTGCTCGAGCCAAGGAGCAAGCCAGGAAAAGTGATGCGGCTGCCTCGAAGGCAGCGGAAGAGCTAACAGCCGAAAAGGCTGCTCACTGCCGAAGCAGGGAGGAGATGGCCGGAATTGCTGTGAAATTAAAAGATGCTACCGACCGCTATGAGGTTCTTGAAAGAGAACGCCGAGCGGAGCAAGAAGACATGAAGAAGGCCGCCGCCGAAGCCAAGGATGCCTATTGTGCGATGCGGGCTATGAAGGAGGAACTGCGTCAGGCCGGAGACATTGCGGCTGAAAGCCCATTCTGCTGCGTAGGAAGTTCACGGATCCGAAGTATGCTCAGTTGGGCCAATTGTGGGGTGCGGAGGATCCTTATCTGGGTTTGGCGGCGAGTGCGGCGGACGCAGTCGTGCACTTCCAAAGCCAGAAGGATCATGAAATGGAAGAGCTTTTCTGGTCTCAATTCCATAGTCCGGAGCGTCCACTTCCGTTGACTGATCGGTTGGCTGAGTGGGCTGAGCTGAATAGATTGTCCGGACTTGCCATGACGGATGTGGTGGCTCATCTGTGGCCAGAAAGGCCCAAGCCGGAGAGTTATTTTGGCTTGTTGCAGCAATTCCTTGGGGCGGTGCCGCATATCGAGGCGATGAAGCGGTCGGCATGCATAGAGGGTGCACGGATGGCTCTCGCCCGTGTTAAGACATACTGGGCAGAGATGGATGCAACCGATGTTGCATCCCGGGGTTCGGACAAAAGCCGATTACCCGTCGAGCACTATTTTGAGGAAGTCCTACAGGGCGCTCGTTTAATAGAGTCGCAGTGCTCGAAAGATGTTATGTTCAAATGACATGTGTGATTTGTGAGATCATGTTTATAATGTAACAGCTTTTTATACTTGTGCGTTCAAGTATTGAACTATCTCCTGTGCAGCCGTATATGTATGTATAACCTGAAAGATGGCAGTCTTTGGCTTCAGCCCCCACGCACATGGTGCGGGGGTGTTTGCAAAAAAAAGCGCTTTTTCACACTTAATCCAACGTCTTGGTCCTTTGAAGGAGGTGATAGCATAGCAAACTAGGAAACCGTACTATAATGCTTTATCACTTTCACTTAGCCATAGGAGCTCGATGGTGGGGCTACTATATAGCCCCTAGAGGCACCGCGCTCTCCGAACTCGGGGCGTGTATGTGCCTGACCGGGAAGCGGTCCTTCGTCAAAGTGGAGGAATTCTAAACATTTCAGCAGTCGATCGAGTGGTTGACCAGTCTCTCGCTATATCATGACAGTCAGTTTTCGGCTTTCTCTACTGAGGTGCTCACCCGGCCGAACCGGGGCACAATCGCAGTAGTTCTCCTAGTGCCGCGTTAGCCGATGGAGCGGAATGTAAGGCAGCAAAACACAGGAGCCGGGCAAACCCAACATTTGACCAAAGACATGATTCGGAGCTGATGCATATAGGGCCTAACTCGAGACGCCGAACATTCCCTGAGGTGTTCGGTCTTTATGATACCGGGCAGAACAATGCCCTAAGCCCCTAGTGTCCAGGTACGGGCGAGAACTTCTGACGCGGCCGATGCCAAAATGCCAGCCTCCTCCTCGGTTATGGTAGGAAACCGGGGGATGTGTATCAACAAGAGACAGTAAGAAAGGTTTACGCAGAGTCTTAATCTGAAAAGAATCCTTGCAACGGGTCCCTGCTGCACGTCTACGCCTGTGTCTCCGTTGTGCTGTATCCTGGACGGGTGTAGCACGTGCTTCATCTGTAAAAGAGAAGAACTTAGTTTGGAAAAAATATCGTGCAAAAGATGTATTGAAAATAAAGTATGATTTGGAAGATGAATAAAGTTGAGCTTTATTGGCTCTCATTGTTTATACGTGCAGCCCCTTGTAAAGAGGTATGCGGCTGGGAAGCCCCTTGTTTATTTATGCCGGACTCGCCTAACCGTGTGCGAGGTCTGAATGACCTATTTTTAGGGGCTTTGACCAGCAGGGTCGGATTAGTGTGTGGCTGTCAAGGCAGTCTCACGTTTTCCGTGGTCGAGGAACACTCGGAGTTACCCTTTAATGAGATTATGCCGTGTGGACCGGGCATTTTAAGCGTAAGAGACGCGTAATGCGGTATTGCGTTAAAGCGGGCGAAAGGTTCGCATCCCAGTAGTGCTTGATGGCTACTTTTGAATGGGGCGATATGGAAAATGAGCTTTTCGCGACGGAGGTTGTCGGATGAACCGAACACGACCTCTAGTAGTATAGAGCCTGTACAATTGGCGTAAAGGCCTGGCGTCACTCCTTTGAAGGAAGTGCTGCTACGGCGAATTTTGGTAGGGTCTATCCCCATTCTGCGGACGGTGTCCTAGTATAGCAGGTTTATATCGCTGTCGCCATCCACTAGGACTTGTGTGAATTGTAGTCCGTCGATTATGGGATCCAATACCAAAGCAGTCCCTCCTGCGTTTCGAACACTTCTGGAGTAATCCTGATGGTTGAAAGTAATTGGTTTAAACATCCAATTTCGGGACTCTGCTGGGGTGGACCGTGCGATGCGTGTTTTAGCAGGTGCCGCACTATTTTTCCTTGTTGTCACATGAAGTGAGTTCACTGTTTTGACTTCTAGTGGGAAAGTATTTTGTTTTCCGGCGTGCTGCTTGTGGGATTCGTCGTCGTCTTCGCTTGGTGTGTCGAGCCCCTTGTGTTCGGCATTAAGTCGGCCGGACTGCTTGAAGACCCAACAATCTCTGTGGGTATGGTTTGTAGGCTTCCTGGGGGTACTATGGATTTGACATATCCTATCCAAGATTTTGTTTAGGTTGGATAGCTCATCACTATTGTCCTTAAGAGGCAGTGTTTTATTATTCGGCTGAGAGCTTTTGAACCCGGCGTTGACCGCCATTCTATTTGGGCCATTTTCCTTATTCCGGCGCTGATCTTTTCTGCGTCGTGATTTCCCATTTCCATCCCTGACCTCGGATGTACTCGGGTCGCTGGTGCTGCATCTTGCCAGCCAGCTATCTTCCCCCGCGCAAAAGCGGGTCATGAGGCTTTTCCTGGCCGAGGTGTCTGGCGAGCCATTCATCTCGGACGTTGTGCTTAAAGGCTGCTAAGGCTTCGGCGTCCGGACAGTCGACTATTTGGTTCTTCTTGGTGAGGAACCTGTTCTAGAATTTGCGTGCTGACTCTCCGGGCTATCTTGAGCTTCCGCTTTTGCTTCTTCAAACTTCTTGCAGTGGCAACGAGCCTTTTATGAAGGTTCTTATGCTCCGGTGATGTGTCCGGTGTGAGATCGTCTGGACTGTTGTTTTCGCCATGGATGGTTGCTTGTCCAATTCATCGTGTTCGGATGGTTGCTTGGTGGCATGTTCGTCATCCACTGCTTCACCCTGCTCTAAGGCTGGGTCAGTATGGGTGCTGTTGTTATCGAGGTGGGACTTCCGGCGGCGCTTGCGTCACCGTTTTTGTTGTTTGTCAGGGGAGTTGTCCTTCGCCACGTCCCATTGTTCCTCGTTATTGCTTCCTTTTGGTGTATCCACCATGTATACGTCGTGAGTTGAGGTGGCTTTCCAGTGCCCAGTAGGCGCTGGTTCTTGGTCGTCTCCGGCATCATCGTCCATACCGTTGATGTCTTCGGAGTCAAAGTCTAGCATGTCGGTTAGATCGTCGATAGTGGCTACTAAGTGGGTGGTGGGTGGGCCTTGAATTTCTTCGTCGTCCGCATCCCAACCATCCTGACCGCAGTCCGGCCAGGTCTCTCCTGATAACGAGAGATACTTTAGCGAACTCAGGATGTCGCCGAAAGGTGAGCGTTGAAAGATGTACGCAGCGGTGAACTCCATGATCGGCGCCCAATCGGATTCGATTGGAGGGGCGCGGGAGGTTCGGAGTCCGGCGAGGAGTCCGGCACCTCGGAGTCACGAGCTTCACAAGGGACAAGGCCAGTATTCGGCTCCATCGCCGTAGAGGTTGCAGCCCCCGAGGCGGTGTCTAGCCACCCTTCCTCGATCTGCGCAGCCGGCTCTGAATCGAGGGTCGGAGCGGGCTCGTGTGCGGCCTCCAGGGCACTGTCCGGCTGCAGAGCTAAATCATGCCCATCGTGACAGTGCGGCGCGCTCGGCTGTGGCTCGAATCCATCGAAGATCAAGTCTCCGCGGATGTCAGCCGTGAAGTTCAAACTTCCAAATCTGACCTGACGGCCAGGGGCGTAGCTTCCGATCTGCTCCAGATGGCCAAGCGAATTGGCCCGCAGTGCAAAGCCGCCGAATACGAAGATCTGTCCGGGGAGAAAAGTCTCACCCTCGACTGCGTCGTTGTTGATGATCGAAGAAGCCATCGAGCCTAGCGGTGACGACACAGAGGAACTCTCAATGAAAGCACCAATGTCGGTGTTAAAACCGGCGGATCTCGGGTAGGGGGTCCCGAACTGTGCGTCTAGGCGGATGGTAATAGGAGACAAGGGACACAATGTTTTACCCAGGTTCGGGCCCTCTTGATGGAGGTAAAACCCTACGTCCTGCTTGATTGATATTGTTGATGTGGGTATTACAAGAGTAGATCTACCACGAGATCAAGGAGGCTAAACCCTAGAAGCTAGCCTATGGTATGATTGTTGTTCGTCCTATGGACTAAAACCATCCGGTTTATATAGACACCGGAGAGGGCTAGGGTTACACAGAGTCGGTTACAATGGTAGGAGATCTACATATCCGTATCGCCAAGCTTGCCTTACACGCCAAGGAAAGTCCCATCCGGACACGAGACAAAGTCTTCAATCTTCTATCTTCATAGTCTTGGAGTCCGGCCGATGATGATAGTTCGGCTATCCAGACACCCCCTAGTCCCGGACTCCCTCAGCTAGCCACCCACAAGGTAGGGGGGTCGGATTGGAGGGAATCGGATCCTCATCCGGAAGCCAGTAGAAAGAGCAACTAAACTCCCCCTAGTAGTTCATCGCAACAGCCAAGAACAGACCCTCGCGAGGTTGTTCTTCCTTCTATTGTTCTTCATCAGCCCGAGAGGCAATCCACCACACCACCCACTTGAGTAGGGTATTACACCACAATGGTGGCCTGAACCAGTATAAACTATGTGCCTCTTGTGTTGTTCCTTTGATTGCTTAGATCATAGCGAGGCGGCGAGGTGTGGGTAGTAGAGGGTGAGATCTCCGCGTGCACCCCAGAGTTCGAACCTAGAGGGTCTGCCGGAACCCAAAATCTGACATTTGGCGCGCCAGGTAGGGTTGCGCCGGAATCCACCTTCTGCCGCTTCGCGCCCCGTCACATCATCATCATCATAATGTCCGGCGACCAGGCAGGCAACCCTAATCCCTGGGCGGCCTGGCCCACCCACGCAGAGCCACTCGCCCCGGGCAACCCCATGCCCCAGGCAGCTCGCGGTCCGCGGGCGGCGCAGACAGGCAGCGACAATCCTCACAACGCGGCATGCGCGGTCGGCAGCGAGGGCCTCCCACCATGCTGCGACCACGGCGCCGTACACCCAACGGGAGCAGGCGAACTCGAGGGCCGCGCTCACCATGGCCCGAGAGCTGCTGCAGTGCAGGCTGCTGGAAGGCGGTCACGACATGCTGCTAGAGCGGGTGGCAGATCTACTGGGCTTCGCCGCCTCGGGGGCTCCCCCCTTCTGCACCCAACTCCCACCTCGGGTCCAGGGTGGCCCGCACGGAGGCTCCATGCGCGCCTGTGCAGCCAGAAGCGGACTCCAAGGCCACCCCAACTCCGGCCATGCAGTCAGCATCGGGCCAGTAGCGGCACTGCCTCCACCCATGGCCATTGAAGGAGGACTCGCCACAACCCACGGCCTCGATGGGCCGCCGCGCTACCACCCCCAGGCGGGCGCCTCAAGCAGCACTGCGTGGCGCGCGGGGCGCTACAGCACGGCCTTCGGAATGGCGGCCCCAGAAGAGTACGTACCCCACATGATGGACCAAGGGCGCGCGCATGAGGACGAACAAGGCTCTCTCCTCGGCCCAAGCTGGGGGGACGAGGCACCAGAAGCTGAGCTCTTCCAGGAGCGCCGGGAAGGCCCCGTCAGCTACGCTGGAAACAACGATTATCAGGTACCACTACTTCCTTAGGAGCCGGCATACGCCAACCATGGATCGCAGGAGGGGCAGGTCACCGCAACGGGCGGCTGCCCCACTCCCGCAGCTTCCTACCCCTCAGGAGGAGGGCGCCGGGGGCTGCAGGAGAGGGGCCAAGATCCGACATCACCACTGCAGCGTTCAGAGCAAGGCGTCCTCAGGAGGTAGGCCCTCTGCTAGGGAGGTGCCTCACGGCCTGACCCTAGCAGAGGACCTGTGGTCATCGGGGGAACCGCTGGTGACCGCTCTACCCCATCGGCGGCGTCCTGGTTTCCGGTCGTCGTCGGTGGCACTAGAGTGTGGCGCAAGGCGGGGCCCTCGTCTGGCGATATGAAGCAAGGCCGGTGAGGGAGTCCCGGACTAGGGGGTGTCCGGATAGCCGAACCATCATCATCGGCCGGACTCCAAGACTATGAAGATACAAGATTGAAGACTTCGTCCCGTGTCCGGATGGGACTTTCCTTGGCGTGGAAGGCATGCTTGGCGATACGGATATGTAGATCTCCTACCTTTGTAACCGACTCTGTGTAACCCTAGCCCTCTCCGGTGTCTATATAAACTGGATGGCTTTAGTCCATAGGACGAACAACAATCATACCATAGGCTAGCTTCTAGGGTTTAGCCTCCTTGATCTCGTGGTAGATCTACTCTTGTAACCCACATCATCAATATTAATCAAGCAGGACGTAGGGTTTTACCTCCATCAAGAGGACCCGAACCTGGGTAAAAACATCGTGTCCCTCGTCTCCTATTACCATCCGCCTAGACGCACAGTTCGGGACCCCCTACCCGAGATCCGCCGGTTTTGACACCGACATTGGTGCTTTCATTGAGAGTTCCTCTGTGTCGTCACCGATAGGCTCGATGGCTTCTTCGACCATCATCAACGACGCAGTCCAGGGTGAGACTTTTCTCCCCGGACAGATCTTCGTATTCGGCGGCTTTCCACTACCGGCCAATTCGCTTGGCCATCTGGAGCAGATCGAAAGCTACGCCCCTGGCCGTAAGGTCAGATTTGGAAGTTTGAACTTCACGGCTGACATCCGCGGGGACTTGATCCTCGATGGATTCGAGCCACAGCCGAGCGTGCCACACTATCACGACGGGCATGATTTAGCTCTGCAGCCGGACAGTACCTTGGAGGCCGCACTCGAAACCACTCCGATCTTCAATTCAGAGTCAGCTCCGCAGATCGAGGATGGATGCCTAGACGCCGCCTCGGGGGCTGCAACCTCTACGGCGATAGAGCCGAACACTAATCTTGTCCCCCATGAAACTCGTGACTCCGAGGTGCCGGACTCCTTGCCGGACTCCGGACCTCCCGCGCCCCCTCCAGTCGAATCCGATTGGGCGCCGATCATGGAGTTCACCGCGGCGGACATCTTTCAACGCTCACCTTTTGGCGACATCCTGAGTTCACTAAAGTACCTCTCGTTATTAGGAGAGGCCTGGCCGGATTGCAGCCAGGACGGTTGGGATGCGGACGACGAAGAAATTCAGAGCCCACCCACCACCCACTTGGTAGCCACTGTTGACGATCTAACCGACATGCTGGATTACGACTCCGAGGACATCGACGGTATGGACGATGATGCCGGAGACGACCAATAACCAGCGCCCACCGGGCACTGGAAAGCCACCTCTTCATACGACATATACATGGTGGATATCCCAAAGGATGGGAACGGCGAAGGAATAGCGGAGGATGACCCCTCCAAGAAACAGCCCAAGCGCCGGCGTCAGCGGCGCCGCTCTAAATCCCGCCATAGCAAGAATGAGGATTCCGGCATCGGAGACAATAATACACCGGATAGCGCCAAAGACAACCCACTCCAGCAAGATCCAGCACAGGAGGAGGGGTACGCCAGCCCTCATGAGAGGGCAGCCGAAGAAGAGGTAGAGGACTATATGCCTCCCTCCGGAGACGAGGCAAGCCTCGACAACGACGAATTCGTCGTACCTGAGGATCCCATCGAACAGGAGTGTTTCAAACGCAGGCTTATGGCCACGTCAAATAGCCTCAAGAAAAAGCAGCAGCAGCTTAGAGATGATCAAGATCTGCTAGCCGACAGATGGACTGAAGTCCTCGCGGCCGAAGAACATGAACTCGAACGCCCCTCCAAAAGCTACCCCAAACGCAAGCTGCTCCCCCGATTAGAGGTGGAGGCATATGATCCCGCTTCACCAGGAGACAATATGGCTGATCGACCACCCCGTGGTCGCGACAGAAAGGCCTCAAGGCCCTTCACTAGACCCGTACCCCGGCATCGCTCGAAAAGCACAAGGCCACAGGGGAACACTCCGGACCTGCGAGACATATTGGAGGATAAGGCAAGACAATCAAGATCGATCTATGGATCACGTGGGCGCCCAACGATACGTGACGATCACCGTCACCCCGGACACAGTAAGTCCGGCCGGGCCGAACACAACAGACAAAGCTCTTTTGAGCTCCGTCGCAATATCGCCCAGTACAGAGGCGCCGCACACCCACTGTGCTTCACAAATGAGGTAATGGATCATAAAATCCCAGAAGGGTTTAAACCCGTCAATATTGAATCCTACGATGGCACAACAGACCCCGCGGTTTGGATCGAAGACTATCTCCTTCACATCCACATGGCCCGCGGCGACGATCTTCACGCCATCAAATACCTCCCCCTCAAGCTTAAAGGACCAGCCCGGCATTGGCTCAACAGCTTGCCAGCAGAGTTAATTGGGAGTTGGGAGGACCTGGAAGCCGCATTCCTCAATAACTTCCAGGGCACTTATGTGCGACCACCAGACGCTGATGACCTAAGCCACATAATTCAGCAGCGAGACGAATCGGCCAGACAATTCTGGACACGGTTCTTAACCAAGAAAAACAAAATCGTTGACTGTCCGGATGCCGAGGCCCTCGCGGCCTTCAAGCACAACATACGCGACGAGTGGCTTGCCCGGCACATTGGACAGGAAAAGCCGAAATCCATGGCAGCCCTTACATCACTCATGACCCGCTTTTGCGCGGGTGAAGACAGGTGGCTAGCACGTAGCAACAACCTCAACAAAAATTCTGGCAGTCCGGATATCCAGGACCGTAGTGGCAGGTCGCGTCGCAACAAAAATAAACGCCACATTGACAGAGATAACAGTGAGGATACGGTAGTCAATGCCGGATTCAGAGGCTCTAAACCCGGTCAACGGAAAAAGCCATTCAAAAGAACAACTCAGGGTCCGTCCAATTTGGACTGAATTCTCGACCGCTGGTGCCAGATACATGGCACCCCTGAAAAGCCAGCTAACCACACCAATAGGGACTGTTGGGTGTTCAAGCAGGCAGGCAAGTTAATTGCCGAAAACAGCGACAAGGGGCTACATAGAGACGACGAGGAAGAGACCCGACCGCCGAACAATAGAGGAGAGAAGGGTTTCCCCCCACAGGTGCGGACGGTGAACATGATATATGCCACGCACATACCCAAAAGGGAGCGGAAGCGCGCACTCAGGGATGTATACGCGATGGAGCCAGTTGCCCTGAAGTTCAATCCATGGTCCTCTTGCCCGATCACCTTTGACCGAAGGGACCACCCCACCAGCATTCGCCATGGTGGGGTCGCCGCATTGGTTCTAGACCCAATCTTCGATGGATTTCATCTCACCAGAGTCCTGATGGACGGCGGTAGCAGCCTAAACCTGCTTTATCAGGACACGGTGCGCAAAATGGGCATAGACCCCTCAAGGATTAAACCTACCAAGACGACCTTTAAAGGTGTCATACCAGGTGTAGAAGCCAATTGTACAGGCTCAGTTACACTGGAAGTGGTCTTCGGATCCCTGGATAACTTCCGAAGTGAGGAGTTAATCTTCGACATAGTCCCGTTCCGCAGCGGCTATCATGCCTTGCTCAGACGACCGCGTTTGCAAAGTTCAACGCGGTGCCGCACTATGCATACCTCAAGCTCAAGATGCCAGGCCCTAGAGGAGTCATCACGGTCAACGGAAACACTGAACGCTCCCTCCGAACGGAGGAACATATAGCGGCTCTCGCGGCAGAAGTACATAGCAGCCTTTTAAGGCAATTCTCGAGTCCGACTGCTAAGTTGCTGGACACAGCTAAGCGTGCCTGGAGTAACCTACAACGCGACCACCTGGCACGTTTCGAGCACGCGTAGCAATGCGGCCCCCACCCCAGCCCCTGTAAAACATTAAGACAGACCCTTCGTGTACTCCATTATGCTCTGAAGATACCATGGGCATGGAGCAAGGGGCTCAACCACGATAAGCCCAGACTGCGGCTTAACCGCACCAGGGGCTCTTAAGTGTGTCGTTTCTTTTTCTTTTCCTTTTATTTTTTACCTACAGGAGTCCGTTCGTCAGAGGCCCTGTCCGGTAGCAGACATGCCGAACCCACGATGCAACAGCCAGGGAAGGAGAAAGGCTACAACGAAAATCCAGGTGGTCTCCATTATGAGCATTAAATCTGTTTTATGCATTATACCGTAGCCTACCCCTGGAGGGGGACATGTTAAACAGTCCCATTCCTTGCTTACCGCACCACTTGTATCGTCCTGCACTTACAGCAGTTTTTATTGAATAAAGCAATGCAGCACATTTTTGCTTCTAATTGCATTTCTTTCTTACACATATGTTCATCTATGACATGTTGCATCCGTACATTTTGGTACGGCTAAATACACCAGGGGCTTATGTTTCCCGCATTGTGGTGTGATAAGTCCGAACACTTTCACAAGTATGGCACCCCGAACTTATAGCATTATATGCATCGGCTCCGAATCATGTTCTTGGGTCAATAGTTGGGTTTGCCCAGCTCCCATGTTTTGGTACCTTACGTTCCGTTTTATCGGCTAAGGTAGCACTGGGAGAACCACTGCGATTGCGCCCCAGTTGAGCTGGGTTAACGCCTCAGTGGAGAAAGCTAAAATTGACCATCATGATGAGGCGAGAGCTGGTCGCTGTTCGAGAGGCTCTTTGCGAGTCCCTAAAGACTTATGGCGCTTCGAGCGAGGAGCCGGATTCTGTCCGGCCAAGGCGTGGATAGCGCCCCAAATTCGGCCTTCTGAAAACTAGGGGCTTCACCGAAATTTAAAATTATAGAATTCTATGGCTAAGTGAGAGTGTTCAAGCATTATAAGTCCGGTTGCCTTGTTCGTTGTGTTGAGCGCCTCCCTAGATGGACCCAAAAATGGGAACAAGAGCGCTCGAGTTTATCCGAAACACCCAACACTCGTGGCATGGGGGCTGAAGCCAACGACTTGCCATCTCTCAGATTTGATAAACAGCCGCACAGAAGGTAATATTTTAAATTAACAAGCATTGCTTAGCACATATGAACCAAGTTTTCAGCGCACAGGATAACAAATTGCGAGTCTACTCAAATATTACATCTTTGGAGCACTCACCCGCAATAGTGCGGGCGCCCTTCATCACACTCTTATAATACATGTCGGGCGAACGATACTCCTTGCCCTCTGGTGGGGGGGTCCGTCACAAGCTTCTGGGCATCCATCTTGCCCCAGTGCACCTTTGCGCGGGCAAGGGCCCGATGCGCACCCTCGATACATGCGGAGTGCTTGATAACTTCAACCCACGGGCACGCGTCCACCAGCCGCCGCACCAGGCCGAAGTAGCTCCCAGGCATGGCCTCCTTAGGCCACAGCCGAACTATGAGGCCCTTCATGGCCTGTTCGGCCGCCTTGTGGAGCTCGACCAGCTGCTTCAGCTGGTCGCTAAGGGGCACCGGATGTTCGGCCTCAGCATACTGAGACTAGAAGACCTTCTCCGTCGAGCTCCCCTCCTCGGCCCGGTAGAATGCGGCAGCATTGGACACGCTGCGAGGAAGATCTGCGAACACTCCTGGAGAGCTCCGAATTCGGGTAAGCAACAGGTAATTAACACTCACATGCTTACTTTGCATGAAAAATGCCTTACCCGCTGCTATTTTCTTCACCGCCTCTATCTCCTGGAGGGCCTTGTAGGCTTCGGCCTTAGCGGCTTTGGCACTCTCAAGAGCCGTTGCAAGCTCAGACTCTCGAGTCTTCGAGTCACGCTCTAGGCTCTCGTGTTTCTTCACGAGATCCTGGAGCTCTTGTTGTACCTTCGCCACCCGCGGCTCCTGTTTCTCTCGCTCGGTGCGCTCCGCAGCCGCATTGCGTTCGGCCGCGGCCACCGCCTCCTTCAGGGTCGCCACCTCGTTAGTGGCCCCTGCAATACCCCAGTTATCCTTGTCATTTTTCATACAACCAAATCCTTTTCTGTAAGGTACAATTTCCATAAGGTATTACTCACCTTCCTTTTCTCCGAGCTGCTTCTTGGCATGGCCGAGCTCGTTCTCGGACCGCTCGAGGTTTCCCTTCAAAGTATTGACCTCCGCAGTCAGTGCGGCAGAGGTCAGCAGCACAGCCTGCAATCCCATATTGACATATTTTCATGACTCCTGCGTTTATCTTTCTAAAGATCCTCAGTCCGGCTTTTCTTTCCGAACACCGAACCGAGCATCAGGGGCTACTGTCTATGTGGTACCATTTTACATATATTGAAATTCTTACCTCAAAGCCTGTTAGAAGGCTGCTGCAGGCTTCGGTCAGCCCGCTCTTGGCGAGCTGAACATTCTGAATCACTGCACTCATAACAGTCCGGGGGAAGAGTTTTTCCCCTCTTGGACCCTTCGGCCTCCCTTGTTTGGGAGGCCTTCCTTTTCTTTCCTTCCCCCGCTGGGGGAGAGGCTTTCTTCTTCTCCTCCTCACCTTGGTGGGAGGAGTCGGCCTCGGATTCATCGTCCGATAGCACCTGAAAACAGGAACTCTTCCGAGCCCCGTGGCCTTCTTCTTGGCCTTCTTCTCCGGCACCACGTGGGGTGCCGGAGCCAGCAGCCCCGTTAGGCGGGCGTCGGCTGGGTCCTCTGGCAATGGGGCCGGACAGATAGCCTGTGCGGCCTTCTTCAGCCAGTCCTGTCAAAGGAATGGGAGTTTTAGATCCCGCATGGAGTCAAACTATGAACAACAAGCGTCCCGTAAAGGACAATATCACTTACCTCGTCAGCTGGACGCTGCGAGCTGAATCCGCGATCTTTGGTAGCGGATGCGGGAGCCTTGGCGCCCTTGAACAACACCTTCCAGACATCTTCGTACGTAGTGTCGAAGAGCCCACTCAAAGTCTGGTGTTGTGCCGGATTGAACTCCCACATATTGAAGCCCCGTCATTGGCACGGGAGAATCTGGCGGATGAGCATGACCTGGACTACGTTGACGAGCTTGAGCTTCCTGTCCACCAGCTTTTGGACGCAGGCTTGGAGTCCGGTCAGCTCCTCCGAATCGCCCCAAATCCGGCCGCTCTCTTTCCAGGAGGTGAGCCGTGTAGGGATGCCGGATCTGAATTCGGGGGCCGCCGCCCAATCAGCGTCACGCGGCTCGGTGATGTAGAACCACCCCGATTGCCACCCCTTGATGGTTTCCACGAAGGTGCCCTTCAGCCACGTAACGTGGGACATCCTGCCCACCATGGGGCCTCCGTAGTCCGCTTGAGCCGCAAGCCGAAGTGGGGCTGGATGCAGAGGAAGGCCTCGCACACGACGATAAATGCCGAGATGTTGAGTATAAAATTTGGGGCCAAATCATGGAAATCTAGGCCGTAGTAGAACATGAGCCCCCGGACAAAGGGATGAAGTGGGAAGCCCAGTCCGCGGAGGAAATGGGGAAGGAAAACTACCCTCTCATGGGGCCTGGGGGTGGGGATGAGCTCTCCCTCGTCGGGGAGCCGATGCGCGATGTCGCTGGACAAGTATCCCGCGCTACGCAGCTTCTGGATATGCCCCTCCGTGACGGAGGAGGCCATCCATTTGCCTCCCGCTCCGGACATGATCGGAGGAGGTTGAGGTGGGATGTGCAGGCTTGGGCGCTAGAGCTCGAGTTCGCAGAGATGGATAAGCCAAGGAGGAAGAAGGCGCAGGTAAAAAGGTTGGATCTTTATCCCCTTATATGGGCAGACGAAAACACGCGTCCCCACCGGCCTGGTAAAACTCGCTTATCTCCCAAGCGTCACAATCAATGGCACGGTTGGGTTACCCACGTCCGTATTGATGGGAATCCCAGAATAAGGGGGACACGATCTCCGCTTCGACAAGACGTGCCAAGGAAACCGCCTCGCTAAACGGGCTGAGGTGGAACAATAAAAACGATTCGAGTAAAGGCTTGGAAGTGGTGTGACGTCACGCCACAGAATACGTCAGCAGATTGATCTTGTGTAATATTATTCTCTCTACGGTGGTATGTGGAATTTATTTTTGCAGAGCCATACACTATCCTGGTGTTCACAATCTTCTATAAATTATTCGGAGGAGGAACCCGCCTTGCAATGCCGAAGACAATATGCGCGCCGGACTCGTCGTCATTGAAGCCTGGTTTAGGGGCTACTGAGGGAGTCCCGGACTAGGGGGTGTCCGGATAGCCGAACTATCATCATCGGCCGGACTCCAAGACTATGAAGATACAAGATTGAAGACTTAGTCCCGTGCCCGGATGGGACTTTCCTTGGCGTGGAAGGCAAGCTTGGCGATACGGATATGTAGATCTGCTACCTTTGTAACCGACTCTGTGTAACCCTAGCCCTCTCCAGTGTCTATATAAACCGGATGGCTTTAGTCCATAGGACGAACAACAATCATACCATAGGCTAGCTTCTAGGGTTTAGCCTCCTTGATCTCATGGTAGATCTACTCTTGTAACCCACATCATCAATATTAATCAAGCAGGACGTAGGGTTTTACCTCCATCAAGAGGGCCTGAACCTGGGTAAAAACATCGTGTCCCTCGTCTTCTGTTACCATACGCCTAGACGCACAGTTCAGGACCCCCTACCCGAGATCCGCCGGTTTTGACACCGACAGCCCGTACCTCTGAAGAAGGCCCACTGCCTGTGAAGCTCGCCGCCCCATGACACTCTCACGTAATAATGAGTGGGGCTGTACACGCCCTGGAGTCTCAGGGGTGCCGGCCTCAGGCCCTGGGGCTCCCTCCCACGCCCAGTGGCAGCACTTAGCTTCGCGCTGGTGAGAAGGCGTCCAAGACTAGACTAGGTGCCGGACGCGGCCTTTTTTTGCTTTCATTGCTTTTCCCCTTTGGCTGTCGTTTTCTCCCGTTGGATTTAAGTTGGATTTGAGCTCGAAGATTTGCGTGTGTTCGGGGAAGGGGTGTTTAGTCTCGTTCGAGCAATCTCTAGCGTTTTGGTTACCTCTTGGCCTCAGCTGCCTCCCCTCGTGAGCCCCTCGCTAATCGAGCCAGGCCTAGCTTGCGTGCAGCCCAGACTGCCGTCACAGCGCCCTCTCAGGAGGTTGTCATTACAGGTTTGATGGGCTCGTTCAGGAGACGCTCGAGGCACCACAACCCTCCACAGGCTGACTCGAGGCCCACGCGGGTCGAAGGTAAACAAGCCAACTAGCTCATTGCAAGGTCAGCCACTTGGCGCAACCGTGCGGGTGATATTGCATCTACTAATACGTTGAATACGAGTTTTTACATGAGGGGCTCCCCCTCCCAAAATTCTCTTACAACCTTCCGGGCAAGACCCAAACTCTATATGCGCAGGGTAAGGAAGCAGGGACAACACGCGGTCAGTCAGATAAATCCCCCAATGCATCCTCAGGGGCGCCCCCTAAATCGCCGCTGGCGTCGCTGGCCTCGCCATCGCCCTCTGCGTCGCCATCAGCGGCGCCAGGGCCGTTCACCATGTCACCTCCATCAGCAGCCATGACCATGCCGTCGTTATTAGAAGCGAAGGCCCTGACGAGGGCATCTACGTTGTCCTCCACCCAGCACACCAGGTTGCCCCGGACGGCCTGGGGTACTGGGGCGATGGCGGCGTCAAAGTCAAAGTTTGGGACCATGTTCTGAAGGTGGCTGAAGACATGAGAGAAGGCGCGCCCGAGCAGGGCGCGGCTCCTCTCCTCCACCAGCCTGTTAGCACCAACCGACCGCGCCTCCAGCTGCGTCACCACGTCGGTGAAGAACTAAAGATTGCCAGCATAGTTGGCTGCATGGGGCTCGTCAACAGTCGCCTCGCAGATGTTACCCAAGGCTGTGTTGGCTCTCTCCCGGAGAGTGATGAGCATGGGGCCGTGCTTGTGCTCCAGAAGCCGCCGCTGGCGTGTCTCGTCCTTGTTCTGTCGCGCAATGGCCTCGGCCTCGTCCACCCGCTGGAGGAGAAGAAGTGCACCAGTGCGGGAGGTAGCCAGATCCTCCTGCCCCACGTCGAGGGCGGCCCGAGAAGCGTCGGCCCGCCTCGTCACTTCCTCCAGCTTGGCCCTCAGGGCGGTGGTCCTGCCTTCGGCCTCGACCCGGATCAACCCCAGCCTCTCCTCGAACTCGCGCTCAAGGTCCAAGCGGGCCGTCGCCACCCCGCGTTCAACCTCTACCAGGACTCGGGCCTCGCATGCAGCGACGTCGTCCTTCGCCTGTGTCACCAAGCGCTCTCTCGTCTCCAGACGCTCGAGATCTCGTGCGCACTTAGCGGCTTCCAGCATCAGTGCCTCCTCACGCCTCAGGAGCTCTGCCTGGTTGATCGAAGCCACCTTCATCGATGCAAGGGCCATCTCACGCAGCTCCACATGCTGCTCCAGGGAATGGAACCAGGCCAAGAGTTCCCGCGCCCGCTCCTCCGACGCCTCTTGCCGTCAGTCAGCCTCTCGGGCCTCCTCGACGGCCCGGGAACGGGCCTCCCGAGAGGCCGCCAGCAACACCTCGGCCTCCTCATTGTCGAGGTCACGCTAGTGGCGCGCAAGGGCAATGGCCGCCTCCAGCTTGCGCCTCTCTCAAGCCAGGCGCAGGCCCTCAGCCTCAAGGCGCGCGTCTTCATCAGCAAGCTCTTCACCAAGCCGGCTCACCGCGTCAGCCGCCCTTCAGAGAAACTCTTGGCGAAGAGTGCGACGCCTCCGGGCGCGCTCGAGCACATCTTCTGTGTCGTCCTCCACCACAAGTAAGCGCGAGGGGGCCCGAATCAGCACTCCCTCTCTAGGCAGGGGGCTGGGGGCTGGCGCCCTCGCGATGGCCAGGCACGCCTCGCCAGAAGCCCGGCCAGGAGCCAGCCCATCCCCAAATGAAGAGCGCATGGCCGACCTCAGCCAATCGCCATCCACAATCAGACACGAAGCCCAAGGCAGGCTGGCTATGCCCCGAGGAGGCTCGCGAAGGAGGGTCGTGAGGCACACAGGGCCGCGATGCACCACAGGATGGCTCACCTTTCCGGCCAGCCTCACTGCAAGGGCTCTGCTGGAACTCGGAGCGCTCGAAGGCGGTGGAGAGGGCAGAGCCTGGGGGATGGCCCCTCAGCCATCTCCATGAGCTCGGCAGGAAGGGCCCTGCAGAGCAAGGATCAGCCAAAGCAACGGGAGGATCGGGAGCTAGGAAAGGGGAAGGCTTACTCATCAATGGCGAAGTACTTCTAGCGCTTCAGCAGGCGGTAAGGGTAATCGTCACCCAAGGCCTCCCTTTTCTTCCGGAGAGCCTCGAAGTCCATGCAGAAGCGACCCAGGAGTTGAGCGCAGGGGTCAGCCTACGACGAGGAAGAAGTGTCAAGATGCCCAGCGTCTGGTCTGCCGTCCTGATGCACGCTACTGGTCGCCTCACCAAGAAGGATAGCTGGGGCCCCAGGGGCCTCAACCATGGACGCCGTGGGCAGCGGCTCAACGCCTCCAGCCGCAGTAGTACGGGCCTCAGGAGCTGCCCCCTCAGGAGTGCCGCCTGGCGTCGTCACTCCGGTGGGGGCCCCCTCAGCCTCTGGTGGCCCATGCCTCCCTGCTCCGCCACTCGAGGAAGGATCGTCGTGGGCGACTGGGAGGGCAGTCACCATCACTGGGTTCTCGCGAGGACCCGTGAGGCCAGCAGGGCGCTGCCCCCATTCGTCGAAGCCAGGCATCTGCTTCACAAAGTCACCCCTGTTCGAGCAAAGGTACAGCAAAGCCCTCCCATGTCGGACGCTTCCGGGGGAAGGGTCCGCAATCAAGACCAAGAGCACATTCCTCAGTGTTTCGGGCGTCAGGTCCTCCTCCTGGAGCCTCATGCGATCTTCACACCCGCTGAAGGCCCACATCCGGCGGGAGTGGCGCTGGAGAGGAGCAATGCAGCGTAGCAGGAACTCCTTCACCACCTTGGGCGCCGTCACACCGAGCACCCTCAAGAGCGCGAAGCGATGCCACACGAAGATGAGCCGGGGGCTCGTGAGCGTCTCCTGGCACCAGCCTGAATTGGGGACAGCGGACAACTTTGGCTCCGAAAGTAGGGGGCTGGGCTCTCCCGCATCAACGTAAAGCCACCGCTCGTGGAACCCAGGCGCGGACGGAGGAAGGCTGAAATCAATCCCTGAAGCCGTTGTTTCTGGTGCAGCAATGAAGCTCACGCACCCTGAGCATTGGGTGGGATCGACGAGGCAGAGAGAGAAGAAGTGGAGCAGCAAGGCAACCGATGGAGGGATGCCCATCATCGCCTCGTAGACAAAGGCAAAGATGGCAAGAAGAGTAATGGATTCAGGACCCAAATGCATCATATGGATCTGGTAATGGGAAAGCACAGCGTTGAAGAATTCGGAAAAGGGGGGAACCAATCCCGCCCACAGGGCGTCGGCAAAGTACTGGACCTCGGTGACCACCCTGTCGATGGAGAAGTGGGATGCGGGCCAAGCCGTCATCCTCCCACACTTGTTGAAGATGGTGGCCAGAGCAGAGCTGACCTTGCCCAAGCCCTCTCGGTTGAGTATGATCGACCGATCGACGGCGGGAGCCACCGACGACGACGAGCGAGGCAGAGGCACCGGTTTCTTACCTTTTCCCTTCTTCGTCGGAGCCATGGCGATGGGAAGAGGGAGGATTCGAGATTGGATTGGAAGCAGAGACTGGAGCTCGAGAGGAGGAAGAGCAGGGGACGGTCGAGCGGCGGAAAGAGGAAAGACTGTGTGCAACCACGGGTCCGCCTAGCTAGGCGCAAAATGAGGAGGCGTGGGGGAGCAGGGCCACCCACGTCCAATCAACCGCCTGTGGCGCCCGAGGCCGCGGGCTGTTAGGGCCCGCGGCGCTTCGTACTTACCCCTTCACTTCTCTGTTCAGCCAAGTCCAGGCGCGCCTTGGGCCCGGGGGCTACTGTCGGCGTTCTAGGAATGGGGGTCCCCATAATTGCCTGCCTGCGGCCCGCGGCGTGGCTCAAGGGGCGGCCCAGCATGGCCCATCTTTATTAGCACGAGCTCAAGACCCTCGCGAGGGGCCATGCCTCGCGGGGTGGGCGACAGGAGGCCTCCTCAGGCACGGCCTCGTCATGCTGGCTTGTGAGGAGGCGGAGAGATCAAGGCGGGGTACCTCAAGAGGTGCCCATGACGCAAGCCATGATGACCAAGGGCGTTAGGCAGGCGCCAACCCGCGCAGTGTCCTCCTTTCCTCTTTGGTACAAAGGGAGCAAGCGCAGGCGAGAGCATCAAGCAAAGGCATCCATTTCGGTGCAACAAGACCAAGACCGTCGCAACGGCAGGAAGGAAGTCATCGTGGAGCCCAGGAAGGCGTCATCGTCAGAGCCTTTGGCAGGCGAGGACCAACTTTAGTCACGATAAGTGTACTAGATGTTCCCCTTCAAAATGGCCAATTGTTGGCGCCCTTCCCGCTCAATATTTGGGAAGAGGCCCAGGGCCTTTGCCTATAAATAGGGCTAGCCACCCACAAGGTAGGGGGATCGGATCGGAGGGAATCGGATCCTCATCCGGAAGCCAGTAGAAAGAGCGACTGAACTCCCCCTAGTAGTTCATTGCAACAGCCAAGAACAGACCCTTGCGAGGCTGTTCTTCCTTGTATTGTTCTTCACCATCCCGAGAGGCAATCCACCACACCACCCACTGGAGTAGGGTATTACACCACAATGGTGGCCTGAACCAGTATAAACTCTGTGTCTCTTGTGTTGTTCCTTTGATTGCTTAGATCATAGCGAGGCGGCGAGGTGCGGGTAGTAGAGGATGAGATCTCCGCGTGCACCCCAGAGTTTGAACCTAGAGGGTCTGGTGGAACCCAAAATCGGACACATCTCAAATAATAGTAGATAATTGATATGCATCTCGAATAATAGTGGATAATATATATGCATCTCGAAAGATAAAACTAAATCATAGTAGATAATTAATATGCATCATCGAATATAATCTCGAATACATCGTCTCAAATATTATCGACTAATATATATATATATATATATATATATATATATATATATATATATATATAATCTCGAAAATTATCGAATACATCGCTAGCTAGCTAATATAGATCGAATACTATTGAATTATCTAGTTCACTCGTGGTTCCTGAGGCGCGGGTGGTGGATACCCAAAGAGAAGGAACCATCACAGGATCATAGCTCAGGTGAGATCCCCGAAGAACCTGCCAGGTATTGGAGCACCTGACATCCATAGTAGTCATGTAGCGACGGACGTGCTCGTCCTCCTCCCTGACACGGCGACATACCACCTCCGGCGGGGAAGGCTCCCTCCGCACCGAAAGTGGCCCACACGAACGCCACCAAAGGAGCCGGGTTCCTCACCAAGCGGCGTGCCCCTGAAGGTAACACCTCCCAGTGCCAGCCAGACGGAGCCCAGTCCCAGACATGGCTCCTATGAAGTAGGAGGTTTTCGCGAACGGGTCGACAGCGAGGATGCGGGTCGGGCATCGCTGACGTCGAGAACAAATACTATATGCAAATGTAACATTTTTTAAATGATTGGATTGTGATTTGTTATATACAAATTTAAAAAAGGATATCATTGCATATGTCAAAAATCATATATAACTAAAAGTATAAAAAACTAATTCATCTAACATTTGACATTAATCTAACATTTCTATCTAATTCATCTAACATTTGACATTAATATGTCTAATTCGATGATCTAACAATTTGACATTAATCTAATTCATCTAGCTAAAACTTTGACATTAATCTAATTCACATAGCGAAAACTTTGACAATAGTCTAACATTTATATAACTAAAAGTATAAAAAACTAAAAAAATGAAAACAGAAAATAATTAATAAAAATGTGTGTGTGTGTGTGTGTACTGTGTGTGCGCGCGTGCGGGCGGGCTCGATCGGATGATCGAGGGCGCGGCCATGGCGCAGGGGGCTCACAGCGGGGCGACCGGGGCGGCTACGGGGGGTGGCGATGGGCCAGCGGCGACGGGGCGGCGGCGAGACGGCGATGACGGGAATTGCGACGGGGACGGGCCAGGGCGCGGCGTTAGGGACGGGGGCGGAGAGAGGGACAGGGACGGCGACGTCGCGCGACGGGGACGGCGTGCTACGGGGGTGGCGACGGGGGGCGGCGGCAATGTCGAAAGCAGAGAGGAAGAGGGAGAAGAAACTGAAATTTTAATAATTGCTATTTATATAGGAGGGACCTTTAGTGCCGGTTGGAGCCACCAACCGGTACTAAAGGTCAAATTTGGCCAGTTCAAGCGGCCGGAAGTGACCCCCTTTAGTACCGGGTCGTGGCTGCAATTGGTACTAAAGACCACACCTTTAGTACCGGTTGGAGCCACGATCCGGTACTAAAGGGGGTGCGCTGGCCCAGGTGCGGTGCGCAAGTTAGTCCCACCTAACTAGCCGAGGGGTGACCGCACTGGTTTATAAGCCCCAGTGCGGTAGCTCTCTCGAGGTCCTCTCTAAGCAGGCCCTTGTGGCCTAAACAATCTGAGTTTCCCTGTTGGTCCTACTGGGCTAGCGGTCCTGCATCCTGGCCCAACTATAGGTTGGGTTTCTAGTGATATGCAGGCCGCCGTGGCCTAGTAGGCGGGCTTTTTTCTTTTTTTTTAATTTCTGCTTTATTTATTTATTTTTAATTATTTCTAAGTTGTTTTTTGTCGTATTTAGAATTTTTTGTGAATTTTGTTTCTTTAGTTAAAAAAAATTACAAACTTTCTATTGCTAGTAGTTTTCAAATTGATTAGTTTAAATTTGCATTATTTAAAATTTGTGTGAATCACTAGTATGGGAATAACTTTACTATAAAAATAGATTTTTCAGTGATTCTTTTTTCTTATGTTTAATATTAGTGTGTTTTATCATCAATTTGGTAATACTTAGGTTATTTAAAAAATTGAAATGCCTTTGTAACAGATGAGTTTTCATCCGAAACCCTGATACTTCGAAAGACATTTTCCATTTTGTACACAAAGTTGATCCAGTTTTTGCCGTAACCCTCTCTACTTTTTTGCACATGCTATGTGGGTGAAATGATGATACCATGCCAACTTTAAACCTTTTCAGAGTTCATTTGTACTATTTTTCAATTTCAGGGTCATTTAGCTCAAAAAAATCTGTAAAGGCATGAAAAATAGCAAATGATGTCAGAAATGGTTGAAAGTTGATGACGTGGCTTTGAATGGTGCATGCTGAACGCACAAAAAGTCTGGAGTTGTAATCAGTTAAAAAATGAATTGCCTTTGTAATAGATGAGTTTTCATCCGAAACCTTGATACTTCGAACACTACAAAAAAAAGACACATCCATGACATTTTGGGCCGAACAATTTCTGTCATACACATGACACTTCTATGATGATAATTGTGACAAAAGATGTGGTGGGCTCCTACTTCTATGACAAAAAATCATGACAGAAAATGGGCTTTTCGTCCTGTGCGGGCCGGAGATGCAGTTGCATGACATTCTTTGGGCCTTCCATGACGGAAAAAACCGTGGTCGAAGCGAGGGCAAGGAAAATTTCAGGGAGTTCCTGGTTACGGTGGGTGGTCGGGGCCGAGCGATGCGCGTTTCTCTCATACACGTACGCGCGTGTGTGCGAGGCATTGGCTCTAACTGAACCCGAGCGAGGCGTTGGGCTCTAACTGAACCCGAGCGATTGCACTGCAGGCTACGCGTTACTGAACCCGAGCGATCGATCGATGGCTGTTAACTGAACTCGAGCGATCGATCGCTGGCTGTTAACTGAACCCGATCGAGCGATTCCTTCGCTACTCCTGCTAACTGAAGCCGATCGATGCTGCCTCTCTAGATGAACAGTGAGCATTGCGGGAGGGGGGCGGGGTTAGATGAATAGTGAGCAGTGGGAGTGGATGAACAGCCCCCGTGGCGTTGCCTCTGGATGAACAGGACCCCAATCGATCAAGCCAGTTGGGGCTGGATGAAGAGGACCCCGTGGAGGGCTAGATGAACAGGACCCCGTGGAGGCCTGGATGAACAGGACGACCCCGTGGAGGGCTGGATGAATAGTAGACGGTGGAGGGGTGGATGAACAGTAGCCCGTGGAGGGGTGGTTGAATAGGAGCCCGTGGAGAGGGGTGGTTGAACAGTAGCCGGTGGAGTAGCGCGCGGTGGAGGCTGGATGAACAGGAGCCCGTGGATGAACAGTCGCAGGTGGAGGCTGGAGGAGGTCGACGGTGGATGAACAGTAGCCCGTGGAGGCTGGAGGAGGTCGATGGTGGAGATGAACAGTATCCCATGGAGTCCCGTTTTGCGGTACGCCACACCCCTCCCGATGAACAGGACCCCCGTTTCGACCGTAGCGCTCCAACACAAGTCCGTTTCGTCCGTTTTGCGGTGCGCCACACCCCTCCCGATCAACAGGGACACTGTTTCGACCGTAGCGCTCCAACACAAGTCCGTTTCGTCCATTTTGCGGTGCGCCACACCCCTCCCGATCAACAGGGACCCCGTTTCGACCGTAGGAGGTCCGTTTCCTCCATGTTGCGGTACGCCAGATCCCTCCCGATGAACATGATCCTGTTTTGAACGTGGCCGGTCAAACACAAGGCCGTTTCCGCCGTTCTGCGGTATGCCAGGCCTCGTTTCCATCGACTGTTCCGTCCAAGCCCTCCCAATGAACACGACGACGCATTCCGTTCCGACCTAGCCGGTTGGCTCCCGATGAACACGACGGCGATGTTGTTTCTCCGTTCCGACCCAGCCATGTACACGAGCCTTGGCCGTACGTATGCGCGAGTAGGCGTTCGAGACCTCGCCCGTATGTACGTACGTGGCCATATTTTCTTTGTTGCACCCTGGCGACTGTACGTACATGTACATGCTACGTGCGCGCCTCTACTACGACACGTGCACGCCTCTACTACGACACGTGCGCGCCTCTACATCCACAAGTATGTACGTACACATTCGCGACCAGAATGACAACGCTACGTATGCTTCAACCAGGTGGGTCCCGACTGTCAGGCACTTCCTTGCGTGCAAAGATGTAGCTGGTGGGTCCCAGCAGTCAGGGGGTGAATCGTTTTTTTGCCCGGACGCACTTCCTTGCGTGCGAAGATGTAGCTGGTGGGTCCCAGCACTCAGGGGGGAAACGTTTTTTTCGCGAAATAAGGTGTCCCGTTTGATGGGTCCCTGCTGTCAGGTGGAGGAAAAATTATTTTGCCCGTAATAAGAAGGCACTTCCTTGTGGCCGCCGTGGACCCAGCTGTCAGCCTCTCCACGCATAGTACTCTTCCGATGGAAGTCAGTCGTTGACCACATTGACCACGCCGCGCCGAGAGCACCACAGCGGTTGACGATGGCGAGGCCTAGGAAGGGGATGACTGGAGCCGGGGAAGACACGGCAGTGGAAGCCTACGTGGAGAGGAGTACGAGGGTTCATCGGTTCAGCCGCGGTGTGAGGCTTCTGTCGCCGCAGAATAACAGCGGTGGGAGTAGCAGGGGGCGCTGAGGCCTGTGTAGTAGCACAGCCGACCACGGATGGCGGGAGCAGGCGGTCCCGCCGGTGCTGCTTTGGCGGCTGGAGCAAGAAGATCAAAGATTGAAGAAACACGACAGTCGTTGGATTGGCATCCAACGGTTACGTCTGCTAGAATCGTTTGTTGACGTATATAATAACTAAAAAAATCTTGCATACGCGTCAACTAAACAGGCCCATAAGTCAGACCACTCCTTTTTTTAATAATTTATATATAGCTCATGGCAACTTCTTATGCAATTTATTACAGTCATTTTTTTTGTTGGTCAGGGCCAATTTCGCATATTTCTGTGGGTTCCAAACTATTTTTAATACCGAAATGTTGAGCCACATTTAAAGTACTTTGAAGATATATTTAAATTAGGTTAATGCCCAGTGAAATAGGAATCTGAAAATGTGAAACTTTTTATAAAGTAATTGCCAATTTGTCATCTGTTTTTATATTTACAACCCATTTCATATTACTTTCAAGATTTGGAGGCGTCTTGAAAGAGTTGCAGCCCATCAGGGCATAGAAAAATAAGTAGGCCTAGATTGGGTATTCTTCAGAAAAAATAAACTGGGCTAATTTTCACAAAGAAAAAATAGCTGGGCTGGTCACATGGTGAACATAAAATATAAGCCTGGGCTAGACGGGCCACAGCCAGTTCAAACCCTGCTCCGTCTCAACAATAACCAAAAGAATACTGCTCGAGCAGCTACGTCCCAGGTGTCAGCCGATCTTGTATTGTTCTCTTGTCTATTGACTATATATGCTCGCAATGTCGTGGGTCCCAGGTGTCAGGAAAACACTAGGAGGAAGCATTTTATTTTTCCATACACTGACGTGGTGGGACCCTACTGTCATCCTATCCATGTACTGCTGTTGATTCCTGTTGTTTGTTGACCATGTTGACAATGCGAGAGGGCGGCACCGCGGAGAACACACCAAACCGCGCGGATCGGCATTAACGATTTAGGAGACGGTGGGGCGGCGATGCGTGCGCTAAGGTGCAGCCAGCCGTGGGAGGCGGAAGCAGGCGGCCCCGCCGGCGCTGGTTTAGTTTTGGCGGCTGGAGGAAGACAGGACTGAAGAAAAACGACAGACTGTAAAAGTAGCAGGAGTACTTAACAACCTTAACTGAAACCAGCAGGGGCACTTAACAACCAAAGCTAAAAGCGGTATGAGTACTTATACAGGTTCAACCGTACAAAGCACGCCTCGAACAGTGCTACTTTGCCTACAGTTAACCAATGGTGAGGCCGCCAAGCCCCAGGACAAGGCCCAGGCGCCACCCCATTCATCCACAACCTTCTGAAAGCGGCTTCATCTCGCAATGTGGCCAATAAACAGGATATTCACTTTAGAGCCATGGAAAAGCATGAACATAATCTTCTGTCCTATTCTCCAAGATGGACGGGCCTTCATTATTTGAGACCACCCATGAATAAGTATCTTTTCACCTCCAAGGGGAATTGAGTAGGTCGACATAAATATCATGTTGTGACCAAGCGCAAGTCTGACCCGACCATTGGCAGGCATCTGTATAGGAACAATAGAACTGGGCAGTTTCTGTTTCAAGAAGATCACAGCTGTAAAACTGTGTATAAGCAATAGTTTATGAACAACATATATAACAGAAAACAGCTCGTACCATAAGTTTCTCGACACAGTTGGACCTGTTCAACGAGTGCAGCAGTGGCACACATATCCCACGTGGACCTCAAGACGATCAATAAAGTGTAGGAACTTGTGGATGTCATCCCAGTCAACTTCAGTGCCATCAGTAACAGCGGAGTTACTACAGAATAACAAACGAGCAACCTTCTTAACTCTGAAAAAACCTACACGTGCCACCAATTATAAGAAAATATTAGTTAGAAGTAGCATCTTCGTGAGAGATTCGTTGCTACTTCTAAAGTTAAATTGTGATTAGTTAGACAGAATAGGTGGATTAAGAAGTAATCGAGGCAACAAGCAAGAACCAGATACAAAACTAACATGGATGAACAATTGGAACGACGTCAGGGTGGAAGATTGCAGTGAAGATGAGACCATGTTCTGCTATTTCCATCAATATTCATGCACCAACTTTCAGTCCATAACACTTGAGAAAGTTTATCCAAGTTCGGCCATAAAAAAATCAGCGATCTTCTTGGTTCATGAAGCCAATTCGGAACTTATATCCATAGCTTGTCTTCACTGTGACCATTAAACTAGTGTATTCAGTTATGGCAAGGCCGAGCATCTTGAGTACATGTGTTCTGGAAGAGCAAATAATACACTGCAGGAAAAATAATATGAGAACACAATGTATTCCCTATCCAAATCTAGAAATAACTTCCTCCTTCACGTCAGTGTTGACCATCGTACTAGTAGTACCTTTTATCCAAATATAGCAATCCAAATTTCCAAATTAGTCGACAGCATGTTCAAAAAAAACCCACCCTCCCGGATAGAAAAGAGGATTCTAGGAACATACTGTGCGTGTTTCAAAATCCTGTGTTAGGATGAGAAGGAACAAGTGTGGCGCCTCGCCGAGGGCGTAGAAACCTATAGGGTACTCGCACTTTGGGCACAGCAAATGAAACACACTAGATTCAGTAGGAAGAAAAATGCATCAACGGCAGTGGCTGCCATCCTAGGATTACATGCGACCAAGGGACTTGGATTTATCGGGGATGGATGAAGAATTCGTACCTGGTTCTCCATGAGAAAACCCTATGCAATCGCCGAGAGGGGGTTTTCTCTGAACAAGCAGATGAGGGAGAAGGAGATTCAGGCCCAGTGAAATATTGCCGCTTCGTCCATCCAGCTTACTGCTAAAGCCGGAAAAGGGGGGGTTGTGATTTGACGGCTCATTGGGCATTACTGTGGCGCTACGACCGGGGTGTGTCTACCGTGCAGTTGTGCACTCTAATTTGTGCATATGGCACGTGGACCCCGTTGCCGGTTCCCCACATATCAGTGAAAGGAAGTAGAAAGACAGGAGTAACTAGTTACACATAAATATATATTTTGACAGAGAGATACTCCATCTGTGAAGAAATATATAAAATCGTTTCTATCACAACTTTATACATAAGAAAAATCAATGGGAATATATATAACATATATAATTATAAAAAGCAGAGTTGTTTTTAACACAGTATAGACGAGTTGGTGATGATGGTGTGCCTGCCATCCTGCAATATAGGCCGTCTGATTTATATCTAACGGATAGGAAGGAAACTATGGCAATTTTGCAAAAAGGTACCCACACACCTCTCCACATTTGCAAATAAGGCCTTCCCTCATTCATCCATTTCTCTCACAAGATAAAATACTCATACACATGCATCTTGATGTTACGTGCAACGCACGGGCATTATGGGGGTTCAACTTTTTTTATGGGGGTTCAGCTGAGAATATAATACTCAGATAGGCTCTCGGTTCTGGACTTTAGGCCGCAGGCCCACCCTGCATGTTTGGGGGCCCATGTGTTCTACCTCAACGCTTTTCATATTGCAAGCGATCGGTATGACGCTGGTTTTAGATGTCGTCGCAAGGAGAATACACAAAATTGAATAACGCACAGCAGCTGTTGGAATGAAATCGAACGACAGTTCCTAACGAGCAATCAGAGTTGCAATTCTATCAACGATATACCATGTGATAAATAATACTATCGTACTACTTATACACACAGGACACTTGTTTCACCATGCCAGATTATTACATCAAAATCTCTCGGAGGATAGATCAGTTGTGTGCTGCTACTGAAGAATTTCAAAGTTGATTTGGACCAGCTCTCCCTTGCTGAGAAAGTTTGATTTTCACATCATCACCTACCACAAGATATGATTTAGATTTTAGCCTTGACCATCCTTTAGCATCAATCATCATGCGACCATCCTTTGTACTTACGGTATATTGAGCAGGTTCATTCACACCAAGGCTGCGCATGGTAAGAGAAACTTGGCCGCGGTCGCCTGGATTGTTGAACGACTCCCTCGTTGCTCTAGGAATTCTCTGTTTGCAAACAAGAAGACATACCCAAATAGTTAGTTCAACACAGTGAATCATGTGAAACAACGTGAAAAGAAAAAAGATTGAAGCACTTGGGCGGTGCTTACCAAGAAGGTGGACATGTCGGTTTTCGTAAGGACTTTGGTATATGAAGTGCGAACTGCAGCCCAGTCTGTTGCCGGTGCAACTGCACGGGCCGGAGCAGATGCAAGTGCAAGTGTTGGTGTAGGTGCCGAAGCCGTCGCTGCTGCCGGAGATGGTGCTCCTTGTAGAGCTGGTGCCGGTGTCGGAGCAGGTGCCGGTGTTGATGACCGATCCTCTGGTAGATCAGACTGATCCACTGACGCGGTCGGTGCCCAATCCTCAGCTGGATCAGACTGAGCTGCTGCCGCTTTCAGTGCTAGAGCAACTACCAGTGCTCGATCCGTTGCTGAAGGTGGTACCGATGTGCGAGACAACGGCGATCGTGTCTGGTCTGCTATGATCAGCTTTCCAACTTGACTAGGATCCGTGACCATGATCCAGTTTTTTTCTTTATTTCTTCTAAACGCGAGAAGGACTAATTGTGGCGTTTTTGTTAAACCAAACTACAGTTCATCATAAGGATTCAGCTTGTACTTAGACAACAGATTGATCCAATTTTTTCCAGTAATATAAGTGATGGATAGTGCCTTCGTTACTAACACGACATAAGAAGTGAAACCTGCAAAAATAGCCATCGTAGAGCAAACCAAACGGTTTATTCTGTAATGAATGTCACATGGCAAAACCTGCATCATAAAATTGCAGGAAAAGAAAGAAAACATGACATTAATTCAATAAGATTTAGACAGTAAATCAATAAGATTTACTTGATGTGACACGAGTGAATCCTTACCAGGAAATCACTATGTTGAAGTACTAAACAGAAGATTGATCGTCCAACTACGGGTGGCATGCAGGGGCCCTTCCTACTCCCACAAGCAGGACAGTGCAAAGGTCGTGACAAATCGTATGACCCGAACATCCATGGGACTGGAAATCCTGGTGGGTGCGATAAACCCTGCAATGCATACAGATATTGGAGTGTAACATAATTGATAAACTGTCCTCACAAAAAAGATGATCTGGATACTTCAAAGTATACAGACTGAATTGAGTGGACAAACATTAACATAGACCATTCTCAGGACTGACCACACACCAAAAGCGGCAGTACTAATAAACAATATAGGGTTCACAAACACAAAACAAGTACTGAACAATAGTACTTACTACAAACAAGCAAAGTTGCACTAATTAAACTCTGCAGACTATTTCTTGCCACCGACCTACGGGATGAACCCCGCATAACTGACTAGGCCATGGACTTCATGAGAGATGTCTACATGCACCATCACCATCTTGTCAACCTTGGAGAACCTAACAGAGTGGTCTTTCCACTCATAAACATGACGATGAAGACATGCCGCATCAGATTTGTTGGGAAGCTTTACAAGAACCACACCCTTCGTAATCGAAGGCACAACCAGGAAATTGTTGTGGTCAAGTACAGCACGAAACATGAACCATATGAAGCACGAATAGTGTTAGGCAGGGTGTATGAAGGGGAATTCCGTATGAAGGGTCCACGGGATGGGAGCAAAAGTTCCCTTCTCGACCCACTTTTGGGTGTTTGGCAGAGTACATGAAGGGTGCATGAGTCCACACTAGCAGGTTAACAAAAATACACAAAGAGGAAACAATTATATTGAGATGAGAATGCAACCAAACACACCCACACACTTTGGGCTACAGTGACTAATTTGCACCGTCTGGGTTTGATCCACCGGTCATGTTGCACCAAGACATGGACATGCCCATGAAGAGGGTGCCTCAACACCATCGAAGTCCCTCTGCTTCTCGAGGCGCACGATGTTGGTGATGTAGGGTGCAACTGCCGACAGAGCCCACTCCCGGTCGACGGGAGCCAGCTCACCAAAGACAGTGTCCAATGGCACGAATGGATCCGTGACGGAGCCCTGAAAGGATTTGCCCGGCAACGGCGACGGCAACCCGCAACCCCTCCTTGTCCAGCCCAGCCCCCACCATCACGCCGAGATGGCTTAGCCCCTCGGAGATATAGGTGAAGAAGGAGACATGGTCAGGAAGCCGCAGCTCGTTGAAGTCGACCAGGTGGTCGAACGGGTTTAGCCTCATGGCAGGCATCGTCGCGCTGGCACGACGGTAGGCATCACGCAGCCGCAACACGTGCGTGGCAACTTGGTTCACCAAGTGGCTGAGGCGATCCTGGACCTCGTCACGATTGGCCCGCTCGTGCTCCAGCCGGCTCCCCTGACAGCCTATTGTATCTCCCGCTTTCTGCAGCAACTCCACCGACGCCTCGAGCATCTTTGTGGTGGACGCTTGTCGCTTTTGAAGGTTCGTGAACTCCCGCACATAACGGAGGAGCATGGCACTCCTCTCCACCTTGAGCTCACGGAGCTTCATGTCCTTGGCCCTGAGCTCCGCATCCTTGGCATGGAGCTCTTGTGTCAGGCGCCTCACCTCGGACTCCGTGATCTGCTGCGCTGCCATGGCACCAGGTAGAAGCAATGGGGAGAAGAAGCAAAGGGGGCGAAACGGCTGAAAGGCAATGCAATCTACGAGAAGGCGGAGGGAGCCAGCCGAGGAGCGGGGAATCTTTTGGTTTTCACCACGGTAAAATACCAGTCGACGACTTCTCACATTAGGGAGCAGTGGGTTTTACAGGCGGAGTCATCGTGACTAATTGCTGCCGCGCCTGCTCCTGTCAATCAATAAATAAAAAATCCTGCCACGCCTGCTCCCGTCAATCAAAAAATTAAAAATTCTGCCACACCCAAACACCAGAGCAACGCCATTGTGGATATTTAAATTTTCCTTCCAGCAAGTAGATAAAAAAAGGGGTGAAAAAACAAATGTGGCCGCGGCCTAGCTAATCGGTCGAACTAGCCCAACTAGCTAGCCATCGTGCTTTACTGATGTAATCGGCGGGAAAGGTGGTCTTCCATGATTTGACGACTCATTTACTTGCTTCGGCGCTACGACTGAGGAGGACCCAGAAAACGTGTGGTAGGGCGTCCCACGTCAGGAACAATATATGCGTGCACCACCCGGGAGGACCCTGAAACCGCACGGTAGGATGTGCCACGTCTCGGCACGGAGGAAAATTGTGCGTGTAAAAATATACTCCCTCCGTCTAGGTGTGTAAGTCATCTTATGAAAATCAAATAATCCCAAAACACTTTGGCACGGTGCGTTAACTTCTATCTCGTATCTTGTTTCTTGACATATCAACCAATAAGAGATGAGGGGTGTGCATGCTTTTAATGATTTGAGACTACGAAACATGACATGCAGTGGTTAGTTCATTGCATGCAATGTTATTAATTAGCAAATAAACATTAAGGTCCCTCGGTTTCCCTTCCTCTTTGGTCACGGTGACTTACTCACCTAGACAGAGGGAGTATTGTATCAGACGTCGGGAGTAACTCTAGTACCTATGGTTCGACCTCGGGACCCAGCCAGTCGATCGAAAACACCCCACTAGCCACACAGCTTCATCATGCAAACCTGGCACAGAGGGTAGATGTGGTTAGCTCCGTCTCGACCAGCCACTACGTCTCTTGTTCTGGGCGATTCTTCTATTTTCCAAGCTTTTTGTTGTTGTTGTTGTAGTAACACCATGGCAAGCTAGCGTCACTCTTCATGTGTGCCCGTGCAAAGGTTAGACGATGGAGAGAAGAGAGATTGAGATTGCAGACCTGGGACCCACCAATAAGTGAGACAATGGTCATGCACATGTTGACGAGGCACTCCCTCTACTCTACTCAACGTAATATTGTATAAAATCAAGTTATGGGACAAAGCCAACAACCGTTGTTGTTTTAGGCTATCGACTTACGCCTTGTAGTCTAGGTTGCCAGTTCGAATCTCCTCTTTCAGATTTATTAGTTTTAGGTCCAAATTTGATTAATGACAAGTGGGACCCTCGTGTGTTGTTCTGATATTTCAGTGTAGGATGGTTTTTTTGAACAAACACTTTGCGCGGTTAGACAAGTAACGACACGAGTTACACGTATTTTGCAAGTTTACGAACAAAAATGACAGCAGCATAGAATATCACATCCACCCCGCAGCTTAGATACTATGGTGATACATGTTTGTACACCGTTGGAAGTGAGATCCAATGGCTTGGGAGTAGTCTTTGTAATTATGCGCAATTTCCAAACTCTCCAAAGGTTTTTTTGCAAACAAAACATTCAGGCATCGTGTGTGCCGCTGCATCTTCGATCCAACGGCTCCCCGTTGCTCATATTAGGTGCCCCCGTAGCTTAATTACCCGCTACGGTGATATGAGCATCTAGGTCATCTGTTCAGTGATCAGATGGCACATGCGTAGTACTTGTACTTTCTGCGCATTTCCTAAACTCTATTAGCCGTATATTTTAAAAACATTCAAACCTCCTACTGTGGGCCATTAGATCTCAGTGAACTCGTATCACCATAGAATCTACGGTGCGGGAGCACCTCATATACTCCCGTGCGAGAAAACATAAGGTGCTATCGTAACTTGGATGCTACGGTGATACGAGCTTTGAGGTCGTTTGATCTGAGATCCAATGGCATCTGAGCAGTCTTTGTGCTTGTGAGTAGTGGACGAACACTTTTGGGGCTTTTCTGCAAAAAACCATTCGAACCACCGAGGAGGTGCTGGGTCACAAATCCAGCGGCTCCGAAGAGCTTGTATCACCAAAGAATCTAAGGTGTGGTAGCACATGATATTCTTACATACAGGAGAATATGATGTCCTCCTTCATCTTAGATGCTACGGTGATACGAGCTTCGAGGTCATTGGATATGGGATCCAAGGGTATCTGAGTAGTTTTTGTACAAATTGTGTGCAATTCTCAAACTAATCAAGGTTTTCTGTTAAAATATTAAGACACATCATGTGACCTGCTATATCTCAGATCTACAAGCTCCAAGCAACTCGTATCGGCATATAGCATCTAAGGTATGGGGCCACATGGTTTTCTCCCGGGGAGGAGGGGTGGGGGGCACAACCAATTGGTGGTTGGGAGGGTGGGGACAAATATAATCTAAACAACCCTAAATTGAGTTCCACAATTTTATCTAAGGTCGAGGGGTTGACCCCCGACAATCATAGCTCTGCCTAAACACAACATTTGCATGTACTGTAGTACTAGACTTAATATTCATGTTTCAGTCTCATGTTCATTTTAAGTATTGAACTGAGGACCATGCATGTCTTACATTTTACTCCCTTCGTTCCTATAAATATTAGTTTTTTAGAGATTTCAAATGGACTGGCACATACGGATGTATATAGACATATTTTAGAGTCTAGATTCACTCATTTTGCTTCGTATCTAGGAATAGAAGGAGTATTTTTGAATTCGTGTCATACATGCATGGTTTGGAAAAATAGATGCACTATACTTATTGGATTGTTGTTGTGTTCATGCGTGTGTGTCTGTGTGTGTGTGTGGTCATATGCTTGATACATACAAAGTTTTCTCACCTCCATATTGTTCATCTTTTAAATTTGAATTTGCATTGGAAAACTTACTAGGGATACCATGAAATGTGAAATCCATGTTGAGATCACTATATCACAAACTCACTCTAATTCAACAACTCGTCATAAATCAATTACCACGTTAAGATTAGTATTTGCAAGGAAAATACGGGTATTGTAATACACATAGATTCGTTCGGCAATTTAAAAGGTTCCTTTCATATTCTCGAATGGTAGGACCCAACGGCGTACCAGCCAGACCTTGGCTCCTATTGATGCTAAAAAAATAGTTTAAAAAAACCGGGCTCGTGTCCTTCGGTGGTGTGCATGGTACGCACATTAGGCAACCTCAACCAGTCGAGCCTCAGCGTTTCAAGTCAAAATATCTGGCGGCCAGAATTCCAGCCCTAGGAAATTCCCCTCATGTCCCCGGTCCATAATGACTACCGATGAACAATGGAGGGATGCTTTAGTAACTACACAATGTTACCTACTGTGCCGAGCACGGTTCAATTCCCTCGGCCGCCGCTCTTCAAGGTCACCCGTTAACTGCATTGCCTAGTACTACTACTACTACACCAGGATGAGCAAATAATTGAGCCCGTTTGTTCCTTCCTAGTACTTGAATTAATATATCAGGCAATGCACTGGTACGAAAGGATTATCCTTTTACTCTGCATATATAACTTGTCTAAAGTCTAACTAAGAAAAATGTTTGACCAAATCCTTTCTTAAGAAATACAACAGGGCAAATGTACGACTTGCAAATTTATTGCATGATGCAGGTTATGATATTGTTTTGAATCCTGGATCTTAAATTTCAGAAAATCCAAAAGTGACCATGAATTCTTGAAACTGAGCATGGTAACGTGATATGGCACAAATATTACTTCATAAGTTTTTTCTTCAATTTGAGACAAGCTGCTTATGACAAGTTGCACAAATGAAGAGCCAAGGTATTTTGGAACAAAGACTTACCACGTTAAGGCGAACGCTTTCACTATTGAAACCGTGGGTGTTTCATGCTGCCACGAGTCCCCGCTTCTCATCGGCAGGTGCCGTCCGAGCAAGCGTGTGATGAGTAGATGGGAGGCGTGCGAGCAGACCGCTGCGCCGGCTGATAGGGAGGTGTGCGAGCAGACCGCTGTGCAGGCTCACCGGGAGGTGAGCCCTTTAACCAGGCTCCGCCGCCCACCTTCGTCCCAACTGCTCCCACTTTTAATGTCGCTGGCGCCGCAGTTTAAAATCAACCCCGCACTACCCGGTATCGCTACAATCTTCTCTCTTCCTCTCCGATTCTCCTGTCGTCTACCTCCAACTAGCCTGACCTAAACGTACGCCATGCCGCATCATGATGGTCTGCCCTTAGTGTTCCAGTTTCTTGAGGAAGACACCCAGCCAGAGTCTCAAGAACATAAGGCGCTTTGGGACGAGCTTGAACTGGCCTTGCGGGAAGACGCCGCGTCTGTCCCCGCTCCCGTTCCGGCTCCCGTCGCTCCGACTGCGCCAACGCCCATCCCCGTGGTATTGATGGGCTAGGAGCCGCACATTGTCGCCGAGCTTGATCCCACGGGGTTCCACGAGGTCCCCGCCAACTTTCACGTGCCCGTGCACCTACCAGCGCATGCGCCTGCGCGTGCACTAACGCGCACGCCCGTGCCGGTGCTCGTGCACCTGCCAGTGCATGCGCCTGCGCGTGCACTGACGTGCGCTCCCGTGCCGGTGCTCGTGCACATGAATGTCTCCGCCACACCGTTGACAGCGCCTGTCCCTGCGCGGGTGCTAGTGCCCCCTTCAGCGGCATGGATGGCCGCCGTCGAGCGCTTCCTTGCACCAACGCCAGTCGCCTCCTCCCGCCAGTTGAATCGCTCCAAAGTCCAGAACATTTTGGCCTTCCTTGAAGCTAGGCCAACATCCAGGAGTACGCCAACAACGGCGCAAGACGCCGCCGTAGCCGTCGGTCAGTGGCCCGACGACACGCAGAGCATGGCAGAGGATCCGCTTCCCACTGCAAGACGCCCCCGCCGCCGCCGCATAATCTATATTTGCCATGAAAAACGTTCGGATTGTCATGCTTAAAATCCGAAAGTTTATCATTTCCGTCTATTTTATATTGATCATCGTATAATTTGAAGTCGGAGTCAGACTAAACGAAATCTATGGTTTGATCGATTGAATGTTTTGCTAGAGCCATATCAAATTAAATATAAAACATCATCAAGCCACATGTATTCCTTGTCATCCAACAACCTAGATTGCTTCAATGTCGAGCGCTCAACACGTTTAGCGTGTAGTTAATTTCATGCCAAAAATAGTGCTAATCACATAATAACACGCAAATAGTATCCTACTTAATGTCCGCATGCACTTAATATACTTCCAAATTAACGTGCATTGCACGTACACACTGACTAGTGCTGCTAGTATATGAAACTCGTGCCATGACTTGTGAACGCGTCCAGATATGGTCAACGGCAACATCGCCCGCGAGTTCTTCGTGTTTGCCCATGCGTCTAAACACAGAAGGGGAGGAGAGAGAGAGAGCACACATGGAACCCACCAGTAAGTGAAGGCGAATAGTACTAAAAATAATATTACATGTTATCCATTAAATAGGCTATGGTAATATAAAAACATTATGTGAACAAAGGGGGATACAACAAACATTGATGTTCTACGTATGGTACCTATTGATGTGCGGCTTGAAGGCCCGGTCGCATGTTCGATGCTTGTTGTGGAAATATCACGTCAGATGTCCTCGTGAAAAGACTTAGTCGTGGAGCCATCGCAACGGGTTAGCTTAAAGGGGTTAAACTGGACAAAGGACACGAGGGTTTTTATACTAGTTCTGCCCCTTCGATGAAGGTAAAGGCCTACGTCTAGTTGTGATGGGATTAATGGGGTCTCGGTCACCAGGGAGCTAAACACGCTATGCCTGGCTCTCGAGTTGTTGTTTCTTGTCCCTGAACCGCCGCCGGGTCGTCCCCTTATATACACGGGTTGACGCTCGGCCGGTTTACAGAGTCCCGAGGCCGGCTCATACAAGTGTACGGCTCGGTCTCTCCTTTCCTATCTTACAATACAAGTTACATGACTATGGCGGTTTACCACTATGGGCCCTAATCCGCCTTTGGGCTCCGGGCCTCTAAGCTTCATAGTAAAGCGCCATCTTCTGGGTATTCATGGGCTTCAATATAGTTGAGTGTGAACCGGCCCCTCCTGGGTGGTTTATACTCAGTAGTTATATCCCCAACATTAGGCCCCAGATTGATTTGAATCTGTTCATGTCAATCTTCAGTACTTAGAAAAATCATGTGAACATCTTCTTACACTTCTCGTAAACCGCCATGATGTCTTCTCTTATAAACTTTGTTAAACCGCCGTGACGTCATCCTTTCGACACAGCAACGGATCATCATGACGTCATCCCTATATAAAAAAGTAAAAAGATTCCCTTCATTTAATGGTATCCCGAAGATCGAGGCGACAGCTGCACCCTTTTTTGCCGCTTCAGGCCCCTCGATTCTCGCGCCTGCCACTTATCCTTTTCTCTTATAAATAAAGTTGGTGGGTCTTTCCATTCTCTCCCCTTGCCTCTTCTTCTTCCTCTCGTGAACCCTACCACTCGAGCTCCGCCGCCGCCACAGAGTGCACCGTCGTCTTCATCCCCGGCCGCTGCATCCCTCCGCAGTAGATCTGTACTGGTAAGTTTTCCCTTTTCCACATGTTTAGATCTATGCTAGGGTTAGCGAGTTTATCTGTACAGTTGCTCGTTCATCTCCGTTCTTCATATTTGCTTCTGCCGTGGTTTCTTTGATCCAACAGTAGTGTAGATCTCGTGCGGTAGTTGCTCCACATCCATTCTTAGCACTAGCAGATCTTCCTTCTTTGTAAAGAACCCTCAGTAGAACGCTCAAACTTCTCTGTTCTGCTTAACGCCACTATAGGTCGCGGAAATTTTCCTTCACTGAAGTATGGTAGATCCAAAATAATTTCATCATTGTTTGAAACCTGTTTTCCGCAACACTTAGTGAATTTTATCTCTGTTGCTTCTTTCATAGGCGGTTTAACTTGTAGAAAATCATAATCCGCCTAGTACCATTAGCCCGCACTTAAACCGCCATCTAACTTGAGTAGCAATAGTCGGCTTAACACGCATAATTTCCCGGTTTAACTCTGGTTGGTATACATCAACTTTGAATCGTAAACCGTCCTTTGTGCTTTATTTTCAGTTTGCTTTCCAATATGGCAAAGAAATTCGCCGCATGCAACTGGGTTCCGTCCTGGATCACTGAAATGCAGCTTAACGGGTATGTCTTGACCGACGCTTTGGCCAAGAAAGCTGTTCTCCATTGGCGAGTTCCTGGCCCTGAATGTCCTCCAACACCTCAACCCGGGGAAGTGATTGTGTTCATGTAGCATCTGGACCGGGGTTTTAGACCGCCCGGTTCAAAGTTTTTCCGGGATGTGCTTGCTAGCTTTCAACTTCATCCTCAGGATATTCGACCAAACTCTATGTCAAACATATGTAACTTTCAAGTATTCAGCAAAGTTTATCTTCAAGAGGAGCCAACTATGGAGCTTTTCAGAGACTTTTTCCACTTAAACCACCGGACCAAATTCTCTGACGGTCCAACACTAAAATTGGCGGTGTATCAATTCAGAAAAGGAAAGAAGTTGACTTCCCTCATGCGAAACACCACAGTCATCCAAAGGACTGGAATAATACCTGGTTTTACTGTCTGAACACTGCACCTGCTGATGAAAACCCTCTGTCGGGTTACCGTGCTCAGCGGCTTAGCAATAATCATCCACTGCCTCCACGACTCACAGCTAAAGAACGACAAGCTTATGCACCGCAAATCATTAAACTCCGGGCCCTCCTAGCAAATGGTTTAACTGGCATTGACCTTGTTCGATGCTGGGTTTCCTGGGGTATCCTTCCCTTAAGCCGCCGCTCCGGTTTGATGTACGAATATACCGGAGATGTAAAAGACCCTCTGCGATCCAATGATTTAAAAAGACTAACGAAGAAGTTACTGAAGCCGTGAAGAAAATGTTTGATGAACCGATCGCTCAGTGCAGCAAGACCAGATTGGCTCCTTTCTGTACTTCCAACAAACCGCCCTCAGTAAGATTTTTATCCTTTTCCACCCTTATTGATTCGTTTCCGCTTTAACTTTAATCTGATAACCCTTTGTTTGTTTTTTACAGGCCAACAACTCTTTCTGGAAGAAAAAGCCTTCAGATAAACCGGTGAGAACTCAACGCCCAAAGAGTAAAGTTGTAAAGAAGGCGGGCAAGAAGAAAACTGGCGAGTCCTCTGATCCGCCTGAGGATGTCAATGAATCGGAAAACGAGGTAGAACTTGACTCCCTTGGCTCATTTTTCATACATGTTATTGATAATGATTATTACCAGGATGATGCGGAAGCTAGTCGTGCGGACCATGTTGAGGTAATCATCCTTTCTTCCGATTCAGAACATGTGCCGGTTCAAAGACTTCGCCGTACAGTTCGGAAAGTAAAATATTCTCACCCTCTTGCTCATTTGGATCCACAATTTTCTTTGAAGACACAGCAACATGAAGGTCATCGCACAACCCGGCACAGCGGCCAACAGGTCACTTCTTCCGGTTTACCAGATACACCAAACCGAAAACACCATCCAGAGGTTTCTTGTTCCCCCGAAAGTCTTTATCCCTTGAAGGGTTGCTTCCGTGACCCTCTTAATCCATCTGACTCGAATTAGCAGGTGTCTTCCAACTCTTCATCTGGCAGTTCATCCACCACTCAGATGCCTCCCCTCAAGACCGTCCCTGGGTAAGGATACTGTTTTTAATCTTGTCCTCTTGCACCGGTTTACCAACTGACCTCTTATTTGAATACCATAGTGCCAAAGCTCATCTGAGCAAGAAAGCAAAGACCACTGTCCCTACTGAAGAAGTTGAACCAGATAGAATTTCAGAGGGCGCTGACAAAGAAGCTGATATTGCCATTGATGACTCTGTACCTCAAAGTCAGGATACATATGTTGAAGTGCCAGAAGTCAATCCGTCCAGTCCGCATGCTGATCCTCCAAGCCCAGCCAAGGGCGATGACATGTCAAGCCCGGCCAGGGACACTGTTAATCTGCCAACCCCCTCAAAGGGTGGCGATGATGATGTAGTTATCACTGATCACGGTTTCACTGCCCTGGCAACCCAATTGTTTTGTCAAAGCATACTGCTAAGGGGGAATTTACAGTTATGGGCAAGGGGAAAGGGAAGATAGACTTGTCAAGCTTTGTTGATCTTAGCGCCGAGGACCTTCATTCTGGATTCTTAAACCGCCTCTTCACAAGCCGGGATTATGAGGCCGGTTTGGTGAACTTAATGAAAGAGCGCTTTGAGGTAATCTTCAAAACACTTCAATTTAGCTTGCAATGTATATCCACACCATAGTAGCCCCCAAGGGCCTGTTTTTATCTCTTGCAGACAAACCGGATCTTCCAATATTAAGAATACTTCAACTGAGTAACCCCCAAGGGCCGGTTTACCTTAGCAAGATGAACCGGGACTTTCTGTTTAACCCTTTGCCTTTATCAACTGCCTTCAGCATGAATGTAATTAATCAATTAGGCATTAGCCCTCAAGTGCCAAGTTTAAAACTTGTATTGAACCTTGGGACTTTAAAATATCCGGTTTAAGAAGCAATCTGCATTAGCCCCCAAGTGCCAAGTGTATTACTTGTTATGCACTTGGGACTTTAAGAGATATTGACTGCTTTATCATCTGACTTTGCAGGCTGATATAAAGACCAAGGAGTCTCAAACCGCCGATCTTCAAGAAAACATCAAGTCCCAGCAAGAAGAGACCTCTAAAGCCAAAGAGGAGCTAAAGGGCGCTTTGACTGCCATGGAACAATTGAAGGATGGCTTTAAAACTGACCGCACCAACTGGGAAACTGAAAGGGCTGTTTTGTTGAAGCGGGCTGAAGACGCCGAAGCAGCCCTTAAATCGGTGAAGGAAGAGCTGACGGGTCTGAAACATCAAGTGAGTGCCATGACAGCTGCAGTTTTTTGTAAGCACTTTATAATAACCTGTTCTGGAGTACTTTCAACTCCGCCGGTTTAACATTAAGTTCTTAAACCCTCGCAAGAAATCACATTGCTCATCTTGGAGCGGATATGCGGATGAAGTTGAAGGCAGCTTACACGTTGATTGAGCAACTGTATACCGGTGAACAACGAGTCATCTCCGCCGCTTCATATAACAAACCAGCACCCACCTTGATCAAGGATACCTTGGCGAGGCTCTCAATGACTCCTGCTCAGATAGAGGAGGTGAAGCGATCAGCTGCGAGAGCGGGCGCTTTGCTAGCGGTGACTCATGCCAAATCATGGATAGCTGACCTGGATCCAGTTGATATCGCCAAGGGCTATCCGGATGAACAAGAAAATGGATCATCATTCGATAATGATACCCTCAAGGCCCTGAACAAGGAGATGCGCCCGATAGCAAACCAGTTGGCTGACGAGGTGAATTTGACTTTGCATCGGTCCTTCTATGATGCCAACAACCATCGAGTTGACACGGCTGTAAAGGAAGTGCAGAATCTTATTCCGCCAATTCGTAAGCACACTTATGCTCCTGACATTGAACCGTCAAATCTTATAAGTGAAGAGGTTGTCTTTCAAGCGTTAACCCGGAATGACTGGACCATCATTGACTTCCAGCCACTGGGTGGAGAGGAGGAGGTTGAACCGACGCCGGAAGATCCATCAACATCACGTCAAGCCGGTGACGTCCGGCAATCTGGTTATTATTACAAACTTTGTTCTGTAAAAACAATCATTATTTTGGGCCTCAAAGCACCGTGTAATAGGCTAGTTAAAACACTTTGATCTGTGGTGCTGATGCATGACTTTGTTGATCCGCCATGATATTTGTTGTGCTTGATTATACTTTGATAATTTCATGCGATCATGATGTCTGCATATAAAAAATTGACCGGGCGGTTTAACGCCAGACGGGTCATAATGCCCAAGACAAAGCCTGGTTGATTACCAGGGCTGAATACTTCTTAAAATATGAAATAAATCATACATGTGATATGAAATCACTTAGTTGGTTTACCAACTTCAATTGTAGTAAGGGTGAAGGCCCAACTCTTGAGTATTAATAACTCTCACCATGCAGTGCTGATGTGTATGAAATCATGTCGGGTTATGATGAACACCAGATGATCAAACTGGCGACATGTAGTCAAAGCCTGACTGGGTTTTCAAACACCGGTTTGATAATATGGTCTGACAACTTGTAGTTGAAAGCCAAGCCGGGTTAACATACACCGGGTGGATAATATGGTCTGACAACATGTAGTTGAAAGCCAAGCCGGGTTAACAAACACCGGGTTAATGTAATGACTGAAAAGCCATGTCGGGTCAACAGACACTGGTTCAACATGAAAATTCATCAAAAAGAGAAAACACTTGACAAAGGCAAATAAAACCTTGTCAAGGCTTTTCGAGGCTGCCAGGCCCAAATACGAGGCTTTTGATGGGCTGTCAGGCCACTGAGTTAAACCATTTTGCACAGCCTTTTAAGATGGGCCTCCAACTAACCAATCGTCATTTTAACTTTGACAAGTTCATGGTCTCAATGAGAGTAACTGTCAAACGTTCGGCGGGTCATGCCAAGATTACCTGGGTAGGAGTGGCTTACTTGATGAAGGCAGGTTAACTCGGGGTTTTAGGTGAATACACCAGGCTTCCAAGCCGTGGGTCGATACCCAATTACAAGGGTCCTTTCAAACTCTTTGTTTCTTTACACAAAGAGCCCCCAAGTAACTTTGTGAGTTGTGCTCATTTGGTGCCTATGTTTGAGCTGTGCTTAGTATCCAGACTCTCTTTGGCCCCTTGGGTGTGAAGCTCCCAAGCTGTATTGTGGCATGATAGCCGGTTTAACAGGTAGTACTCCGCTTTGCCAGCTGAAGCCCCCATGTAACTCAAAAGATATTTGAGAAAAAACAGCAGAGGCCATGCTTATAGCAAGGATGCTGGATTATTATATTGATCATAATATACACATTGTCGAAATATATACATAAGAGAAGCCTATGGCTCAAGTATAGTAAGGCCGAAGGAGAGCTATGTTCCATGGCCGCCGGGTCTCCTCCTCAGAACTGCGTGAGTTGTCTCGAACCTCAATGAGGTAGTATGATCTGTTGTGCAGATTCTTGTTGACCACAAAGGGCCCTTCCCAAGGTGGGGATAACTTGTGCATATTGGTCTGATCCTGGATGAGCCGGAGCACCAAGTCGCCTTCTTGAAAGTTTCTCGTTTTAACCCGGCGGTTGTGATAACACCGCATGTCTTGCTGATAAACCGTCGAACGAGCCAAAGCCATGTCCCGTTTTTCATCTAACAGGTCCAACGCCTCCTGGCGTGCTTGCTCATTGTCCGCTTCAACATAATTGGCAACCCGGGGTGAATCATGACGAATAGCACTTGGGAGGACCGCCTCTGCCCTGTATACCATGAAGAAAGGTGTGTAACCCGTCGATCTGTTGGGGTGGTGTTGATGCTCCATAACACAGAAGGCAATTCTTCCACCCAACAACCCGGCGTTCGCTTTAAAGGAACCATGAGCCGGGGCTTGATACCTTTCAAGATTTCTTGATTGGCTCTCTCAGCTTGACCATTGGACTGAGGGTGTGCCACAGATGCTAAATCAAGCTGGATGTGCTCCCTCTGACAGAAATCCTCCATCTCGCCTTTATAAAGGTTTGTGCCATTATCCGTGATGATGCTGTGTGGAAAGCCAAAGCGGAAGATAATATTTTTGAGAAATTGAACCGCCGTAGCCGCATCACACTTGCTAACAGGCTTCGCTTCAACCCATTTAGTGAACTTGTCAACTACCACCAATAGGTGGGTCTTCTTATCCTTGGAGCGCTTAAAGGGTCCCACCATATCAAGCCCCCAAGTGGCAAACGGCCTAGTAATTGGAATCATCCGTAATTCTTGAGCCGGAACATGAGCTCGGCGTGAAAACTTCTGACAAGCGTCACACCGCTTTACCGGATCCTCAGCATCAGCATGAGCTGTCAACCAGTAGAACCCATGACGAAAAGCTTTAGCAACCAAGGACTTTGAACCGGCATGGTGACCACAATCCCCTTCATGAATTTCCCATGAATTTCCCATAGAATCTCTTAGCCTTCTTCAGGAGAAACACAATGCTGGAATACGCCTGAAACGCTGCAGCGGTGTAACTCGCCATTGTGAATAACCATGGATTTGGATCACCAGACTATCTCTCGGGCCAGAAATTCATCATATGGTAACTCTCCCTGGTTCATATACGCCAAATACGGAACCGTCCAATCTGGAACAACATGTAAAGCGGCCACCAATTGGGCCTCCGGATCAGGAACAGCTAAATCCTCCTCTGTAGGCAACTTAACAGACGGGTTATGCAAGATATCTAGAAAGGTATTGGGAGGTACCGGTTTACGCTGAGATCCCAGCCGGCTTAAAGCGTCTGCCGCTTCGTTTTTGCGCCGATCAATATGCTCAACCTGATACCCTTTGAAGTGACCCGCCACAATATCCACCTCGCGTCTGTAAGCCGCCATGAGTGGATCCTTAGAATCCCAAGTGCCAGAAACTTGCTGGGCCACCAGATCAGAGTCTCCAAAGCATCGTACCCGGCTTAAATTCATCTCCTTGGCCACACGGAGCCCATGGAGTAAAGCCTCGTACTCAGCTGCATTGTTAGTACAGGGGAACATTAAACGGAGAACATAACGAATTTTATCACCTCGAGGGGAAGTAAGGACAACTCCAACCCCCGAGCCCTCCAATTGCCTGGATCCATCAAAGTGAATAGTCCAGTATGTGTTATCCGGTTTGTCCTTTGGTGCCTGTAACTTTGTCCAATCATTGATGAAGCCAACAAGCGCCTGAGATTTGATGGTTGTTCGAGGCATATACTTCAACCCATGTGGACCAAGCTCAATCGCCCACTTCGCAACCCGGCCAGTTGCCTCCCTGTTCTGAATTATATCGCCCAAAGGAGCTAAACTGACAACTGTAATGGGATGGCCTTGAAAGTATTGTTTGAGATTCCGACTTGCCATAAAAACCCCATAGACCAGCTTCTGCCAATGCGGATATCGTTGCTTTGACTCGATGAGCACCTCACTGATATAATAAATCGGCCGTTGAACCGGATATTCCTTGCCAGCCTCCTTGCACTCCACCATAATTGCCGCACTGACAGCACGGGCATTAGCAGCCACGTACAATAACAAGGGCTCTTTGTCAACCGGAGCAGCAAGGACCGGCGGTTCAGCCAATTGATGCTTCAAGTCTTCAAACGCCACATTACCCGCATCACTCCAGACAAAGGTGTCTGTTTTCTTCAACATCTGATATAGAGGGATCGCCTTCTCTCCCAAGCGGCTAATAAACCGGCTTAGGGCTGCAATTCGACCTGCCAGACGCTGAACATCATTAATGCACACCGGTTTAGCCAAAGATGTAATCGCTTTAATCTTCTCCGGATTAGCCTCAATGCCTCTATTAGACACTAGAAAACCTAGAAGCTTGCCTGCCGGAACACCGAAAACACAGTTGTCCGGATTGAGCATCATCTTGTAAACATGCAGATTGTCAAAGGTCTCCTTGAGATCATCTATCAATGTTTCCTTCTTCTTGGATTTTACTACAATGTCATCAACATAGGCATGAACATTGCGCCCAATCTGAGTGTGAAGACAATTTTGCACGCAGCGCTGGTAAGTTGCCTGGGCACTCTTGAGCCCAAAGGGCATAGAAACATAGCAGAAGGCTCCAAAGGGAGTGATGAAGGCGGTCTTCTCCTGGTCCTTAATAGCCATTTTGATCTGATGATAACCTGAATAAGCATCCAAGAAACTCAAACGCTCACAACCCGCCGTCGCATCAATGATCTGATCAATACGCGGGAGAGCAAAAGGATCGACCGGACAAGCTTTGTTCAAATCTATGTAGTCCACACACATGCGCCAAGTGTTGTTTTTCTTAAGAACCAGCACCGGATTAGCCAACCACTCAGGGTGAAAACTTCAACGATAAAACCAGCAGCCAACAGCCGGGCTACCTCCTCACCGATTGCCTTGCGTCTCTCCTCGTTAAAGCAGCAAAGAAACTGTTTGACCGGTTTAAACTTGGGATCAATATTGAGAGTGTGCTCAGCGAGTTCCCTCGGCACACCTGGCATGTCAGAAGGCTTCCATGCAAAAATGTCCCGGTTCTCACGGATGAACTCGATGAGCGCGCCTTCCTATTTTGGATCCAGATTTGTGCTGATGCTACACTGCTTGGTTGAATCGCCAGGAACAAAGTCAACAAGTGTAGTCTCATCAGCCGGTTTGAATTTCAGGTTCGGGTCATGCTCAGTGGTGGGCTTCTTCAGAGGGGTCATGTCCGCTGGATCAACATTGTCCCTGTAGTGTTTCAACTCCTCTGTAGCACAAACCGACTCAGCATAAGCCGCATCACCTTCCTCGCAATCCAAAGCGATCTTACGACTTCCGTGAACTATGATGGTCCCCTTGTGACCTGGCGGCTTGAGCTGCAAATAAATATAACAAGGCCTTGCCATGAACTTTGCATAAGCCGGCCGTCCAAACAGTGCGTGGTACCGGCTCTGAATCTTCACCACTTCAAAGGCCAATGTCTCAGACCGGGAGTCATGCTCATCACCAAACACAACCTCCAAAGCGATCTTGCCAACATGATATGCCGTTTTACCTGGTACTACACCATGAAAAACAATGTTTGACAGTTTAAGACTCTTGTCTGTCAACCCCATACGACGGAACGTCTCATAATACATAATGTTGATATTGCTCCCTCCATCCATAAGCACCTTGGTGAACTTATAACCTCCCACCTGAGGTGCCACCACTAAGGCCAGGTGACCCGGATTGTCAACCCGGGGCGGATGATCCTCTCTGCTCCACACAATGGGTTGCTCGGACCACCGCAAATAACGTGGTACTGCCGGTTCAATAGCATTAACTGCCCTCTTGTGAAGCTTCTGATCACGTTTGCACAAACTAGTAGTGAACACATGATACTGCCCACCATTCAACTGCTTTGGGTTACTCTGATAACCGACTGCTGCTGATTTCCCTGATTATTCTGTTGGTTATTACCACCTTGGTTGTTCTGGTTGCCCTGATTATTCTGAAATTCATAGTTTGAACCGCCACCACCATGAAAACCTGGACCTGAACCGCCCGATGGACCCTGATCATACCGAAAGAGATCAGAGTTTTTGAACTCCTTCATAATGTGACAATCTTTCCAAAGATGTGTTGCTGGAACCTCCTTGGTTCCGTGCTTTAGGCAGGGCTGATTTAACAAACGCTCCAGATTCATACCGCCGCCGCACTAGGGTGGTTTACCCTTACGACGTTTCATATTGGTGTTAGCCACAAAATGTGAATTATATGCTTTGTGTTACCATTATTCCCATGTCCCCCTTGGTTGTGCTGCTGTCCATTTGCACCGTCGTTCTTCTTTCCCTTCTCCGGTTTCTCCTCATCAGAATCAGGATCCTTGGTATTATCAGAATCGACATATTTAACCAAGGTTGCCATAAGATTTCCCATATCATAGCAGTGGCGCTTGAGCTGTCCCAACTTGATCTTCAGTGACTTAAACCGGCAATTACATTCCAACATTATGATTGCTTGGCCAGCATTAATCCGGTCCGATGAATGCAAAACTTCTGAAACCCGACGCACCCAATGAGTTGTTGACTCATTCTCTCCTTGAACACAGGCATCCAGATCCACAATGGACATAGGCTGCTTGCATGTATCATCGAAATTTGCTATAAACCGGGTCTTCAATTGGTCCCATGACTCGATGGAGTTGGCTGGCAGGTTCTTCAACCATGTACGGGATGTTCCCTCCAGCATCATCGTGAAGTACTTTGCACAAGCCACTTCATTCACATCCAGCATCTCCATTGCCATCTCATAACTTTCCACCCATGCCCCGGGTGGTTGATCAGCGGTGTAATTAGGCACCTTACGTGGACCCTTGAAATCTTTAGGCAGCCGCACATTACGGAGAGCCAGAATGAGACACGATACTCCCCAGGAACTGATGGCAAGCCCGGTGCCTCGGTCTACTGACGCTGCTGGCTGAACCGGGGCGGGTAGATAACGACCCGTATACTATGCTGCAAAAGCGGCCTCCCTTCGTGCTCTGCCATAATCCACCACGTCCTGAGCGTTCACCCCACCATGCGCCGGATTTGGTCCTTGAGGGACAATACGGCACCGCGCACTACTCGACACCTCCGGTTCATCTATATGCCTGCTATAGCTTTTGCTCGGACGTGGGGTCGTGTGAATCCTGTCTTGACTTTACGAGTAAGCCTGCTGCTGCGTCATATCAGTTTGAAGAAGATCCCTGGCCCGTCGTGTCTCAACCGCTGTCGGCGACTCACCCTCTATTGGAATAGCTGCCAGCCGGGATGCTGCTGCTATCATATTATCCAAAGGGGTAGAGAAGTGACCCGGGGGGGTGTGGTATACCGCGGAGGATTGTCTTTCTGTCGAGGTGGACCCATCACCTGAGGTTGATCCGGCGCTCCGGTCCTTTGCACGGTAGTCCGGTTTACTAGCACTGGGTTGCTGGTCCCTGCCCCTTGCGTATTGAAGAGGTTCATTGCATTGTAATCCGGCGGCAAGTGAGATCGATGTCATCTCCTGAATACTTCATTTGAAGCGTTCTGATCCATCAAAAGTCGATAATTCTCAGCTTGAATGCGCTGTGCCTGGGCATCTAAAGCGGAACGTTCCTCAGCCATCCTGATCTCCTCAGCTGCCAAATCCTCTTTGGCCTAAGTTATCTGATCCCACAACTTAGCCACCTTCGTGTTTTGCCAATCTTGAGTCTCCGGGGTAACTGCTGTGGCCAATAACGTCACCCAGGTGTCCATCAATCCGGACAGAACTTGAGCCGGCCGGCGCACGGAGCCTCCTGCCCCTGTTGCCAGCGCGGATGTCGCCACAGTAGAATTCTGCAAAGTTGGCTATGTTCCGGCCATGAAGATTCCGACTCGGTCTGGCGGTTCAAGCAATTTCGGAATACTGGTGCCATCGGAATACCCTTCAAACACACCGTCATGAACTTGGTACAGGGATTCGGTTTCTCCAGTGGATGATTCACCGTCGGAATAAGCGACCGTCTCACCTTCGGACACCGGTTCAGATCCGATCCCGTGGACACATCATACGAAAGCATACTTCATGGCGGGCTGAATCCAAGCAGAGCTTGCTCGCTGAGCCGTCTCGACGAGGTCGGTGTAGACGACCGGCTCAGGGCCTGGTTCATCGATCTTGCCGATGAAAACGTGAATTCCGCTAAAGGGGACCCAGTACCCGTACTCAATTGAGCCGGCCTCGGGGCCCCATCCCGCGTCATCGATGTAGAGCTTGCCGCGATGACTCTTAGTTATCCGTCCCACTTCGTATCCCTTGAGTCCTTCAAAGTTGCCCTTCAAGAACTCGAAACCATCGTGCGATAGCCCCACGGTGCGTGCCAACTGTCGTTCAAATATCACGTCAGATGTCCTCGTGAAAGAACTTAGTCATGGAGCCATCGCAACGGGTTAGCTCAAAGGGGTTAAACTGGACAAAGGACACGAGGGTTTTTATACTAGTTCGACCCCTTCGATGAAGGTAAAAGCCTACGTCTAGTTTGATGGGATTATTGGGGCCTCGATCACCAGGGAGCTAAACACGCTATGCCTAGCTCTCGAGTTGTTATTTCTTGTCCCTGAACCGACGCCGGGTCGTCCCCTTATATAGACGGGTTGACGCCCGACCGGTTTACAGAGTCCCAAGGCTTTCTCATACAAGTGTCCGGCTCGGTCTCTCCTTTCCTATCTTACAATACAAGTTACATGACTATGGTGGTTTACCAATATGGGCCCTAATGCGCCTTTGGGCTCCGGGCCTCTAAGCTTCATAGTAAAGAGCCATCTTCTGGGTCTTCATGGGATTCAATATAGTTGAGTGTGAAGCGGCCCCTCCTGGGCAGTTTATACTCAGTAGTTATATCCCCAACAATCCTTGTCCTTTATTTTTTAATTTGTATATGGGTCCAAATTTGCTTCATGACATGTGGGCCCCTCGGTGTGTAGTTTGTACCACTTTAATTTGTGGGTCAAAATTTGTTCCTTTCCAAGTGGACTATCGGTGTGTAGTTTTGTAGCTTATTTACAATAATTAAAGAGAACAACATAGTTTTTTGCAATAATACCATGGTGCGGCGTTGAAGGAGAGAAAGGACGTGCGAGAGAGCGCTGACCGAGCCAGAGGGAAATCAACTAGGGGAGTTGCGGGGGTTGCAACGGTGTTTGGAGTAGTTGTGGGCCGAATGCTATGAAAATATAATCTAAACTGACCGGAATAAGTGCCTACACAAATTAATCCAAGGTTGGAGTACCCCTCGCAATGTAAATATCTCCGGCTTTGCGAGGGATGGAGAGGTAGTAGCTTCAATGTGTGGAAGATACATTGTGAGAAAGCGAGGTCAATCGAGAGACATATAGATAGAGAGACAAAGTGAGTGTGGTACGACATTCATTGAACAGATATATATGCTCTGGAGAGATATTGTCCGATTGAGCTTTTGGCAAGGGTGAGGGCTGTAAGACAGAGCTTGAGAGATGATCCAGTCATAGACGTGTAGATATATTTTGTGCGTGGGAGGAAGCAAGGTCAATTGATCACATAGGGTCGCTGTGCGATCGAAAGAGTGAGACGGGTTGGAGAGAGTGACCTAGATAGACAATGTGCGTGAGAGAGTATACAATGTGAATAGGTCGAATTGGGCTCAAACGTGGTGATATATTGTTTTTGTCTGAGAAAGAGCGAGGTCAATCGAGACATACACACACACACAAAGAGAGAGAGAGAGAGAGATTGAGTGAGCGTGGCCCGCCATGAGGTCGAAAGAGTGGCGGCGGCTTGGATGGACTTACCTAGATAGACAATCTGCGTGAGAGAGTATATAGTGTGTCGATCAAGGACCGAACAGGGAGATATATCATTTGTATGTGAAAGAAAACGAGGTTAAACGAGACTCAGACAAAGAGAGCAAGGTTGAGCGAGTGTGGCCCGCCGTGCGGAAGAAAGAGTGAGACAGTCTTGAGGGAGTGACCTAGATATACAACATGCGTGCATGCGCACGAGGTTTGGGGGGCTAGATAGGCAATGCATGTATTTAGCGCGAGAGGCTGAGAGGGAGAGGGAGAGAGAGAGAGAGAGAGAGAGAGAGAGAGAGCTCAGCATGGGGTGCAATGGCGGGTGTGTGAGGTAAATACATTTGGTAACAGAGTGGAAAAAGGGGTTGTGTAGTTGAGAGACTTAGAGATCGAAACATGGAGAGAAAGAATGAACGTGTGTTGGAAATCGATAGCTTCCTAAGGTGGTTAGGAGAGGAAGATTGACCGATACAGAAAGTATGCAGCGTGTGTGCAGGGGGGTGGTTGAATGTACATAGTACGAGACTTAACATCGATGTTTCAATTCAGTGTACATTGTAAGATTTGAAGTGAGGACCATGCATACGAGTAATTATTTTGAATTCGTGCCATACTAAGTTTCAAAAAGTTGACATTGACTCAATTTGTTGTGCTTTTTCGTAGGTCATATGTTTGAATCCATCCAAAAAAATTCTCACTACCATGGTGTTCATCATATACATATGAATTTGTATTAAAAAAGTAGCATGGATATAGTGAAATGCGGAATCCACGTTAGAATTGGAGATCGCTACATGACACACACTCTAATTCAAATAACTAATTATGTGACACACACCCTAATCCACGTTAGCGTGGACACCGTTTCAATTTTTTTTTCAAATAACTCCTCATTAATTAATTTATAGTACTCCCCCTGTTCACTTTTATAAGACCTTGAAGCCATTTCAGACGATGTGCAAAATAGTTCATTTTAAGTTGTCTGAAACGACTTACAAAAGTAAATGGAGGGAGTATCTCGTTTCGAATGACTAATTATTGCAAGGAAAACACGGGCGTGGTAATACATACAGATTCGTTTGCAAATGACAGAATATTCATTTGCATTCTCAAATGTAGGTGCACCAGGCAGACTAGGGCCGTGTCGGGGTGGACGCTGCTTGGGTGCCTTAAAGGCACCTGCCTTTGGGTCACTGACATGTAGGCCAGCCACCTGTTGGGCCCACATGTCATGGACACAAAGGCAGGTGCCTTAAGGCACCGAAGCATAGTCCTGTCGGGGTGGTCGCGTGTGTCGTACGGACGTGTAGCACCCAGCCACCCACCCCCCTCCCTCGTCCCTCCTTCCCCCACTCCCTCCCTCATCCCTCCATCCCCCCCCCAAAAAGGAGGACGACAAAATATGTTTGCTCTTCCACATTTCGGATTGAAATATCTGGCGGCCCCCATTCCAGCCCTGCAAAATCTCTCTTCTCCACTGTCCCCTTCAGCGCCCAGATTGCTCAAATCCCTAATTCGCCGCCAACCCAAGCAAAGTTCGAATCGCCCCTCGTCTCGTCTCTTTCCCCACCTCTGTGCCGGATGACAACGACGAAGACGACGGTCGCGCTTCACCACTGCACCGGAGCTACCTCATCTACGCCCTCGTCCACCGCACCGGGTGGTCCACCAATAATGTCGGCCGCCGCAACCGACGTGCCTCATAAACACCGAGTTCCACCACATCAGGTGCGCTCCACTGATGCTGTCTCCTAGCTCACCGGGGCTACTTCACCGAGCACATCATCGCACCTCCGCCCCCCGAGGCCGTTGGGGCTTCACCAACGGTCTCGTCCACCGCATCGTAGCACTCCGCTTCCACTCAAGATATGCATCTGTGCACGGCCAACCAACGCCAGCGCATCACCCTCAACGGCTCTGAAGTGACCCGCACTCTATCTAGGCGAGCATGCCCAAACGCCGGCCTGAACTAGGTATCCACACATCACTCCCTTGTGCACTGTTCCGACGATGTTTGGATATCCTTTCACTGCTCTCTTAGCTTACACGCCTATGCAACTCTGACTTTAACTCTTATTTCTTCTGGAGATATCATCTGAAACAAGCAAATCCATTTTTTAGCGAAGCATGACGGCGCTAGGGGATCTTGTACACATCCTGCACACCCGTATAACCTTGTAAGTATCTGTCCTCCGGTACAACATCAAGGTCGATTCCTCTTATTTGATCAACCATTCGCCGTGTCAAAAATGCAGAGGGGGATGCAAGGAGCACAAGGCCTGCACATCCAAGCAAGTGGTAACATGGACTTGTACATGGAACATCCCAAGCGCAAGCAGAGCTGTAGTGAGCCTGTACAACGAGCTAGCGTAAGTCCCTGCATTTCATTTAATTCGTACTGGCATTCGTGTATGATTTGTGTGTAGTGGCGGATCCACGAATTCAAGTTACCAGGGGCGAACATTTAACTTAAAAAATACGAAGGCACTTGCACTCCGGAAATCAACATAACTTGAGAAATGTGAAGCTACATGCACTTTGAAAACCAGCTAATGATCCAAAGTAGTTCAGATTATAAACACTAAATGATGCAAGCACCAAAAAACACAAAATGCAACATGGTGTACAAGGACTACAAACATGGTCTGTACCTGCTTGAATTATTCGTCTCTGGCTGAAAATATCGAAGTGTAATTGCACCTATAACCAGTGCGCAAACTGCATATCAATATATCTATCCTGCACAAGTATGCCAATAGTTTCAAACAACAGATTAGAAAAGTATTTATGCTATGTTGTCATGATACGGGACTTTCTGGTAGATGGCCTCGACGTTTCCTCAAGCTATGAAAATGCACTATAATTTGCTTGTCATCAATGCCTGCAAATCTCTGTCTCTCTCAACATAGCAGATCATCATTAGACACTAAATCCTTCAATGAGCTTGCAAAATGCTTGCATTAGATCCCTCATTAGACACTATATGTTCATCACCAGGAGCATGTAAAATGTTTGCATCAAATCCTTCATTAGCAGTCTGTTCATTAGACACTTCAGGCTCAAGAACAACATGAGCTTGTATGTTTGCATCGGAAACTTGATTAGATACATCAGATTCAGTCAGTTCAGTATTGATTGGGGGAGTTATAAAATAAGTAGAAATTGGTTTCATTTTCTCATAGATTCCCTACATACAAGCAGTTTTACAACATCGTCATGTTTAACTATTGGCCAGAAATTGAAGAGTTGAATTAGATATAATCAGGGATGTGATGTACCTGCTCGTTGCGCATGCTACTCTTGCAAGCTGCGACTGTCCGTTTGCGCAAGCTCGATGCCATGCCCGTGTTGCCGCCGCTGCCTCCCACGCAGGCTACACCCAGGGTTGGATATTCATCTTATTGTCATTCCGTTCGCTTGAAGCCTGGCGACCGCACTCCAACGAGGGTGCGAGGAAGTGCTATGTCGGTCTGTCCAGCGGTGGCTAGGTTAGGAGCAAACCATACTGGAGGCTGGAGCGAATCAATTGGGATTTTTTCTGCTGTCGATCAATATGGGAGGCGCTCGTTTGGGCCGCGAGCCTGCTATAGGGCCTGCCTTGCACTTATGTTATTGGCCCATCCAAATTGAAACATTTTCTTCATTTTTTTACATTGCCTTCTCGTGCGTTGGGACAAACAAAACTAGCCTGGGCCAACCTGGACGACTCAAACTAGGTGCACACTTTCCAGCCACCTGAGGCGGCCGCCCATACCAGCCCCTATGGTGGCGTCGCCCCTTTTTGCGTGTATGATTGGGTAGTGAAAAATATTCCAGTGGCGCTTTTGATTTACCCACAGAATGGTTGAATTGCTTGTTTCTATGAACTGAGTTCGCCAATAATGTGAAGGATGCCAGTCTTTTCATCCTATTGTAGATTGCTTAGATCTCGATATGCCAAAAGTAATCACATGAAATATACAGTAAAAGCCAGTGTGATGTGTGTGGCTACAACTAGTCTGACTACACGTCCTCATATAACATATCAAGGACGCACCATCTTACCAGATTAACCATTCGACTTACCAATGCAGTGTGGGAAGAAAGAAGTATTGGGACTGCGTATCCAAGCAATTGATGCCATGGACTCCTTCGTACAACCTTGTAAGCGAAAAAGAAGTTGCAGTGTGCATGTACAAAGAACTAGCGTAAGTTCAGTTACCTGCTTCTCGGAATTTTAGTTAGCCACTTATTGCAAAATTGCTCAATTACGTTGCTTGGCTTAATTAAGTTTGCTACGGGTCACATAATGCCACGGCCTGTTAATCATATTGTAGACTGCGCCTATATATGTATTTGATACTTACTGTTAAGAATTACCTGTTTGCCTTAGCTTAAATATCTACTTGTTTGTTTAACTGCTTTGCTGCTGCAACAATGGGTTACAATGATGTTAATAACTACTTTTCAGCATCCAATTGAAACTCTTTAATTCCTTGTTTGTTTAACTGGTTTGCTGTTATAACTCCCAGTTGAGATGTTTTGCTAACTTCAACTTTTCTGAATCCAATCAGAACTTTAATGGAAAAACAGGTTAGCCCAAGATCAAACAACGAGGTCACCATGGACATTGCATCATCCCACAGTAGTGGTACCGGCCCAATCATGCATTATGAATTGCCAACTGCTGATGCTCTAGAGGCTAAACTAGTGGTAGAAAGAGATTCTGCTTCTGCACTTAGAGATGAAATTCACATGTTGAGGAAGCAAACAGCACAATCACAAGCAGTACTCAAGACAACCATTAAATATTTGGATTTCAAAACGAAGCAAGCTAAGACTGACCAGATTGTTAAGGTCCTGAAGGAAAAAAGGAAATTAAATTCCTACTTGGTAAATCATAGGTGAAATGTTCTTTCCATCATTGAATAACCTTTGTGTTGTCTGTTCATGTAATCAATCAAACCATTTGTTTTAGAGATCTTGTAATAATTGCTTTTTTGGTTTTTTGGTTTGTAATTTTATTTGAGCACAAGTCTGTATTAATCGATAAGACTCGGAGACATTTCATTTGGATTGCTGTGCCAGACCTACAGATATGCCAATCGGGCTGAATGTGCATTCAGCAATAGTAGTAGTATAGATGGACCATAAGTGGAACGCATCGGAAAGGGCCAAGATGCTGGCTAAAAAAGGATCTTGTTGTAGCAAAAAAACAGTACAGCGTCCTGGCTTATGTATGTTAGTTGATATTATTGATCCATATACTCTATAAGTGTTTATATGTCTGTTAGTTCTGTATATTCTTGGTTGATTGACTCGGTATTTGAATCTTGATACATTGCTTGTGTACATATCTAAATGGGAGTACACATTATGCTACGTGTGACATTTGAGTTGGACATGAAGTGTTCCAAATATTCGAATTCACCTTAAACTGGATTCTAGCTTCTGAATTTGAGTATCGGCATTTGTAAACCATATTCATATATGACAGTGGAATACATCTTTGTCGTCCTTTTAAAGATATATAAAAACACGTAGAATGATTTATAAAGATTGATATAGGAATAGAAAATGGATTCGAATTTAGTTGCCAGGGTAAGCATGGATGCTTATTGTCCCAAAATTTGAAAGAAGCGGCAAAATGTCCACTCCCACATCGGCTGCCCGAAGCCAAGTGTTTGGGAGATGGAAATTACTGTCTACCCATTACACGGACAATCCATCGGCCCAATTTCCACTGCTCTAAATAGGGGTAGGTTAGTAACTTCAATTAGACGTGACACGACCGCCTCTGAGCCCATTCCGACACGGTGGGTGTCAAACATGGGCGGCAAAACACATTTGATTCAAGCTCGTCTGAAAGACCTTTGTTTCTCCCTCCATTCCCCATTCATACACGGTGGGCGGCAAAACAAACTCGACTCGGCCGAAATCAAGGTAGGCAAATATTTCCAATAGGGGTAGTTTTGTAACTTCACTCAGACATGACACAACCGCCCAACCTATCAGCCCCATTCATACACCGTGTGTACCAACCATGGGCGCCAACCACCCTCTCCTCACCCGAAATTGCTCTGGGCAAATATTGGCGAGATGCGATATTACCGTCCTATCCCCAACCGACGAGATGTCCAAATTTTAAACGGGGGCTAAGTTCGTAACTTTCCCATATTTCAGATAGGCGCGTCCCAAAAACATGGTTCCCCGTACCTCTCCCTCCATTTTCCCATTCATAGACCATCCGCACTAGAACACCACATCCCCACACCAGCCTCCGTCCGCCACCCCATCCATCGCCGCCGTCCTCCACCACATCCATCGCCACCATCCTCCACCATGCCGGAGCGCCTACCAAGACCGCGTCGTCCACTGCTAGAGATGGACGCTTCTCATCCACGGCGATAGACCAATAGCCTTGCATCGCGTCCTCTCGCTTCATCGACGCCGTCATCCTCTTTGCCGGGGCCGCTCACACGACCTTCTCTTCCACCGCAACAGGACTTATCCCCCAATGCACCCGTCTACCGTCGCAGATCTACTTCAACGCCACCGACAACCATTGAACCCCGGATGCCTACACGGTGCCGCAAGAGAGGTGGCACTTCATATCTCCTCAACTTTTTGATCTCAACCAGAAAATAGATCTTAACTTGGTTACTCTACTTTCTTTTCAGCTCTTAGAATTTAGTTCTTAGTTCGAAGCAAACAATGGATACTAAATATCATTTCTTCGGTTTGCAACTTCAAATCTGCCATGGCACAGCCATAATACGGTTTAATTGATCATGCTTAGGGTTTAATTAATCATGTTGGTTCCATGGTGGTTTCTTTAATAGAAATCGGAGGGGAAACCCTCTTTTGCTAAAAAAATATGCTTAGAGTTTCCCCCTTTTATGATCACTATACGATCAGAATACATGCTTCGTGTCATAATAACACTGCTCCACCCATCAAGCTAAAAAAGCTTAGTTTTTCAAATTCGAATCTGATATTATTAAAATAGAGTTTTTTAATTGGTCAGCTAAATGTTCCTAAATTAGTTTCGAAAATGCATGTTCGCCGCTCGGGTGTGTATCTCTACAAGGTTCCCACGGTGGGCCGCACCACCCTGGGATTTTGGATCGTCCCAGGCCCTGATTCCCCTCTGTTCTGTTGCGCGCTTCCGATCTCAACTCGCCCCCAGCCGCCTGCCTTGCCGGCGACTTGCCGTCCCGGGATGGCATGACTCTAGGAGGAGACGCCGGACTAACAGGAGGCTAGGAGCCGCGCGCCCAATAGCATCATCGCTGCCCGGGCGCGCCGTCGTGCCTACCCTCCCAGTCTGTTCAGGGCTCAGGCGTGCAACACCCACCAAGCAAACCCAATTTATCCTAAGATACGTCCTCAACACTCAGCAGCCACTCCTCATCACCCATTTTCTAATTGATTCATTACTCATTAGGCAGGACTGTCATTAGGGTTTGTTGTGTGCTCAATGCTACCTACACTTACTGGTTCAGATGTATTTCGGTAATCTTTAGTACCTCTAAAGTTCACAGGGTTTTCAAAATTCCGGCCCTCGGAATAGACAATAGTCATTTTGGATTGTTGGTCGTAGTGACATTGACCTAGGTTACTACTGCAAGCCAGGTTTGTTGACAATTTTACTTGTCTTTCTTACTCATTCCATATAATATCCAATTATTCACGTCGATTAGTTGCAAACAATAAGTTCTAGACAAACTTCTTCATTCAGATTTTGGACGGTCTCTTACTGCAGTTACAATTCTGCATACTTGTTCTAGTAAGCTCACAAGTAAATGATTGATTCACTACATCTATGCTTTCCTTGTCATATTTGTTGTCAATATCTTTTAGGGTGGACCACCCTGTTTCTAAATACTAGAACCGTAGACATGAGTGAATAGTATTTCTCTATGTGATCTCTTCCATCATGTGTGGGCAACGAACATTGCATTATATAGAAAGAAAGTGTCATTTCCCACTTTCACATAGGTTTTGATCTTTTACATGGAATACAATCTGCCTACTTGCTTTGTGTCGCACTACCAACACTCCACCCTTGAATCTAAACATTATGCCACTCATAATTGCTTAGTTTATTTGTTCAAATACGAATTTCATATGATTCTACTGTTCCTACTTCAGTTTTGAAATGTGTGCCTGCCTGTTATAGAGACATAAGGGGTTTGTATTTCTGTGTGAGGTCTGGTCAGCATGGTTGGGGGGTGAACTTTGCTTATGCAGGGGTTTATAGGGAGACACTCTACGAGTTGAATCCGCAATGCATTCCATAAATAATCTGACTACTTTTTATGTTTTCATGAATCTCAGATTCTTAACAGCATCATAATGATTATGAGCTTGCGCGCATGAAAAGAATAAAGCAGAACAATGCCATGGCTGTCAAACTTGGCATTAAGGGACTAAAATCAAGTCTGGATGCAATGCAATGCAAACGCTCTCCACCTATAGATTCATGCTCAGAATATGATCCTAACAGTGATTCTGAGCTAGAGGGAGACCTAAGTCAATGTAGCTCCCTAGTGGAGGAGTCAGAGGAAGATGCCCTATCTTATTCACCCATCAAGGTACTTGCTCTAACTTTCCAAGGTTACATTGCTCGCACATATCTTGCAACTGATGCTTTGTATTGCTTCTACTTTGTTGAACTGCCATTAGCTTAGTTTACACATCGTGTATGTGAATACGCCCTGCCTATCCATTTTCAGTACATATTCCATCTGTCATCATACCATACTTATCCATTCAAATGTTGTTCTTGTGTATCAGACTTTCAAAAGGAAGAGGGAGATTGCTGATCATGGAGGAGCACAAGCAAAGTATTTGGAAAAGGTAGTGGCACTTGATAAATCAAATAGCCCATTAGGTGTAGTTGCAATATCACCTGACCCACAAAACACCCCAACTCTAGCAGACTCCAGCCCTACTACACTGGTCATTTCTGATGCCCCAACTCAGCAGGCCCCAACTGCAGCAAATAGTATGATTATGCCAGTTGACATAGCACCAGCTCTACGATGCAAAACCCCCATTCCAGCAAAGAGTACACCAAATCCAGTTGCCAAATCCCTTTTCGAACCAGAGAGAGCCCCAATTGCAGCAAATAGGACCCCTGTTCCATTTCTTCCCAGTTTAGAAGATGAAGCTTATGTTGTTGTCAGGAACTTTGTGCGCATCTTTCCTTCATGGAAAGATTATACCGCAGACACGGAACAATTTCCAGTCTTCCTCCGCAACTTACGTGTAAGTAATGTACTAATGTTATTCATGGTCATTACTGCATATGTTTTTGCTGACAGAAGACACAAGACTTCATTCTTTTAAATAGGCGAGGAGCAAACTGGATTGTGAAGACGAGCAAGGGTTGGTTGTGCTTTTCAAGCACTCATTGATGAAGTATCGTTCCTACCTGAGGCAAGCGCACTTTGATGGCAAGCCTCTAAACGAAATTTCTGTAAAGTCTCCGGTGCTACATTTATCCGACGATGACTGGAATAATATTGTTACACATTGGTCTCGGCTGCAGCGTAAGGTACTGTCTATGATATAAAATCACAATTTGAACTACATTTTTGCATTTTGCTTAATGTCTCACTTGTATGAAAACTATTAGCAGAAGAACATTTGTTCTCAAGGGACCACAGAATCTTGCAACTATACTGCACACTGCATTGCTCTCGTGAGTACCTCTTGCCCTGTATGACCATACTTACTTCCATAGCTATTTGATTATGTAGCATCACTGCACATGTTAGCCTTGTAATCGTCCATTTGGTGGACATTATAAGATCCGTATGGACTCTTACATAAATTTAGAATCAACCCAATGCTTTTGAAGAGGTTTAGCTCTGCAGTCCTCTTGTAAGGACTGAACATGGTCTATCACTGTACTTACATTAACAGCTACTCCCTTCGTCCCATAATATAAGAACGTTTTGTACAGTACACTAGTGTTCAAAACACTCTTGTATTATTGGAAGAGGGATTAGTTCTTTGTGTAGCATTGTGCATCTTATCTCCCCCACCCACCATTTACTAAAAAATATGAGATCTATATTTAATCTTACCAACAAGTAGAATACAGACAATGCCAGTGCAGAAGTGTAGCCCATTGCTCTTGTTAGTACATTTTGTCCTGTAACGCTTGTACTTCCAGGGGTTGGTAGTTGATTATGTAGCATCAATATGCATCTTATCTTCATTATCCTCTATCCCTTCCAGTATTATCATATCTATAATTACTCTCTACAAAATGTAGAGTACAGGCAATGCTTATGAAGAAGATTCTGTGCTGAAATTCTTGAGTTATCCTTCCCTTGACATGGAGAAGGGCATTATAAAGCCGGTGTTAACTGTTAATGTAAGTCAGACAAAATGTAGAGTACATGCAATGCTTATGAAGAAGATTCTATGCTAAAATTCTTGAGTTATCCTTCCCTTGACATGGAGAAGGGCATTATAAAGCCGGTGTTAACTGTTAATGTAAGTCAGTCCTTCTAAAGCCTTTTTCCTCAACTACTGTTTAATTTTCTCATACTCCCTATCGTTTACTGTTGTTTAGTTTGCTATTTCTACCAAAATGCATGTTCGCAAGAACCGTAAGTTCTAAGTTTTACTTGTTAAACCAAATTCCTTACTCATACCATGCACATTACCTAATACTCCTTATATGTATGCTTGTTTTTGTGGATCTATAATCCAGTGTGTGGTGAAGCAGCCCACGTTTGCACCTTGTCATCTCCTGTTTTATCTTACTGATGTGGCTGATGATATGAACAACATGCCATGCACATTATCCAAAATAGATACAATGATTTTCTTTGCCCTTCATCTATGCTTGTTATGTTGACATGGTAATCCAGTAGTGTGGTGAAGCTCCCCGCATTATGAACAATGCAAAATTATGCTATTCATATTTTGAACTTACTCTTTATTTTCTAATTTGAAATTGGATGGAATTGACAACACAGTTATCATCTTTGTTTATACACGTGCAAAACCTGTCATCTCTCTGCTTTGTTTCAGGGTGATATGCCTAATGGCATGCACAAGTCTGCTGAAGGCTGTGAGACAAACCCAACATATATTGCAGCAAAGAAGGCAAAACATCTTGAAGATAGAGAGATAACCCCAAAGTCTTGTCTTGATGCAGTGTTCAAGTTACTTGAGACTAGCAGTCAGACAAGCTCACAGAATTTGTTGTCTGAATCAGTTCGACTTCTTCAGTCCGAAGTTCTAGCAGAAAGGCATTCTGAAACTCAACTTCGACTTGAAGTCCTATCTCTAAGAAAGATTGCGGAGAACACCAATGAGAACCTCATCGCTAAATAGCCACACCTGGAAGCTATGACCGACATGCTAGGCCGGTCTCACAGCCTTGCTCAGCAGCTTGCGCAGTAGTTCCCCCGCAAGGCTAACCTTTCTTGAACTGTCTTGGAAGTGGTCTCGGTTCAGTATTATTTTGTTACGCTGCAATGGTGCCCAGTTTTTGTAATCTGCTTCTTTGTTGCGCTTTATGATCACTGGTGGCGAACTTCGATGCCCAGTGGATGTAATATACCTTAAATCATTTATTGTATAGTGTAGGTTTATTCTTAGTTACTATGCCATAATTTCTTTATTGTATAGAGTAGATATGTTCTTAATTCCTACTAGATACTGCCATCATTCGCTATCTGAAAAAAATCAGATGTAGCCGACCAGGCTGAAACATTCGACTCTAGCGGGCCTGGTTTTTAGTGAGCCACAATTGGGCCGGCCTGTGTCTTTCTTGGGCCCGAATGATTGGGGCCTTCACGCATTGCGCCAGGCCCAAACTTACACCGGCCTATATTTTAGTTGGGCCTTTTGTCGACCCAGCGCTTAGTTTGGCCCAGGTAGCATTGGCCATTAACAGGCTGAATATTGTACTGGCCTGTTACGGCCGAGATGAAACCACGGGCCTTTAGCAAGCCAAAATGCATGTTGGGCTTCAATTTTCACTAGTCGTCGACGGGCCTTCAGCAAGCTGAAATGTAGACCGGGCCTTTTTGGGCCGAGATAGCTCACGGGCTGTTACCAGGCCGAAACATATTTCGGGCCTTAGTTGGCCCACTGATATCATGGGCCTTTGAGAGGCCGAAAGCTTAGTACAGGCATCAACGGGCCGAATTACGCGACAGGCCTTTAACAGGCCCAAAGTCACGTTGGGCTTAACTATTGCCACCTTCAGCACGGGCCGTTAGTGGGAGCTAACTCTTGAGCACTGCGTTGGATTTCCCCAAAGAGGAGAGGATGATGCAGTAAAGTAGCGTAAGTATTTCCCTCAGTTTTTGAGAACCAAGGTATCAATCCAGTAGGATATCACGCACGAGTCCCTCGTACCTACACAAAATGATAGCTACTCACAACCAACGCGATTAGGGGTTGTCAATCCCTTCACGGTCACTTACGAGGGTGAGATCTGATAGAGATGATAAGTAATATTTTTGGTATTTTTAGTATAGAGATGCAAAGTGAAAAATAAAAGGCAAAGTAAAAACAAAGCAAATAATAAAGTAATGGAGATTGATATGATGAGAATAGAACCGGGGGCCATAGGTTTCACTAGTGGCTTCTCTCGAGAACATAAGTATTCTACGGTGGGTGAACAAATTACAGTTGAGCAATTGATAGAAAAGCAAATAATTATGAGGTTATCTAGGTATGATCATGTATATACGCATCACGTCTGCAACAAGTAGATCGAAATGATTCTGTGTCTAGTACTATTACTCCACTCATTGACCGCCATCCAACATGCATCTAGAGTATTAAGTTAAAAACAGAGTAACGCCTTAAGCAAGATGACATGATGTAGAGGGATAAATTCATGCAATATGATAAAACCCCCATCTTGTTATCCTCGATGGCAACAATACAATACGTGCCTTGCAACCCTTTCTGTCAATGGGTAAGGACACCGCAAGATTGAACCCAAAGCTAAGCACTTCTCCCATTGCAAGAACTACCAATCTAGTTGGCCAAACCAAAAAGGATAATTTGAAGAGACTTGCAAAGATAAATCAATCATACATAAAAGAATTCAGAGAAGAATCAAATATTGTTCATAGATAAGCTAGATCATAAACCCACAATTCATCGGTCTCAACAAACACACCGCAAAAAAGAAGGTTACATCGAATAGATCTCCACAAGAGAGGGGGAGAACATTGTATTGAGATCCAAAAAGAGAGAAGAAGCCATCTAGCTACTAGCTATGGACCCGAAGGTCTGAAGTAAACTACTCACACTTCATCGGAGAGGCTATGGTGTTGATGTAGAAGCCCTCCATGGTAGATGCCCTCTCCGGGGAAGCTCCGGAACAGGCCCCAGGATGGGATCTTGCGGATACAGAAAGTTGCGGCGGTGGAATTAGGTTATTGGCTCCGTATTTGATCTGACGGGGGTACGTAGGTATATATAGGAGGAAGGAGTATGTCAGTGGAGCAACAGGGGGCCCACGAGGTAGGGGGCGCGCCCAGGGGGGGCGCCCCCCACCCTCGTGACCTCCACAGTTGTTCCTTGGAGCAGGGTCCAAGTCTCCTGTATCACGTTCGGTGAGAAAATCATGTTCCCGAAGGTTTTATTCCGTTTGGACTCCGTTTGATATTCTGTTTCTTCGAAATACTGAAATAGGCAAAAAACAGCAATTCTGGGCTGGGCCTCCGGTTAATAGGTTAGTCCCAAAAATAATATAAAAGTGGAAAATAAAGCCCAATATAGTCCAAAACAGTAGATAAAGTAGCATGGAGCAATCAAAAATTATAGATACATTGGAGACGTATCAAGGATCCCCAAGCTTAATTCCTGCTCGTCCTCGAGTAGGTAAATGATAAAAAAAGAATTTTTGATGCGGAGTGATACTTTGGCATAATTTCAATGTGAATCTTCTTAATTGTGGCATGAATATTCAGATCCAAAAGATTCAAGACAAAAGTTCATATTAACATAAAAGTAATAATACTTCAAGCATACAAATTAAAGCAATCACGTCTTCTCAAAATAGCATGGTTAAAGAAAGTTATCCCTAAAAAATCATATAGTCTGGCTAAGCTCTATCTTCGTCACACAAAGTATTTAATCATGCACAACCCCAATGACGAGCCAAGCAATTGTTTCATACTTTAATAATCTCAAACTTTTTCAACTTTCACGCAATACATCAGCGTGAGCCATGGACATAGCACTATAGGTGGAATAGAATGGTGGTTGTGGAGAAGACAAAAAGGAGAAGATAGTCTCACATCAACTAGGCGTATCAACGGGCTATGGAGATGCCCATTAATACATATCAATGTGAGTGAGTAGGGATTGCCATGCAACGGATGCACTAGAGCTATAAATATTTGAAAGCTCAAAAAAAGAAACTAAGTGGGTGTGCATCCAACTTGCTTGCTCACGAAGGCCTAGGGCACTTTTGAGGAAGCCCATCATTGGAATATACAAGCCAAGTTCTATAATGAAAAATCCCCACTAGTATATGAAAGTGACAACATATGAGACTCTCTATCATGAAGATCATGGTGCTACTTTGAAGCACAAGTGTGGAAAAAGGATAGTAGCATTGTCCCTTCTCTCTTTTTCTCTCATTTTTTTATTTGTTTGGGCCTTTTTTATGGCCTCTTTTTTTCGTCCGGAGTATCATCCCGACTTATGGGGGAATCATAGTCTCCATCAACCTTTCCTCACTGGGACAATGCTCTAGTAATGATGATCATCACACTTTTATTTTTCTTACAACTCAACAATTACAACTCGATACTTAGAACAAAATATGACTATATGAATGCCTCCGGCGGTGTACCGGGATATGCAATGAATCAAGAGCGACATGTATGAAAATTATGAAGGTGGCCTTGCCACAAATACAATGTCAACTACATGTTCATGCAAAAAGCAATATGACAAAAAGTAATGTGTCATATGAATGGAATGGTGGAAAGTTGCATGGCAATATATCTCGGAATGGCTATGGAAATGCCATGATAGGTAGGTATGGTGGCTGTTTTGAGGAAGGTATATGGTGGGTGCATGATACCGGCGAAAAGTGCACTATATTAGAGAGGCTAGCAATGGTGGAAGGGTGAGAGTGCGTATAATCCATGGACTCAACATTAATCAAAAGAACTCATGCACTTATTGCAAAAATTTAGAAGTCATCAAAAACCAAAGCACTACACGCATGCTCCTAGGGGGATAGATTGGTAGGAAAACACCATCGCTCGTCCCCAACTGCCACTCATAAGGAAGACAATCAATAAATAAAATTGTGCTCCGACTTCATCACAAAGTGGTTCACCATACATGCATGCTACGGGAATCACAAACTTCAACACAAGCATTCTTTAAATTCATAATCACCCCAACTAGCATTGCTTTGATATTATTACCTCCATATCTCAAAACAATTATCAAGCATCAAACTTATCTTAGTATTCAACGCACTCAAAAAAGTTTCACATATCTTGAATACCAAGTATATTATCTTTAAGCAAATTACCATGCTATTAACAACTCTCAAAATAATCTAAGTGAAGCATGAGAGATCAATAGTTTCTTTAAAACAAATCCACCACCATGCTCTAAAAGATATAAGTGAAGCACTAGAGCAAAAATTATTATGCTCAAAAAGGTCTAAGTGAAGCACTATGAGCAAAACTATCAAGCTCAAAAGATATAAGTGAAGCACTATGAGCAAAACTATCAAGCTCAAAAGATATAAGTGAAGCACATAGAGTATTCTAGCAAATTACAAACCATGTATGGCTTTCTCAAAAGGTGTGTACATCAAGGATGATTGTGGTAAACTAACAAGCAAAGACGCAAATAATACAAGATGCTCCAAGCAAAACACATAACATGTGGTGAATAAAACTATAGCTCCAAGTAAATTACCGATGGAAGTAGACGAAAGAGGGGATGCCTTCCGGGGCATCCCCGATCTTTGACTTTTTGGTGTCCTTGGATTATCTTGGGGGTTCCATGGGCATCCCCAAGCTTAGGATTTTGCCACTCTTTGTTCCATAATCCATCAAAAGAATTCACCCAAAACTTGAAAACTTCACAACACAAAACTCAATAGAAACCTCGTGAGCTCCGTTAGTGAAAGAAAACAAAAGACTACTTTAAGGTACTGTAATGAACTCATTCTTTATTTATATTGGTGTTAAACCTACTTTATTCCAACTTCCTCATGGTTTATAAACTAATTTATTAGCCATAGATGCATTGAAATAAGCAAACAACACACGAAAAACAGAATCTGTCAAAAACAGAACAGTCTGTAGCAATCTGTAACTAACGCAAACTTCTGGAACTCTAAAAATTCTACAAAAATAGGACGTACTGGAGAATTTGTTTACTGATCAGCAGAAAAAAGAATCAATGCAAAATCACGTTTATGTGATTTATTGAATGTTTTCTCGTGAGCGCAAAGTTTCTGTTTTTCAGCAGAATCAAATCAACTATCATCATAGCTTATCCTATAGGTTCTACTTGGCACAAACACTAATTAAAACATAAAACCACATCCAAACATAAGCTAGATGGATTATTTATTCCTAAACAGAAGCAAAAACAAAAAACACAAAATAAAATTGGGTTGCCTCCCAAGAAGCGCTATCGTTTAACGCCCCTAGCTAGGAATAAAAGCAAGGATAGATCTAGGTATTGCCATCTTTTGCACTTGATTCATGAGTAGGAAGAGGGGATCTACTTTCTATGGCATTCATCCTTCTATTCAGGTTAAGAACATTGCCATTAATGGATGAAGTAAGATTAAGCACGTTACGGAAATTTGCATCTAAGCTAGACTTCATTTCTTTGATAATTTCATTTTGATAAAAGCACAAGAGAGTAGTTGATTCAACTTTATCATTTAAAGGGTGCCCAAATATGGTTTTCATTTTTTCATAGGTATTGATAGCATCCCCTTCAAGAAAACCTTCTTCAAAAATAGAATCTAGAACTTGTTTGAAAGAAGCGGGCAAGCCAACATAGAAACTTTTTAAGTAAACCTCAATTTGATATTGTGGCACATAACTAGCCCGAATCCTTAATAACCTATCCCAAGCATCTTTTAAGGATTCATCAAGTAAATAGCGAAAGATTCCGGAGTCATCATCATCAAAATCATCTAAATTCTCATTGGTGATCCCAGTGGGTCTTTCCGTAGCATCATTGTTTATGAGCTTAGAAAGGATAGAGGGGTTATCCAAGGCACTAGAACTCGGGAGAAATCCCTTAGTTCTTTTTTATTTGGCCATGGCAACGAGTAATCCAACACACAAGCAAACGAAAAGGCAAACGAGAAAAAGGTGAAAAAAAGAGAGGAGGAGATTGGGAAAGAGAGGGCGAATAAAAAGGCAAGGGTGAAGTGGGGGAGAGGAAAATGAGAGGCAAATAATGTAATGCGAGAGATAGGGATTGTGATGGGTACTTGGTATGGTTGACTTTTGCGCAAACTCCCCGGCAACGGTGCCAGAAATTCTTCTTGCTACCTCTTGAGCACGGCGTTGGATTTCCCCGAAGAGGAGAGGATGATGCAGTAAAGTAGCGTAAGTATTTCCCTCAGTTTTTGAGAACCAAGGTATCAATCCAGAAGGAGATCACGCACGAGTCCCTCGTACCTACACAAAACGATAGCTACTGGCAACCAACACGATTAGGGGTTGTCAATCCCTTCACGGTCACTTACGAGGGTGAGATCTGATAGAGATGATAAGTAATATTTTTGGTATTTTTAGTATAGAGATGCAAAGTGAAAAATAAAAGGCAAAGTAAAAACAAAGCAAATAATAAAGTAATGGAGATTGATATGATGAGAATAGACCCGGGGGCCATAGGTTTCACTAGTGGCTTCTGTCGAGAGCATAAGTATTCTACGATGGGTGAACAAATTACTGTTGAGCAAATGATAGAAAAGCGAATAATTATGAGGTTATCTAGGTATGATCATGTATATAGGCGTCACGTCCGCAACAAGTAGATCGAAACGATTCTGCATCAACTACTATTACTCCACTCATCGACCGCTATCCAGCATGCATCTAGAGTATTAAGTTAAAAACAGAGTAACGCCTTAAGCAAGATGACATGATGTAGAGGGATAAATTCATGCTATATGATAAAAAAACCCATCTTGTTATCCTCGATGGCAACAATACAATACGTGCCTTGCAACCCTTTCTGTCACTGGCTAAGGACACCGTAAGATTGAACCCAAAGCTAAGCACTTCTCCCATTGCAAGAGCTACCAATCTAGTTGGACAAACAAAAAAGGATAGTTCGAAGAGACTTGCAAAGATAACTCAATCATACATAAAAGAATTCAGAGAAGAATCAAATATTGTTCATAGATAAGATGGATCATAAACCCAGAATTCATCGGTCTCAACAAACACACCGCAAAAAAGAAGATTACATCGAATAGATCTCCACAAGAGAGGGGGAGAACATTGTATTTAGGGGTGGGCATATAAACCGATGACCGAAGTACCGAACCGAATTAACCGTGACCGAACCCGAAGTCACCGAAACCGAATTCTTCAGTCATAAATTCGGTCAGCTAATCTGAAAAACCGAACTCTCTTCGGTCAATTCGGATGTATGTATCGAGTAACCGAATACACCGAAGTACCGAAGAAATTGATGGACTCGAGAGAATCCTACGTAGTGACAGGCCCATAGCCCGCAGCCCACAACCCAACTACTCGGCCTCGAGAGCCATAAATCCTTCTCCCAATCCCTGCCGCATCTGCATCGGCACCTCCACCGCATCCCTAGCCGCCGCTCGCTACTCTGTTGACCGCCGCAACAACTAACCATATCCATCTCTCTCTCTCACTCCTCACCTGCTGCCGCTGCCGCCGGTGGCGATGGAGACCTCCCTGCCCTGCGGCTGCGCGGCGCCGACTCCACCTCCGGGCAGCAGCTCGGCCTCCGCATCCACACCAAGCAGTAGGTGCCCCTCGCCTACAACACACTCCTACAGCTCGCAATCTTGCCACCCCATCTCTTCTACTTCTACTGATCCCCGTGCCCGGCGGCGCGGTCCACATACCCTCCTATCCATCCGACGGCAGTGCTCCTGCTCATGGAGATGGAAGATGACCGGCCAGGCAGCGACCGTCTCTTATGCTCAAGCCCGATGCACAGATCCGAGTTGGAAATCTTGGTATGTGATGGAATAAAGAAGGGAGTGGGTAGGCGCATGGATCTGGGGCTCTAATTTTCAACAGCGAGGGTGGAGAGGCATGAGGTGATGGATGAATTACAGCTTGTAATTAGCATGTATTTTTGCTATAATTGATATTGATCGAAGTCATATGGCCTGGATGTCTGAATCTCTGTTGCATGCTTGGTTTTCCTTTTGTCACTTACCCTCAAGACTGTGATTCTGTTTTGTTTTTGAGACCGAAGTTGGTCTTGCAGAACATCGGTGTTGTTCGGTCTTGACCGAGACCCGAACCGAAGTGTACGTGCACTGTTTTGTCGGTTAGTACTTATTTAGGAAACCGATCGGTCAGCAAAATTTAAAAACCGATTTTTGTGGAAACCCGAAGCACCGAACCGATCGGTTCGGGGGAACCGAACGCCCAGGCCTAATTGTATTGAGATCCAAAAAGAGAGAAGAAGCCTTCTAGCTACAAGCTATGGACCCGAAGGTCTGAAGTAAACTACTCACACTTCATCGGAGAGGCTATGGTGTTGATGTAGATGCCCTCCATGGTAGATGCCCTCTTCGGCGGAGCACCAGAACAGGCCCCAAGATGGGATCTCACGGATATAGAAATTTGCGGTAGTGGAATTAGGTTTTTGGCTCCGTATTTGATCTAACGAGGGTACGTAGGTATATATAGGAGGAAGGAGTACGTCGGTGGAGCAACAGGGGGCCCACGAGGCAGGGGGCGCGCCCAGGGGGGGTGCCCCCCACCCTCGTGACCTCCACGGCTGTTCCTTGGAGCAGGGTCCAAGTCTCGTGGATCACGTTCGGTGAGAAAATCACGTTCCCGAAGGTTTTATTCTGTTTGGACTCCGTTTGATATTCTGTTTCTTCGAAATACTGAAATAGGCAAAAAACAACAATTCTGGGTTGGGCCTCCGGTTAATAGGTTAGTCCTAAAAATAATATAAAAGTGGAAAATAAAGCCCAATATAGTCCAAAACAGTAGATAAAGTAGCATGGAGCAATCAAAAATTATAGATACGTTGGAGACGTATCGATGGGCCCGATGTCCCGTCGGACCATATATGGCCCATGCGCAGCACGGGCCATTCCCAGGCCGAAAGTCTCACCGGGCTGAAATGGGCCCATGTCTACATCAGGCCTCTAACAGGCCGAAAGTCACACCGGGCTGAAATGGGCCCATGTCTACATCAGGCCTCTAACAGGCCGAAAGTCAATGGGCTGTAGTTGGGCCCAAATGTTCGGCGAACAATTAACGGGCCAGATCTGGCTTCGGGCTGCAAATGGGCCCAATTATTGGGCGAATAATTAACGGGACAGATCTGGCTTCGAGCCGTAAATGGGCCCAAATTTTGGCCGAACAATAACGGGCCAGATCTGGCTTCAGGCCGTAAATGGGCTTTATTAAGCAGGTCGTTATTGGGCTGGCCCACTACTTCCTGATTAAGTACTATGGGCCTTTGACTGGGCCGACCTTTATAACCTATATGGGCCTCTATTGGGCCCAGCCACGTGTCGATGTATCATAGGCATGTCTCCTCCAATGGATGGGCGACATCTGGCCCACTAACGAGCTGGCAGGTGTTCCCTTCGGCAATCAGAATTTTACACGTGGAAAATCCCCATTGGTCGGGGCTGTTAACGGGTTATCGGATCCAAAATCTGACCCGATAGCTTAACGATGTTCCGTTACGGCGGATGCCACGTGTCGGTCACCCTTGACGAAAGCACTTCTATGATGCGATATTTATCATCATGGAAGTGGACACTTCCGTGATGATAATTTTGGTAATGTCATGGAACACTTCTACGACAGCACAGGTATGACTATCTTGATTCTGTCATAAAATCATCATGGATGTACATGCATGACAAAAAACGCGACCTACTGTGACAAACATGTATCATCACGGAAGTGTATTTTTTTGTAGTGGAAAGAGATTGTCCATTCTGTACACGAAGTGCATCTAGTTTTTGCCGTAGCCCTCTCTACTTTTTTGCACATGCTATGTGGGTGAAATGATGATACCATGCCAACTTTCAACCTTTTCAGAGTTCATTTGTAGTGCTTTTCAATTTCAGGGTCATTTAGCTCAAAAAAATCAGTAAGGTACCCGTTTGTCTGAAGCACAAAAGTACACGTTTCAAATGCAAAACACATAAGTGCCCTAACTATTACAAAGATTCCCTACTGTCTTTGGGTATGAAACTTTTTCTTTGCGTTTGTCCCTTTGCATCGTAACCATGGACAATCTTCATCGTTTAACTGGATGCTAGGGTTAATATTCACTATGAAGGGAGCAATTTCATGAAACTTTTCATAATCTTCTGATATGTCTGTCTTGTCATCCACTCCCACGATGTTTCTTTTCCCTGAAAGAACTATGTGGCGCTTTGGCTCATCGTATGATGTATTCGCTTCCTTATCTTTTCTTTTTCTCGGCTTGGTAGACATGTCCTTCACATAAAAAACATGTGCCACATCACTGGCTAGGACGAATGGTTCGTCTGCGTATGCAAGATTGTTGAGATCCACTGTTGTCATCCCGTACTGCGGGTCTTCCTTTACGCCGCCTCCTATCAGATTGAACCATTTGCACCGAAACAAAGGGACCTTCAACTCACGTACATAGTCAAGTTCCCATATCTCCTCTATGTAACCATAATATGTGTCATTTCCCCTACTGGTTGCTGCATCAAAGCAAACACCACTATGTTGGTTGGTACTCTTTTTTATCTTGGGCGATCATGTAAAATGTATTCCCATTTATCTCGTACCCTTTGAAAGTCATTGTATTCGAAGATGGTAACTGGGACAGTAAATACATGTCATCTTTAATAGCGGCGTCATGCATGGCACATGTCTGCAACCAACCAACGAAAGTCCTTGTTTGTTCATGTCTAATCCAGTCTTCAGGCTGCTCCAGGTATTTGGAGCTTAGAATATTCTTGTGTTCCTCCATATACGGAGCCACCAAGGCGGAGTTTTGTAGAACTATGTAGTGTGCTTCAATGAGAGAATGCCCGTCCATACATATTATTTGATCGAGTCCAAGCTTGCCATTTCCACCCAGTCTGCCCTTATGCCGTGATTCATGAACATCAATCGGCTTAAGGTCAGGAATAAAGTCAACACAAAAGTCAATGACCTCCTCGTTTTCATGGCCCTTGGAGATGCTTCCTTCTGGCCTAGCATGGTTATGAACATATTTCTTTAAGACTCCCATGACCCTCTCAAAGCAGAACATATTGTGTAGAAATACAGGACCCAGAACGGCAATCTCTTTGCATAGGTGAACTAGGACGTGCGTCATGATATTGAAGAAGGATGGTGGGAACACCAACTCGAAGCTGACAAGACATTGGACCAAATCATTCTCCAACCTTGGTATGATTTCTGGATCGATTACCTTCTGAGAGATTGCACTGAGGAATCCACACATCTTCACAATGGTTAATTGAACGTGTTTTGGTAGAAGCCCCCACAATGCAACCGGAAGTAGCAGCGTCATAATCACGTGGCAGTTATGAGACTTTAGGTTCTGAAACTTTTTCTTTGCCATATTTATTATTCCCTTTATATTCGACGAGGAGCCAGACGGTACCTTCATACTGAGCAGGCATTCAAAGAAGATTTCCTTCTCTTCTTTGGTAAGAGCATAGCTGGCATGACCCTAATGTATGTCGTCCTTTCCGTGCATACATTGCTGGTCCTCCCATGCCTCCGGTGTATCTTTTGTCTTCTCATACACGCCCAAGAAGCCAAGAAGGGTCACGCAAATATTCTTCATCATGTGCATCACGTCGATTGCAGAGCGGACCTCTAGGTCTTTCCAATAGGGCATGTCCCAAAATATAGATTTCTTCTTCCACATGGGTGCGCGTCCATTAGCGTCATTCAGAACAGACTATCCGCCACGACCCTTTCCAAAGATTACCTTCAAATCCTTGACCATATCATGTACATCATCACCGGTACGGTGGCGAGGCTTCGTCCGGTGATCTGCCTCGCCTTTGAAATGCTTGCCTGTCTTTCTTACAGAATGCCTGCTCGGAAGAAATCGACGATGTCCCAGGTAAACATTCTTCTTACAAGTATCCAAATATATATTGTTGGTATCATCCAAACAGTGCATGCATGCGTGGTATCCCTTGTTTGTCTATCCTGAAAGGATGCTGAGAGCAGGCCAATCATTGATGGTCACAAATAGCAACGCATGTAGGTCAAATTCTTCCTATTATTTGTGCTCATCCCACGCACGTACACCTTTTCCATTCCACAATTATAAGAGTTCTTCAACTAATGGCCTTAGATACACATCAATGTCGTTGTCGGGTTGCTTAGAACCTTGGATGAGCACTAACATCTAATGAACTTCCGCTTCATGCACAACCAAGGAGGAAGGTTATACATACATAGAGTCACAGGCCAGGTGCTCTGGTTGCTGCTATGCTTCCCGAAGGGATTAATGCCATCTGCGCTTAGACCAAACCATACATTCCTTGCCTCACCTGCAAAGTCCTCCCAGTACTTTCTCTCAATTTTTCTCCACTGCGACCCGTCAGCCGGTACACTCAACTTCTTGTCTTTCTTATGGTCTTCTCTGTGCTATCGCATCGACTTGGCATGCTCTTTATTTTGGAACAAACGTTTCAACCGTGGTATTATAGGAGCATACCACATCACCTTGGCAGGAATCTTCTTCCTGGGGAGCTCACCCTCGACATCACCAGGGGCATCGTAGCTGATCTTATAGCGCAATGCACCGCATACCTGGCACGCGTTCAAATCCTTGTACTCGCCATGGTAGCGAATGCATTCATTAGGGCATGCATGTATCTTCTGCACCTCTAATCCTAGAGGGCAGACAACCTTCTTTGCTTCGTACGTACTCTCGGCCAATTCATTGTCCTTTGGAAGCATCTTATTTAACATTATCAGCAACTTTCCAAATCCCTTGTCAGATACACCATTCTCTGCCTTCCATTGTAGCAATTCCAGTGTGGTGCCCAGCTTTTTCTTGTCAGCTTCAAAATTCGGGTACAACACTTTCTTTTGCTCCTCTAACATGTTTTGCTAAAAGGATCGATATAGTTGACTAGAGGGGGGTGAATAGGCAACTAACAATTTTTAGCTTTTATTTGCCAAATTAAACTTTGCATCAAAGTTAGTTGTCTAGATATGCATCTAGGTGAGCAACCTATATGATGCAACAACAACAAAAACAAGCACACAAGCAAGCAAGGATACAACACAATATAAGCTTGCACAAGTAAAGGTGAGAGATAACCAAGAGTGGAGTCGGTTGAGACGAGGATGTGTTACCGAAGTTCCTTCCCCTTGAGAGGAAGTACGTCTCCGTTGGAGCGGTGTGGAGGCACAATGCTCCCCAAGAAGCCACTACAGCCACCGTATTCTCCTCATGCCCTCACACAATGCGAGATGTCGTGATTCCACTATTGGTGCCCTTGGAGGCGGCGACCGAACCTTTACAAGCAAGGTTGGGGCAATCTCCACAACTTAATTGGAGCCTCCCAATGACACCACAAAGCTTCACCACAATGGAATATGGCTCTGCGATGACCTCAACCATCTAGGGTACTCAAACACCCAAGAGTAACAAGATCCGCAAGGGATTAGTGGGGGAATCATATTTCTCTTGGTGGAAGTGTAGATCGGGGACTTCTCAACCAATCCCTAGAGAATCAACAAGTTTGATTGGCTAGGGACAGATCGGGTGAAAATGGAGCTTGGAGCAACAATGGAGCTTAGGGATGGAAGAGGTGGTCAACTTGGAGAAAAAGGCCCCCCTTAAATAGTGAGAGGAAAAATCCAACTACCCACTTACTCAGCCCGTGACATGCGGTACTACCACACAACCATGCGGTACTACCACACAGGCCTGCGGTAATACCACAAGGCACTACGGTACTGCCGCGTGCACGACAGTAGCCGGACGAGGCCCTATTGCGTTGAAGCAACGAGCGGTAGAACCGCTGGAGCGGTACTACCGCGTGCCCTTGCGGTACTATGCAAGGCAGGGTTTTTCTAGGCTGGGAAGGCACAGACTAATAAAATTACATCCGTGGCTACTTCCATTGAGTTTTGATCTGTGCAAAAATCCGAAAAGGTACTACCGCGTGCAGGGAACGGTACTACCGCGTAGGGTGCGGATGTAAAAATTACTTCCGCTCCTACTACCGCGTGTGTCATTGTGATGGGCTAGAGGCCATGGTACTACCACGCCCGAGGAGCGGTACTATCGCATAGCAAGGTACTACCGCGTCCCTGGCTGGTACTACCGTGGGCCACTGCGGTACTACCACTCCCTTGAGCATACTACTGCATGCCACAGCACAATATCACTCAGAATCCTTCATTTTGCGAAGACACGGTGAAAGCACAAGTGCTCCCTCGGTGATTTTGTAATTTATGTCAACATATATTTTGGTTGACTAATACCTTTACCTAGTATGTTTCAAATAAGTTCAACAATGGAGTGGCATGGACCAGAGGAAGTGGATCCCTCAAAATGCTAAGGACAAAAGGATTGGCTCAAGCTCAAAGCTCAAGACTCTACATTTTCTGTTTTAGTGATCCAAAATCACATTGAGTCTATAGGAAAAGCCAATACTATCATAGAGAGATGAGGTGTTGCTTAATGAGGTTCTTGCTTAAAATACTTAGTGATATGCTCAAAAGCCCTCAACTACTTTCTCACATCCACATATGACCTAAACCAAAAGTCAAACTCGGCCCCACCGATTCTTTCTATCCGGCGCCACCAAGTTCAGATGTCATAGCCACTGCCAAAAACCCTAGTTAAATTGGTCTCACCGATAGGCATCTCGGTCTCATCGAGATGGGATTGTAATCTCTCTGTTTCCCTTCGTAACATTTCGGTCTCACCGAGATGAGTGATCGGTCCCACCGAGATTGCAATGTAAACACTCTGTTTCCCTTTCGTAACATTTCAGTCCAACCAAGATGAGCGAATCGGTCCCACCAAGATTACCTGACCAACTCTCTGGTTAGCTTATTACCAAAATCGGTCTCACCGAGTTTGTGTAATCGGTCTTACCAAGATTACGTTATGCCCTAACCCTAACCATATCGGTCCTACCGAGTTGCATGTCGGTCCCACCGAAAATCCTAATGGTCACTAGATTTACTGAATTGGTCTGACTGAGTTTCTCAATTCGGTCCCACCGAGATTGGTAAGTTGTGTGTAATGGTAAGATTTTGTGTGGAGGCTATATATATCCCTCCACATCCTCTTCATTCATAGAGAGAGCCATCAGAACATGCCTACACTTCCAGTTTACATTTTCTGAGAGAGAACCACCTACACTTGTGTTGAGGTCAAGATATTCCAATCCTACCACAAGAATCTTGATCTCTAGCCTTCCCCAAGTTGCTTTCCACTCAAACCTTATTTCCACCAAATCCATATCCTGTGAGAGAGAGTTGAGTGTTGGGGAGACTATCATTTGAAGCACAAGAGCAAGGAGTTCATCATCAACACACCATTTGTTACATCTTGGAGAGTGGTGTCTCCTAGATTGGCTAGGTGTCACTTGGGCGCCTCCGACAAGATTGTGGAGTTGAACCAAGGAGTTTGTACGGGCAAGGAGATCGCCTACTTCGTGAAGATCTACCCCTAGTGAGGCAAGTCCTTCATGGGCGACGGCCATGGTGGGATAAACAAGGTTTCTTCTTCGTGGACCCTTCGTGGGTGGAGCCGTCCATGGACTCACGCAACCGTTACCCTTTGTGGGTTGAAGTCTCCATCAACGTGGATGTACGATAGCACCACCTATCAGAACCACGGCTCAAAAATCTTCGTGTCTCCAAATTGCGTTTGCATACTTCAATCCCATCCCTCTACATTCTTGCAAGTTGCATGCTTTACTTTTCGCTGCTCATATATTCTTTGCATGCTTGCTTGATTTGTATTGTAATTGTTAAACTTGTGCTAAAACTCCACTTAAACCTAAGGATTTTAAAAATTTCAACTTTGGTACATTGTGTCTAATCACCCCACCCCCCTCTAGACACCTCTTCTCGATCCCTTTCAATTGGTATCAGAGCATTGGTCTCCATTGCTTTGGTTTAATCACCATTGGAGGAAGATGGATGAGTCTACTTTGGGGAGTCTTAGACATAGAGTGCCTATACTTGATGGAGAGTACTTTCATGAGTGAAAAAATGAGATGCTTGTGATCTTCAATCAATATCATTTGAACAAGTACATTGCTAGTCCTTGTGCACCTCATGCTGATCCTATGCATCCTACCCTTGATGAGTCAATTGACATGATTAGAAATCTTAGAACTGTTAATCTTATCACTAGAGGCTTGCCTAGAAACTTAATTGGAAATTTTCCTACTCTTGAGTGTGCCTACACTATATGGAAATTTCTTGAGGAATGATTTCCGAATTACTCCTTGAAAAATCTAGATGAAATTCTCCGTAAATCTATTGCCTTGAGTAAGATGAATTCCAATGATCCTATGTTTGGTAATTGTCCATTTGAACTTACAAACCTTATGCATGCCAAAGGAAATGTTGGAATCATTAGCGATATTATCTCTGAAGCTACTAGAATTCATTAAGGAAATCATTGTCAAACTCATTCTAACGAATCACCCTCTCTACGTATTGATCCACCACATGACGGTGTTGAACATGAATACTATGATGAGGATGATGATGATGACTTTGATCTTGATAATGCAATGAGACACTTTGGTCTTATGGCAAATCTTCGGGGATATATGACAAGTGGAAAGGAATGGGTTCTTGATAGTGGATGTACCGATCACATGACTGGAGATAAAGACATGTTTCATGAGCTTGCTGAAAACGACGGTCCTCAAAAATTTGTCACTTTCGGTGACAACTCAAAGGGTAAGGTGGTTGGCCTCGGTAAGGTGGCCATATCACATGATAGCTCCATAAAAATTGTTATGCTCATTGAATCTCTTGGATACAACTTACTTTCAGTATCTAGACTTGCTGATTTTGGTTTCAATGTCCTATTTACTGAAGTAGATTGCCAAGGTTTCGTAGAGATAATCATAAAATGGTCTTTACCGGCATTCGTAGAGGTGACCTATACATTGTTGATTTCACTAAAAAGGCTCAACCTAGAACTTGCTTCATTGATAAATCTTCTAAAGGTTGGTTATGGCATAGACGATTAGGTCATGTGGGCATGCGAAACCTTGACAAGCTTATTAAAGGTAATCATATCCTTGGCGTTAACGATGTCATATTTGATAAGGATAGACTTTGCAGCGCTTGCCAAGCAGGTAAACAGGTTGGAGGATGGCATCCCGTGAAGAACATCGTGACCACAAGGAGGCCACTCGAGCTACTTCATATGGATCTTTTTGGTCCCAATGCTTACAAAAGTCTCGGTGGAAATTCTTTTGGCCTAGTTATAGTTGATGATTTTTCAAGATTTACGTGGGTGTTCTTTCTCAATGATAAATCGCAGGTCCAAAAGATCTTCAAAAACTTTGCAAGGAAAGCCCAAAACCAATTTGAAGTGAAGATCAAGAAGGTTCAGAGCGACAACGGAATGGAGTTCAAGAACGCAAATGTGGACACCTTTCTTGACGAAGAAGGGATTTCACATGAGTTCTCGGCTACGTACACACCTCAACAAAATGGAGTTGTTGAGAGGAAGAACCGGACGCTCATCGAAATGGCAAGAACGATGCTTGATGAGTACAAGACACCGAAGCACTTTTGGGCGGAAGTGGTTGAGACAACTTGAAATGCAACAAATCGCTTGTATCTTCACAAGCTACTCGGCAAGACGGCATACGGGCTCCTCACCAGTAACAAACCCCAAGTTGGATACTTTCGAGTATTCAGCTCAAAGTGCTACATTTTTTATAAGCATCGTCTCTCTAAATTTGCTCCTAAGTCTCATGAAGGATTCTTACTTGGTTATGGCTCAAAGTCTCACACTTAACGTGTCTACAATAATTTCACCCGAAAGGTTGAAGAGATGGTAGATGTGAAGTTTGATGAATCTAACGGCTCGCAAGTAGAGCAATTGCCAATTGATGTAGGAGATAAAGATCTGTCAGAAGCAATCCAAGACTTGTCTATTGGAAAAGTTCGTCCAACGGAGGTGAAGGAGAGTACCTCGTCCGTTCAAGTGGAAGCTTCTACCTCACGAGAAGGTGAACCAAGAGTTGACACAGAAGCATCCACAAGTGGGACACATCAAGACAAAGAAAACGAGGAAGGACACCAAGATGAACATCAACAACCTCCTTCTCCACCACGACAAGAGAACAACGTCAATAACAATGAGGAAGGACAAGAAGAAGAACAAGATGAAGAAGATGTTCCACCAAGATCCAAGCAAAGGCTTTCACGAGTTTGAGCAAGAGTTGCCAGAGACCATCCCATTGAGCAAATCTACAATGATATCGAAACCAGGAGAATCACTCGCTCTAAAACTCGTTTAGCTAACTTTTGTGAACACTATTCATTTATCTCTAGCATTGAACCTATGAAGGTTGAAGAAGCATTGGAAGATCCGGATTAGATAAACGCCATGCATGAAGAGCTACACAAGTTTGTGAGAAAACCAAGTTTGGACATTGGTTGAGAAGCCCGACAACAACCACAACATCATTGGTACCAAATGGGTGTTTCGCAACAAGCAAGATGAAGATGGACAAGTAATTCGCAACAAAGCATGTCTCGTCGCCCAAGGATACACTCAAGTCAAAGGTATGGACTATGGTGAGACATATGCCCCCGTTGCTAGACTTGAGTCCATTCGCATCTTACTTGCCTATGCTAATCGCCATGATATCACCTTGTACCAAATGGACATTAAAAGTGCTTTCCTAAATGGTGAAATAGAGGAGGAAGTTTATGTTAAGCAACCTCCCGGCTTTATCAATCCTAAGAAACCTAATCATGTTTACAAACTTCGCAAAGCTCTTTATGGACTTAAACAAGCTCCTAGAGCTTGGTATAAATGCTTAACCAAGTTCCTTATTGAAAAAGGCTTTGAGATTGGAAAGATTGATTCTACTCTTTTTGCTAAAAGGATTAATGGAGAATTATTTGTATGCCAAATTTATGTCGATGATATTATATTTGGATCAACTAACCCTAATTTTAGTAAAAAATTTGGAAAGCTAATGTCGGAGAAGTTTGAGATGTCTATGATGAGTGAACTCAAATTCTTTCTTGGTTTGCAAATTAAGCAAACTAAGGAAGGTACCTTTGTCTCTCAAATGAAGTACACCAAGGACTTATTCAAGAAGTTCAATATGCAAGGATGCAAAGGTATGTCCACACCCATGCCTACTAGTGGACATCTTGATTTGACCAAAGATGGTGAACCGGTTGATCAAAAGGTTTATCGCTCTATGATTGGTTCATTGTTATACGTATGTGCTTCATGTCCTGATATTATACTAAGTGTGTGCATGTGTGCATGATATCAAGCTGCACCTAAGGAATGTCATCTTAAGGCTGTGAAAAGGATAGTGAGATACTTGATTCATACACCAAACTTTGGCATCTGGTATCCAAAGAGGGCATCTTTTGATCTTGTTGGCTACTCCGACTCGGACTATGTCGGTGACAAGATTGATAGAAAGTCCACTTCGGGTACTTGTCAATTTCTTGGTAGATCTCTTGTGTCTTGGTCTTCCAAGAAACAAAGGTCGGTATCCTTATCCACCACCGGAGTGGAATACATTGCCACTGGTTCATGTTGTGCTCAATTACTTTGGATGAACCAAACTCTTAAAGATTACGGGATCTATGTGAAACATGTTCCATTACTATGTGACAATGAAAGTGCTATCAATATTGCTCACAATCATGTGCAACATTCTCGAACTAAGCATATTGAAGTTCGACATCATTTCATTCGAGATCATGTTGTCAAAGGGGACATTGACCTTAAGCATGTTTGCACCGATAAACAATTAGTGGATTTATTCACTAAACCACTTGATGAGAAAGTGTTTTGCAGGTTGAGAGGTGAATTGAACATCATTGATGCTTCAAACTTGGAGTAGGAACTCCATTCGAATACATGCAAGGCTTGAGCCTATGACTAATCCTTGATATTTCTCTTATGATGAAAATCTTATGTATTGGATATATTTGGAGCTTGCATGTCATCTTACCCTTGTAGGTACTTGGATGAATCGAAATCTATGAGATTGCAACTCACTCACATCTTGAGCAATCTCTACATCACCAAGTCTCTACACCACGGTGGTTGGAGACAAGGAAGAACAAAATCCCCTCAACAGATCCTTTGACAAACTCTATTTTGAACTCTATGATTGTCATTTTGGATACACAAGTGCTCTTCCTTGCAAAAACTAACCCATGTAGGAAGATGAACTCACACTCCAAGTGGTGCTCCCAACTCTTGATGAGCTACATCAACCTCGAGCAATCCACACAAGTTCAACTACATGATCAACACCACCACCTAAGGTATGTTATTCCATCTTAGAGAGGCTTTACTCCAAGTCATGAGTCAAAGCAACTCAACAAGGTGTGAATACATCAAAGTGCTTAAACAAAAAATGGTAACCCCATTTTGAGCTTAAACGATGAGTATGACCTATGATCAAGTGCTCTCACTTGACTCCTATTTCAATATACTCTAACATAGGTGACTTTGTCGCCGACCATCTCTAGATGAAGTTATCTCATGTTCCTTTCTGTGCTTTTGCATTTGTCTCATGCATATTTGTTTCCTTTTTCAAAAAAAAACTTCATCTAGATTTAATTTCTTTTTATTCTGTTTAGCATTCCCTTGCATCCAAGTCATTGCAAATCTTTGTGAGATATTACTTGTCTAAGTGAGCTGAGGTGACAAGTGTTTTCTCTGTGATGAACTCGGTCACACCGGCCTGTTATTTTTGGTCCCACTAAAACCTTCCGGTGCTACCGAAGTATACAACTCGGTGCTACCGATTTCACAATAGGCAAAAACAGCTTGCCACTTGTTCCTGTGTTCTTTTGATCGAGCTCCACTCAATGAATCTTGTCCTCCACCAGCGTCACAATTTTTCTTGTTGCTTTGCTCTGTGACTCAAGGACCAAACCTATTTGTGACAACAACTCCGGAAGACCCTTCTTGGAAATTGATGTCAAAGGGGGAGAGAGAGATCACATCAAAACTTTATCATATCTATAGAGAAAGATCACATCAAGACCTTATCATATCTCTAGGGGGAGAGAATACTCAAGAAGAGAGAGTAATCTTCAAGGATCCCAGATGTTTGGTGTTCAAGAGGAGAGAAGTCACATGTATTTAAGAGGGGAAAAGACATGTTCATATTTATTTGGCTGCTATGCCTTGTATTCTTTAGCTCCGATTTTCTATTCCCTATCTTCTCCCAGTATCCCATGCTAGATTCAGGGGGAGCAAGACTTCCAAGGGAAGAAAATCTTGAATTCACTACACATCTTTACCTTTGGGGACATGTCTATATCAAATGTGGTACTTAGTACTCACTCTACATGTCATCCCAATCTTAGTTCTCGTGTGGTTTCTTTTGTTTGCTCTGGCTAGTAGGTGCATCTGTGTTATCTAACCTTGTTTACGCAGGTTCGTTCCATCCTAAGCCAAGTCAAGACCACAAGGTAAGAATATGCATCACAATCATGTGTATGAAGATCTCTTGCTGATGTACATACTGTTTGCAAGAGGGTCTCATGAGCATGAAGGTACTTTTCCCATATTTACATCTCTTACTCTGATGCATATAGCCAAGATACATTTAACACATTGTCTTCTGTATCATGCTTATGCAGTCACATGCTCCTATATTACATACTTACATGATTGCATATTTGTAGGGGGAGCCTATGCATGTTACATGTCTTTCCAAGGCTTTACTTGTTATTCTCTATATCTTTATCTAAAGCTTTGATGTATGTTGTCATCAATTACCAAAAAGGGGGAGATTGAAAGCACAAGTGCTCCCTGGGTGATTTTGGTAATTTATGTCAACATATCTTTTGTTGGACTAATACCTTTACCTAGTATGTTTCAGATAAGTTCAACAATGGAGTGGCATGGACCAGAGGAAGTGGATCCCTAAAAATGCTAAGGACAAAAGGATTGGCTCAAGCTCAAAGCTCAATACTCTACACTTTCTATTTTACTGATCCAAGATCACATTGAGTCTATAGGAAAAGCCAATACTATCAAGGAGGGATGAGGTGTTGCTTAATGAGGTTCTTGCTCAAAATACTTAGTGATATGCTCAAAAGCCCTCAACTACTTTCTCACATCCACATATGACATAAACCAAAAGTCAAACTCGGCCCCACCGATTCTTTCTATCCGGCGCCACCGAGTTCAGATGTCATAGCCACTGCCACAAACCCTAGGCAAATAGGTCTCACCGGTAGGGATCTCGGTCTCACCGAGATGGGATTGTAATCTCTATGTTTCCCTTCGTAATGTTTCGGTCTCACCGAGATGAGCGATCGGTCCCACCGAGATTGCAATGTAAACTCTCTGTTTCCCTTTCGTAACGTTTCGGTCCAACCGAGATGAGCGAATCGGTCCCACTGAGTTTACCTGACCAACTCTTTGGTCAGCTTATTACCAAAATCGGTCTCACCGAGTTTGTCTAATCGGTCTCACCAAGATTACATTATGCCCTAACCCTAACCATATCAGTCCTTTTGAGTTGCATGTCGGTCCCACCGAAAATCCTATCGGTCACTAGGTTTACTGAATCGGTCTGACCGAATTTCTCAATTCGGTCCCACTGAGATTGGTAAGTTGTGTGTAATGGTTAGATTTTGTGTGGAGGCTATATATACCCCTCCACCTCCTCTTCACTCGTAGAGAGAGCCATCAGAACATTCCTACACTTCAACTTACATTTTTTGAGAGAGAACCACCTACACTTGTGTTGAGGTCAAGATATTCCAATCGTACCACAAGAATCCTGATCTCTAGCCTTCCCCAAGTTGCTTTCCACTCAAATCTTCTTTCCACCAAATCCATATCCTGTGATACAGATTTGAGTGTTGGGGAGACTATCATTTGAAGCACAAGAGCAAGGAGTTCATCATCAACACACCATTTGTTACTTCTTGGAGAGTGGTGTCTCCTAGATTGGCTAGGTGTCACTTGGGAGCCTCCGACAAGATTGTGGAGTTGAACCAAGGAGTTTGTATGGGTAAGGAGATCGCCTACTTCATGAAGATCTACCCCTAGTGAGTCAAGTCCTTCGTGGGCAACGGTCATGGTGGGATAGACAAGGTTGCTTCTTCATGGACCCTTCGTGGGTGGAGCCCTCCATGGACTCGCGCAACCGTTACCCTTCGTGGGTTGAAGTCTCCATCAACGTGGATGTACAATAGCACCACCTATCGGAACCACGGCTCAAAAATCTCCGTGTCTCCAAATTGCGTTAGCATACTACAATCCCATCCCTCTACATTCTTGCAAGTTGGATGCTTTACTTTCCACTGCTCATACACTCTTTGCATGCTTTCTTGATTTGTATTGTAATTGTTAAACTTGTGCTAAAACTCCACTTAAACCTAAGGACTTTAAAAACTGCAACTTTGGTACATTGTGTCTAATCACCCCCCCCCCCCCCTCTAGACATCTCTTCTCGATCCCTTTCACACGGATAAACGGTCGGTGCTCCAAAGAAGCAAATGAAAGGTGGTGCAAAGGAACATACATGTATGTGTTGATTCCACCCTAACCTTTCCGGCGTGGACCCTCTCTTAATAGTACGGCTTTCCTACGACTCAAATCCACCGAAAAGAAACGTAGAGAAACGCCATCTTCACTTAGGCTCCAAGGGGCAACGAATCGTCTTGTGCCTAGGCATGAGATATCTGAAATGCTCAATGCACATGATTAGTCCGCAAATGCATTGTCATCAATCACCAAAACCACATAGGAAGAAATATGCCCTTACAATCTCCCCCTTTTTGGTGGATTGATGACAATACGGGATTTGCACATAAGGATACAAAAATGAACATAAGCAAACCCACCATCTACAAAATATAGACAGGCTCCCCTAGATGTGTGCACTCTATATATATGCTTTGGACTGCACGGCACACATACTAGGATCAACACTCTCCCTATATTTTATAGATAAGGCATTCCTTGCAACAATATATAAATTACACTAAGCATGAAGGCAAGGTAATGAATATGAGCATAAAGTATATGGCACAAGATAACACAGGCTCACAAACTACTAAGCATAAGAGATAATAAGATAAGCTTAAGTGCATATGTCTTACACCATATGATAGTCTCTAGGACACACACGAACACAAATGCAAACCAACCAAACAAAGCAACACGAACGAAGGTCCAACGAAACAAAAACAAGGAGACACGAAAGCAAATCCTACACTCTCTCCCCCTTTGGCATGGAGACACCAAAAAGGCTGAGAGGAATGGACTCCTCCTCTGACTCAGTCCACTAATAGCCCTGCTTGGTCATCCAGTCAGCCTCAGGAGTGATGTTCTTCTCTAACCCACTCTCCACGATCTCAACGAATGTCCTCAAGATTCTCTTGTCACACTGGCAACTCTCCTTGGAAGCAACATGGGTCCTGTACTGCCCCTTGGCCTGCATGTAGAACAGGGTCTTCATCTTCGCCTTCAGCTTCTTTGCCCAAGAGGGCTCAGTAGATGGAGGAGCGTACCCCGCAGAACTGTCCTTAGCCTCCTCCTCCTCAGCCTCGTCCTCATCCACATTCATCCTAGCAGCCTCAGTCTCAGTCCTAGTAGTGGTATTTGCCCACTTGTTCTTCTAACGTAGCTTGATAGGCTCGTGGCGAACCCAGTTTGGAGCAGAAAAAACTTCCTCCAGATAGAGCTTCTCCCAAGTCTTTGTGATCAGGAGGTGCAGGTATGGACCGTAGATGGGAACTTTGCGATAGTAGACCGCAAACCGGAGCTCAACCCACATGATATGAGAGATGTCCAAGGGCTAGGTAACTTGATGACACGCCTCCTCACAAAGAGCATGCACCTTATCCTTGTCACCAATGCATGGGAAGAGAGTGTTGTGGAAGATCCGGTGCATCACATCGAGGAAAGGGTTGAGCACCCTAGACTGTGTGCCATTGGGTAACTTCTTCTCCACAAGGAACGATTGAAGCTTGTTCTTGTTGGCGGACTCTGGGTTGCCATGAGGGTGGGCACCAAGGGGCACATCGAGCCCCTCATCACGAACATGCAGCATCTCCATGAATTCCTTCCAAGTAGCAGACATCATATTCCCATTGGTCATCCAAGTCATAGTCCTCTCCCCATCCATGTGGAAGTGGACGGAAGCAAAGAACTCTGCCACGAGCTCCATGTCAAAATCCATGTGAAAGGTGATGAAGTCTTCAATGTCAAACTGCTCCACCAAGTCCAATGCCTCACCAAAGTATGCCCGGTCCTTCCTCAGATAATTCATATCAATCCACTACATTGGGACATAGATGTTGTGCTTGGACTTGATCACATCGATTTAGATGAGATTCTTTTGCTTGGTCCAAAACAACTCTCATGATGGTTCACATAAGGTTTGATCCTCCTGCAAATGATGAACTCGGCTTGAGGCATCTCATCCATGCCAAGAACTGGCTCCTTGACCTTGTTGGATGTCCTCTTGACATTGTGTTGTTGGGCATTGGAGCCCTCTGGTGCGTCTTGATTGTGAAGCCTCTTAGAGCTCATGTCGTGGCTGGGATCCGAGCGACAGGCATCGGAGCCACCACCTATGACACACAGCACAAAACACATGAGACGAACCAGAAGGGTCATTGCAAAGACCAAGGCCAAAACAAACAAAACAAGTAGAAATAAGATTGGGTATTCGCAAAAAGGTAGTTTAGATGTCAATGATAGTACCTCACCACGAGGCGGACATAAAAAATTACATCTACTCTAGCCGTGGTAGTACTGTGCCGGGATGGCACAGTAGTACCGCACCAGGAGCGAAAGTAAATTTTTACTTCCACACTCCGAGCGGTAGTACCTACAAGGTGGATCCAGCCAGAGCGGTAGTACCGCACGGGAGGCGCGGTAGTACTGCACGGATTTAAATCTGGCAAGAATGGATCTAGGGACATCCGCAAATTTGGATCGGTACTACGCTTGATCAAAATTACCGTGTTGCAACATACCAAATAGCATCTCTACAGCATTAGCACTCTCCTAAACCCTCCTCTTGCAATGACTTAACCAAAATTCTCAAGAACAACATGCATCTCCCCAAAACCTAGAAGCAAAACTATGAGGCAAAGAGAGAAGGACTAGGGGAGAAACCTTGTTCCATGGCAAGAGGGTGAGGTGGGGATCAATACCACCAGTCAGAATGCGAGGAGAGTGTCCAGAGATGGAGATCCGGCGAGGTCCTCCGATGTCGTTCTTGGGCAGGAGAGAGAGAGAGAGAGAGAGAGAGAGAGAGAGAGACGAAGTGGGGAAACAGAGTTCAATGGGTATGGGGAGTTGGGACTCCCCCTGCCCGCTCTTAACCTCCACCCACTCATGACGGCGCGGTAGTACCGCGGGTCATCGCGGTAGTACCGCCCAGGCGGAAGTACCACACATAGGGCGGTAGTACTGCTCTTCCAGCGGCAGCAAAAAATTACTACCACGATGGAAGCGGTAGTACCGTGCCACGGATGCACCTGTGCGAGCACAGGGCAACCCATCTCCTCACTACAAAAAAATACACTTCCGTGATGATACGTGTTTGTCAAAGTAGGTCATGTTTTCTGTCATGCATGTACATTCATGACGATTTTATGACAGAATCAAGATAGTCATACATGTGATGTCGTAGAAGTGTTCCATGACATTACCAAAATTATCATCACGGAAGTGTCCACTTCCATGACGATAAATCACGCGTCATAGAAGTGCTTTCGTTAAGGGTGACCGATGCGTGGCATCCACCGTAACGGCTCGCCGTTAAGCTATCGGGTCCGGTTTTGGATCCGATAACCCGTTAACAGCCCCGGCCAATGGGAATTTTCCACGTGTAAAATTATCATTGGCTGGAGGAAACACGTGTTGGCTCACCGTTGGGACAGATGTCATCCACTCATTGGACCGTAGGCGCCTATGATACGTCGAAACATGGCAGGGCCCAACAGAGGCCCATTCCTGTGAAAAGGTTGGCATGTTTAACTTGGTCAAAAGGTGGCGGGCCGGCCCACGGAAAGCAACGGCATGTTTGCATATAGCCCATTTACAGCGCGCTAACCCAGGGCCCGTTACGACCTATCCGAATAAGGCCCAATAGCATCATCTAGGCCATCCAATATGATTCAAGCCTGTTTTAACTTCCGGCCGAATGTATGGCCCATGACGTCTTTCGGCCCATATGAGGCCCTTTGTAACTCTTGGCCCATTAACGGCCCGTGGTGAAACTGGCCCGTAATGAACAGTGTATCACTTTATACCCATTAACAACCCATTATTCCATTGGGCCGTTTCCAGCCCATGTTATCTTTCGGCCTTCTCAGGGCCCATTTATTCTTGGGCTCATTTCCAGCATTTGGTTACTTACGACCCATACTGTAATTTTCTGCTTGTGGGCCAAATTCAGCATGTGGTTACAGTCGGCCCGTTTGTGGCCCGCTAAATATGTTGGGCCATTTTCATAGCATCATCAGATACGGCAGATTAACAACGGCCCGTTATGGTCGGCCCATGAACGGACGATTCCAACTCTAGCCCGTTTACAGCCATAATGGGGTGTGTTATTGGCCCATGTTTGGCCAATCGATCATACGGCCCGTAGAAGGCCCATTGATGATATGGCCCAGAAGGCCCATTGTGTCTACGGCCCGTAGAAGGCCCATTGTTTCTATGCCGCGTAGAAGGCACATTGTTTCTACGGCCCGTAGAAGGCCCATTGTTTCTACGGCCCATAGGAGGCCCAGTGTCACTATAGTAAATATGTAGCCCATGGTTATTGTGGCCTAGTTTTAAAAGATAGGTTATTGCAGCCACTAGCAAACCGCAGAAAAAGAACTGCACTGACTACAAGCAAAAAAATAAACAAGACAACAAGGAAATAAATAAGCAAGCAACTTACGCTAGGCTATCACAGCTATTACACATATTACATCCACTGGGCATCAAAGTTAGCCACTAGTGCAAATATAGGGAACAAAGCAGCATATCATATACACTGGTTGTCAAAATTGGCGACCAGTGCAAATAAATGCCATAGCAAAACAAGTCCAGAACTGAAACCACTTCAAAAGATCTCAAGAAACAATATCTTGGGTACCCATAATGCTGGCAAGATGCTTAGCAAGCTTAATATCTTTCTCTTGTTTGGCGCTTAAATCCTCCAGCGCTTATTGTTGCACCGGAAAGTATGCATCTGAATGCTACAAGGACTTCCTCAGTCCTTCAGCTTCCTGTCGTAGCACATCTGATCGATGTATTTCAACTTGAAGTTGAGACTCAAGAAGATGAACTGATTCAGGCAGCGAGTTCGAAGAGCTTGTGCCAGCAGTAGTGGAAAGTAACTCAAACACTACATCAAGACAAGACTTTTGGGTTCTCTCACTGTCGTCAAGATAGTTTTTATCAGCTTTCTTGGAGACCAACAGAGATGTCTCACTATCTTGAACCTTATATGCATTACTTCCTTTACCATTGCATAATGGGGTACTATTCTTTAATATTTTGTTCGCATTCTAAAAGAGAAACAAGCAGACACATCACAGGTTTACCATGTTGTATATGAAACTCATTTTGGTAAATCAGTTCAATAGTAAAGTGGACAGGATAACAACATGAAATAAACATATATCTATGTACCATGGTCACTTTATGGTCTATATCATTCTAGTTTTTGTTGCCAAATCAAGATAGAGACATAGTTCAAATAATATTTGTTCAAGACAGAGCAGAATAGACAGAATATAAGTGTGGGAGACTATAGAGCAATAACAACACTTGTAATGTGCATGACATGAGAACATAACTGTTGATTCAATTGAAACTGAAATCAACATAGAGCAAGTTACAATAGCAAACCAGTTAAAGAAACTGGTTTAAAACATACCTGTTGTGCCATTGGAGTTTCAATTCCATCCTTCAAATTTGAAAATAGTTGGTATGAATAAATACAGAGATGCAAGAGCAAAGGAGTATAAACCATAGCTACAGAACCTGACCTGAGAACAATTCTTTTTCTCCTTTAAGTGTTGAGTTGGGATTCGGAGTGGTGGTCCTCGTGCTTTGGGCACTGCAGTTCCCTTACTAACTGCTCATGTTTGGGTGCTCTATGGTGGAGACGGTGTTGTGTCAACTGGAACTGGGTTACTATCTTCTGGGGTTGGGGTTAGAAGGGGTGTAGCTGGTTCTCTGTCCAACTGGGTAGGGGTACAATCTGCGAGAGTCTGGGTTATGTGTGGTGGGGCTGGTTCTTGGGCAAGTACAAATGTGGTTCTATCTGCATCAACTGGTAGCACTATCTTTTCTGAAGACCGTGTTGTTACTCCCTTAGATACTGCCATCACCCTCTCCAATTCAAATGGCTGATAAACAAGAAAAGTAATTGAATGTATAGACATTCTATGATAGACAGGTGCAATGGATAGTGGGGAATAAAAGAGGGCATGAAATAATTCACATTTATGTTGTCTAACCAAACAAGATAGCATGACACAATTTCACATATATGATGGCTAACTAAACAGGATAGCATGACACAATTTCACAATATGATGGCTAACTAAAACAGATGGAAAGACATAGTTCAAAATATGATGACTATGTAAATAGGATGACATGATATAACTATATAATGTGTTTATTAAATAGGTTGGCATGCCATAATTCACATACATGCCGCCTATGGAAACATGATAGCATGATATAATTCACGGATAGAATGACATAATTCAAAATATGATGACTGTAAACACTAAATAGGATGAGATGATATAACTATATGATGTGTTTATTAAATGCGTTGCCATGCCATAATTCAAATAGATGCTGTGTATGTAAACATGATGGCATGATATAATTCAAATATATGATTTATATAGTAAGCAAGTAAGCAGATGACAATCTATATATGATGTAAAAACTAAGCAATGCAAGACAACATGCATGGCATGGGAAAATAGGACTGGTCATCAGTCTCTGAATCCTCCTCTGAGGAGCTCTCTGTAACCAGCATGATGTCTGCTTCAGCAGGTAGCATTGTCTACTCCGAATACCTTGTTTTCACTCCTGATACTTCCATCACCGCTTCAAATGACTAATGCACGGGAAGAGTAGTTGAATATACAAACGTTGTTAGCAAATGGAACACGTAATACAAAAAAATGATAGCATGATATAATTCACATACATGATGATTGGCTAAACAGCATGGCGTTGCATAATTCACATATATAATGCCTTTGCAACAAGATAGCATTGCATAATTCACATATATAATGTCTTGCAACATGATGGAAATGCATAATTCACATATCTAATTAGACACTAAACATGTGGCATTCACACAAAGCATGTCTAAACTAATCAAATGACATAGCAATGCAAGACACCTTACGCACGATATGAGCAACATAACCCTGCCAAGTTAGAGCATACACCTCAGGGGGAAATAGGACTGGTCATCTGTCTCTAAATCCTCCTCTGAGGAGCTATCCATAACCAGCGAGATATGTGCTTCATTAGATAGCATAGTCTGCTCTGAAGACCTTGGTTTCACTCCAGAATTTTCCATCACCGTTTCAAATGGCTGATGCACACGAAGAGTAGTAGAATGTACTAACATTGTTGACAAATGTAATACGTAATGAAAAAAGGACGGCCTGATATAATTCACATATAAGATGACTAGCTAAGCAGGATGGCATTGCAAAATTCACATATATGATGCCTGGCTAAACAAGATGGCGTTGCATAATTCACATAAACGATGAATAAACTAAACAGATGGCATTCACAGAAAGCATGTCTAAACTAAGCAGATGACATATTTGATGTATAAAGTAAGCAATGCAAGGCACCCTATGCATGATATAACCAACATCAGCATGCCAAGTTAGAGCGAAGACCTCAGGGGGTAAATAGGAGTGGTCTTCTCCTCTCTGAATCCCCCTCAGAACAGATATCTTCCTCTCGATTACAATCCGAAATGGGTGGAGGGGGCTGCCTTTGCGCCTACCATGGAGCGACGTCTGCATGAAATTTTATTGCCATGCAAGGCTCGTCTCTTTTGCTCTACATGTTCAATTCCATTATGTACAATAACTAACATGCATAGGAATAAAACATAGTGAGATTATGTAAGGAGTGCATGCAGAAATCCAGAGTGATGTAGCAACATGTGGATAGACCCAAAACCAATGATAGCAGGCAGATAATAGCTTCAGCTAAAAAATACAGATAATGGCTTCTTTACTGTTTCTTTCCCACCAAACATGGAACTCATAGTAGACACTAGAGATTAACTAGATAGTAGATAGATACTATTGATTGTGGCCCTGATATGTACCCCACAACCATTTAAAAACTCAAGTTTGACAATTAGTTTGGAGCTGACTCAAAGTCTAATCGGTGAACAGGATGATAAAGTAGCATGTAATATTAAGCGATGCATACGTAAGCAGACATGAAAGAGTGTGACCTCTCTTGGGGACCCGTGTAGTCCTCGAGGTCATCTTCTCGGTTGATGATGGTAATGTAGTTTTCATGGCTGCCGGTGGTGGGGAAGAAGATCTGAGGCGGTGAAAGACAGTCTGGAGGCCGGATCCCTGCTGTGCTGGACCCTTCTGTCATTGGAGCAGCTGAGCTGGGGTGGACGACGGCGCAGTAGGAGCGGGACAAACCACGCAAGGTTTACTTTGACAACTATCTGTAAGAGAAGTAATTCTGTAAGGGCTCATTTGAATTGGAGGATTCTAACAACGCAGGGATAGGAAATACACAGTAATAGGATAGGAATGCACATGCAAAACGGAGAATTTAAAAACACATGATTTCTGCCAATCTGGGTGTTTGGTTCACCAGAATTGGAAGATCACAAGATGTAAAGAAGCCTGGTGAGATTAATTCAAATTACAAGAAAATGTACGGTTATAATGCTATTATGCTACTATCTCTTAGTCTTGTGCTTCATGAATAGGAATTTGAAAAGGAGGACAAATGGATATTTAAATTCCTATGGTTTTTCTTTCAAGGAGACACTAAAGGAACAAATCCTACAGTTTTCCTTTGCTCCATTCCTTTGAACCAAATGCATGAATAGTAGTACCATAGGAAAACTTTCAATTCCTATGTTTTTCCTTCACTTTTCATTTCAAGCACTGGCGATTCTAGTAGTCAGTCTTGAGCAAGGAAAAGCCTACACTCAAAAAATGGTTTTGTGCTACTTCTACTACTTTGGACCCAGGTCATTGTCCTACTAGCTCAACTCCCAGGCCCATCGACAAATGCATAGCTCAAACGTTCAAGAGAGTCCATCACTGATAGCTAAGTTTTCTAGTACCTCACTGCTTGTCATATAGTAGGAGAAGCTAATCGTGTTTCACGTTACTGCATGTGCTCGATGGACAATATATATAACATGTAGAGTAAAAAAGAGATGCAACAAGTGTACAACCTCTTTAGAGAAGCCATATCGATCTCAGCAAGCTTGTGTTGGTCGGTGAGGATGATCCGGCTGACTTGGCTATCAGAGGAGGGGAGGAAGATATTAGGCATCTTGATATGGAGCCCGGGGTACGGCTCCGCTGTGATGGTGGGTTTCGTCGTTGCGGCAGGTCCGGTGTTGGGGATATAACTACTGAATATAAATCGCCCAGGTAGGGCCGGGTTATACCTGTAACAAGTCATCCATATTGAAGCCCATGAATATATGGAGTATGGTGCTTTACTATAGAGATGTAAAGGCCCAGGGCCCAAAGGCGGATTAGGGCCCATAGATATAAATCGTCATATATTGTGTAACTTGTGTTGTAAGATAGGAAAGAGTATAAACCGAGCCGGACACGTGTATGAGCTGGCGTCGGGATTCTGTAAACCATCGGGCGTCAACCTATGTACATAAATGGACGACCCGCCGGAGGTGCAAGGACAAGAAACAACAACTCGAGAGCCAGGCAAAGCGGATTCACTCCCTGGTCATGGCAACCACATCAACTCCACCACAACTGGATCGTAGGCTTTTACCTTCACCGCAAGGGGCCGAACCAGTATAAACTCCCCGTGTCCTTTTCCGGTTTAACCCCTTTAAGCTAATCTCGTTGCAATGGCTCCATGACTAAGTCCTCACACTAGGACATCTGACGTGATAATTCCACGACAGTTGGCTCCCACTGTGGGGCTATCGCACGATGATTTCGAGTTCTTAGAGGGCAATTTCGAAGGACTCAAGGGATACGCAGTGGGCCGGATGACCAAGAGTCGTCGCGGCAAGCTCCACATCGACGATGCAGGCTGGGGCCCGGCGCCGGCTCAATCTAGTACCGGTATCGGGTCCCCTTCGGAGGAATTCATGTCTTCATTGGCAAGATCGGTGAACCGGGCCCTGAGCCGGACATCTGCATCGACCTCATCGAGACAGCTCAGCGTGCAAGCCCCGCCCGGGTTCAGCCCGCCATGAAGCATGCATTCGTAGGATTCATCAATGGTGCGGAGTCTGAACTGGTATCCGACGGTGAGATAGTCGTCTATTCAGATGGCGAATCGTCCACTGGTAAGACGGAGTCACTGTACCAACACCAAGATGGCCAGTTTGGGGGCTGTTCCGATGGCGACAGTATTCCGGACCTCCTTGAACCGCCAAAACGGGTTGCAATCTTCATGATTGGTACGCAGCCCACGCAGCACTCATCAGCTGCACCGGCGATGATTTCTGGATCGGCAGCCGAGGCAGGAGACCCTGCACGCCAGCCGGCTCAAGTCCTGTCCAGGTTATTGGATGCCTGGACGACATTGTTGACCACAGAGGTTACCCCGGATAATCAAGATCATCATAACACGGAGGTCACAATGCTGCGAGATCAGATAGCTCAGGACAAGGAGGACTTGGTGGCTGAGGAAACCAGGATGGCTGAGGAGCGGGCCGCTTTGGATGCTCAGGCACAACGGATTCAGGCAGAAAATTACTGGCTCATGCTGGATCAGAATGCTTCAAACAACGTGTTGAGGAGGAGGCATCGGTCTCGTCTACTACCTGTTTATGAAGCAATGAACCTCTTTAACATGCCGGGAGCAGGAACCAGTAATCCGGCAGTGGTAAAACGGATTGAAGCACCTGGGACAGGAGCGCCGGATCATCCACGGACGACTGACCCACCTCGATGGAACCATGACCCGCCTCAGTACACGCCAACACCACCGGGTCACTTTTCCACCCCTTCGGATAATATGATCGCTGCGGCGTTGCGATTGGCAGCTATTCCAATGGAAGGCGAATCTCCAGTAGCGGTTGAGACGCGGCGAGCCAGAGATCTCCTTCAAACGGCTATGGTTCAGCAACAGGCTTATTCGTATAGCCGAGACAGGATTCATTCAACCCCTCGCCCGAGCCGGAGTTACAGCAGGCATATTGATGAACCTGTTGTGTCAAGGAGTGCACGGAACCATAATGCCCCTCGAGGGCCTAACCCGGCGGGCGGTGGTGCGAATGCTCAGGACGTGGTGGATCACGGTAGAGCGTGTCGAGAAGCCGAGTTAGTAGCACAGTATGTGGACCATCAGCTTACTCCGGTTCGTCCAACAACTTCAGCAGAACTAGGTGTTGCTTTCAGCTCTTGGGGGGTGCCGTGTCTCACCCCGGCTCTATGCAATGTGTGGCTGCCCAAGGACTTCAAAGGCCCGCGTAAAGTGCCCAATTACACTACTGACTTACCCCCCGAATCATGGGTCGCAAGTTATGAGATGGCAATGGAGATGCTGGATGTGGATGAGGCGGCATGTGCTAAGTACTTCACCATGATGTTGGAAGGAACATCTCGCACTTGGATGAAAAGTTTGCCAGCTAACTCCATTGGGTCATGGGCCGAGTTAAAGGCCCGGTTTATACTGAATTTCAAGGACACATGCAAGCAGCCCATGTCAATTGTGGATTTAGCCGCCTGTGTCCAAGAAGAAGGTGAATCGACAACCCATTGGGTGCGCCGGGTTTCGGAAATATTGCATTCATCGGACCGCATCAATGCCGATTCAGCAGTCATAACATTGGAGGGCAATTGCCGATTTAAGCCTCTGAAGCTGAAGTTGGGATGGCTGAAGCGTCACTGCAATGACATGGGAACACTTATGGCCACTCTGGTTAAGTATGCCGACTCGGATAGTACCAAGGACCCCGAGTTTGATGACGAAAAGCCGGGGAAGGGAAAGAAGAGCGGTGGCACCAAAGGGCAGCAGCATAACCCAGCGGGCCATGGAAACAATGGTAAGCGTAAAGCAGATAATAATTCAGATTTTGTGGCTAACACCAACGCGCAGGATAATGCTCAGCATCGTAAGGGAAAACCGCCCCCGCGGAGTGGAGGATCCGGTGTCAATATTGAGCGCCTGTTAAATCAGCCTTGCCCAAGGCACGGGACGCGAGAGAAGCCAGCTATGCACCTCCGGAAGGATTGCTTTATTATGCGGGAATTCAAAAACTCAGATCTTTTCCGATATGATCATGGACCGTCTAGCAATTCAGGACCTGGGTCTCATGGGTCGGATTACGGTGGAGGTAGTTCTGGCTCAGGATTTCAAGGTAATCAAGGCGGACATGGCAATCAAGGCAATCAGGGCAACCAAGGTGGTTATAATCAGTAGGGGAGTCAGCAGCAACAGCAACAGTCGAGTTACCAGAGCCTCCCGAAGCAGTTGAATAGTGGCAGTATCATGTCCTCACCACTAGCCTGTGCAAGCGCAATCAAAAGCTTCATAAAAGGGTAGTGAACTCCATTGAAACGGTGGTGCCCCATTACTTGTGCTGGTCTGAACAGCCTATTGTGTGGAGACGAGAGGATCATCCGCCCCGGGTTGATAATCCGGGTCATATGGTTGTGGTGGTGGTGCCTCAGGTTGGAGGTTATAAGTTCACCAAGGTGCTCATGGATGGAGGGAGCAGTATCAACATCTTGTATTATGAAACCTTCCGTTGCATGGGGTTGACAGATAAGAATCCTAAACCGTCAAACACCATTTTCCACGAAGTGGTGCCTGGTAAATCGGCTTATCCAGTCGGTAAGATAGCTCTGGAGGTTGCTTTTCGAGATGATCATGATTCAAGATCAGAGACATTGACCTTTGAAGTGGTGAAAATAAGGAGCCCGTACTATGCCCTGTTTGGATGGCCGGCTTATGCTAAGTTCATGGCAAGGCCATGTTATGTTTATCTGCAGCTCAAGATGACGGGTCAAAAGGGGACCATTGCAGCACATGGAAGCCGTAAGATCGCTTCGGAATGTGAGGAAGGTGATGCGGCATATGCTGAGTGGGTTTGTGCAACAGAGGAGTTGAAGTTCTACAAGGACAATGTTGATCCAGCGGATATGACTTCTTTGAAAAAACCAACTACAGAGCATGATCCGGCTTTGAAGTTTAAATCGGCTAATGAGACTAAGCTGGTTGATTTTGTTCCTGGTGATTCATCCAAGCAGTTTAGCATCAGCGCTAACCTGGATCCGAAATAGGAAAGCGTGCTCATCAAGTTCATCCATGAGAACCGGGATATCTTTGCATGGAAACCTTCTGACATGCCAGGTGTACCGAGGGAACTCACTGAGCACACTCTTAATATCGATCCCAAGTTTAAACCGGTCAAGCAGTTTCTCTGCCGCTTCAATGAAGGAAGATGCAAAGCCATCGGTGAGGAGCTAGCCCGGCTCTTGGCAGCAGGGTTTATTGTGGAGGTTTTTCACCCTGAGTGGTTAGCTAACCCGGTGCTAGTACTTAAGAAGAACGTCACTTGGCGTATGTGTGTGGATTACACAGATTTGAACAAGGCTTGCCTAGCTGATCCTTTTGCTCTCCCTCGTATTGATTAGATTATTGATGCTACGGCGGGTTGTGAACGTTTGAACTTTCTGGATGCTTATTCTGGTTATCATCAGATCAAAATGGCAGTTAAGGACCAGGAGAAGACAATGTTTATAACTCCCTTTGGAGCCTTCTGCTATGTATCTATGCCTTTTGGGCTCAAGAGTGCCCAGGCGACTTATTAGCGATGTGTGCAGAATTGTCTTCATAATCAGATTGGGCGCAATGTTCATGCTTTATGTGGATGATATCGTGGTAAAGTCTAGGAAAGCGGAGACGTTAATAGGTGACTTGAAGGAAACTTTTGATAATCTCTGGGTTTATAAGATGATGCTTAATCCGGCCAAGTGTGTTTTTGGTGTACCGGTAGGCAAGCTCTTCGGTTTTCTGGCTTCTAACAGGGGCATTGAAGCTAATCCATAAAAGATCAAGGCTATTACATCTCTGGCTAAACCGGCGTGCATCAACGATGTTCAACGTCTGGCGGGTCGTATTGCAGTGTTAAGCCGGTTTATCAGCCGGTTGGGAGAGAAGGTCATCCCTCTATATCAGATGATGAAAAAGACAGACAACTTTGTATGGAGTGATGCTGCTAATGCGGCGTTCGATGATCTGAAGAAGCAGTTAGCCAAGCCACCTGCTCTTGCTACCCCCATTGATAAAGAACCATTGCTATTATATGTGGCTGCTAACGCCCGGGCTGTCAGCGTGGCTATTGTGGTGGAGCACAAAGAGGCAGGTAAGGAGTATCCGGTTCAGCGGCCGGTTTATTATATCAGTGAGGTGCTTATTGAATCGAAGCAGAGATACCCACATTGGCAGAAGCTTGTGTATGGAGTTTTTATGGCGAACTGGAAGCTTAAGCAATACTTTCAGGTCCATCCCATCACCGTGGTCAGTTCCGCTTCTTTGGGAGATATCATCCAGAACAGGGAAGCAACTATCCAGGTTGCTAAGTGGGCTATCGAGCTTGGACCTCATGGGTTAAAATATATGCCTCGTACGGCTATCAAATCCCAAGCACTCATGGACTTCATCAATGACTGGACAGAGTTGCAGGCGCCAGAGGATAAACCGGATAACACATACTAGACTATTCACTTTGACGGGTCCAGACAATTGGAGGGCTCAGGGGCTAGAGCGGTTCTTACTTCCCCTCGAGGTGACAAATTTTGTTATGTTCTCCGCTTGATGTTTCCTTGTACTAACAATGCAGCTGAGTATGAGGCCTTGCTGCATGGTCATCGGATGGCTAAGGAAATGAACTTAATCTGGGTACGATGCTTTGGGGACTCTGATTTAGTGGCTCAGCAAGTCTTCGGTACTTGGGATTCTAAGGATCCACTCATGGCGGCTTATCAGCGTGAGGTGGATGTCATTGCTGGTCACTTCAAGGGTTACCAGGTCGAGAACATTGATCGGTGCAAGAATGAAGCAGCGGATGCTTTAAGTCGGCTGGGATCTCAGTGTAAACCGATGCCGCCCAATGTCTTTCTTGACGTTTTGCATAACCCGTTGGTTAAACTACCAACGGAGGAGGACCTGGCTGTTCCTGACCCGGAGGCTCAATTGGTGGTGGTTCTTCATGCTATCCCTGATTACACGGTGCCATACCTAGCGTATACGACCAGGGGTGAGTTACCCGAGGATGAAGTTTTGGCCAGGCAGATAATCCGGCGGTCCAAGTCCATGACTATTGTCAATGGCGAGATACATCACTGTAGTGTCTCGAGGGCGTTTTAGCGCTGTGTTTCTCCTGAAGAAGGTTGTGAGATTTTGAGTGAAATCCATGAAGGAGATTGTGGCTATCATGCCGGTTCAAAATCCCTTGTGGCTAAAGCTTTCTGGCATGGTTTTTACTGGCTAACAGCTCATGCTGATGGTGAGGATTTGGTCAGGAAGTGTGACGGTTCTCAGAAGTTTTCACGCTGAGCCCATGTTCTGGCTCAGGAGTTGAGGATGATTCCAATCACCTGGCCGTTTGCAACTTGGGGGCTTGATATGGTTGGGCCCTTTAAGAGGTACAAGGATAAGAAGACCCACCTTCTGGTGGCGGTTGATAAGTTCACTAAGTGGGTAGAGGCGGAGCCAGTCAGCAAGTGTGATGCAGCCACGACGGTTCAATTCATGAAGAAGGTGATTTTCCATTTTGGTTTTCCACACAGCATCATAACAGATAATGGCACGAATCTCTCCAAGGGTGCTATGGAAGACTTTTGTCAACGTGAGCACATCTGGCTTGATGTGTCATCAGTGGCTCACCCCCAGTCTAATGGTCAAGCTGAGAGTGCTAATCAAGAAATCCTGAAAGGAATCAAGCCCTGGCTTATGGTTCCTTTGCAGAGGACGCCTGGTTGTTGGGTGGAAGAGCTGCCTTCCGTATTGTGGAGCATTAACACCACCCCAAAAGATCTACGGGTTATACACCTTTCTTCATGGTCTATGGAGCAGAAGCAGTTCTCCCGAGTGTCATTCGCCATGACTTGCCTCGGGTGGCAGCTTGTATTGAAGCGGACAACGAACAAGCACGCCAGGACGCATTGGACCTGTTAGATGAAAAACAGGACATAGCAGCGGCTCGTTGGGTGATTTATCAGGAAGATCTACGGCGTTGTCATAGTCGTCGGGTTAAAACTAGAGCTTTCCAAGAAGGCGACTTAGTGCTCCGGCTTATCTAGGATCAGACCGATATGCACAAGTTATCCCCACCTTGGGAAGGACCCATTGTGGTCAGCAAAAATCTGAACAACGGGTCATACTACCTTATCGATGTTCGAGAGCACAAAGACTCATGCAAGTCGGAGAAGGAGACCCGCCGACCGTGGAATATTGCTCATCTTCGGCCTTACTACACCTGAGCCATAGGCCCCTATTATGTACATACTCTTGACAATGTATATATTATGATCAATATAATAAACCGGCATCCTTGCTAAAGCGGGGTCTCTGCCGTTCTTCTTTAAAAGTTTTCTTGGTTACATGGGGGCTTCTGTTTATAAAGCGGAGTTCTGATTGTCCAATTAATCTGGCTTATAAAGCTACAAAAAAAGAGCTTGGGGGCTTCATACCCAACATCGTAAGGAGCCAAAGAGAGTTTGTTGCAAAGCACAACTCAAACATAGGCTCCCACTGAGCATAGCTCAAAATATTGCTTGGGGGCTCTTTGCTTCTACAAGAACAAAGAGTCTATAAACTTGCAATAGGCTATAAAAGCCAGGCTTCGAAGCCAGGTGTATTCACCTAAAACCCCGGGTTATCCTGCCTTTTTAAGTAAGTCACTCCATCGAGGTAATCCTGGTAAGACCCGTCGAATGTTTGACAGTCAATCTTATAAAGACCCTGAACTTGTCATAGTTAAACCGACGATTGGTTAATGTGAGGTCCATCTTATAAGGCTTTGTAAAATGGTTTAACTCAGTGGCCTGGCAGCCCATGAAAAGCCTCGCCTTTTTGCGTGTTTTCTTTGCAAGTCTTTCTTTTCGATGTTTATTTTGATGAGGTTTATATTAATCCGGTGTTTATTAAACCGGTCTGGCTTTGACTACAAGTCGCCAGTATGATATATGGATAATCCAGTGTTTATTATAACCCGGTACGGCTTCATTATAAACCAGCAAAACACGATGGGAGTTATCAGTACTCTAATTTGGGTTATCACCCTTACTACAATAAGTTGGTAAACCAACGATGTGATTCAATGTCACGGGTATGATGTATTTCATATTTTCTTAAAAAGTACAGCCTTGGTTATAAACCTGGTTTTATGTGGGTGTTATGACCCGTCAGGCGGTAAACCGTCAGGACACTTTAAGCTTATTGTATGCAGAAATAGGATTGAATAAATCTGCTAAGCATCATAAGTAGACATAGCATAATCAGGACGGATTAACAGTGTTATGCAAAGTGAATATGCACGATGGCCTAGCAGACCAAGTGTTTAAACTATCCTATTTCAAGGTGCTTTGATGCCCCAAAAGGATAATTGTTTATCACACGGATTGCAGTGTGCAGAAATTAAACCGGCCTCCGGATCATGATTCTTCACCAGGTTGACTTGAAGGTTGTGGATCATCCTGCACCGATTCACCCTCCTCCTCTCCACCGAGTGGATGGAAGTTAATGAGTGGATGGAAGTTAATGGTTGCCCATTCTTAACCGGTAGTTTCATTGATTTGCCGCTTCAAGCCAGTCAGTTCTTCTGCTACGGGATTAAGGGTTGCCTTAGCATCCTCCGCCCACTTTACCAGAGTTGTTTTTTCAGCATCCCATCCTGCCCGTTTGCTTTTAAAGTTGTTCTTCAGTTGTTCCATGGTTGTTAAAGCACTGGTCAGCTCTTCTTTAGCCTTGGAAGTTTCTGCTTGCTGGGACTTGATATTTTCTTGAAGGTCGGCGATTTGAGATTCCCTTTTGTTCAGATCAGCCTGGAAGAGATATTTAATGAGTTGGTATTGCATATTTGAAGTCCCAAGCACATAACAAGTTATACACTTGGTACTTGGGGGCTAATGCATATTGCTTCTTATCAATTGTCATTTTAAGTCCCAAGTACATAACAAGTTATTCACTTGGCACTTGGGGGCTAATGCATATTGCTTCTTATCAATTGTCATTTTAAGTCCCAAGTACATAACAAGTTATACACTTGGCACTTGGGGGCTAATGCATATTTAATCAAGTCAAGGTTATGGATTTTTTTTATCATCAATCAGATTACAAAGATGATTGTTAAGAATTTTCGAAGCTTCATGACAGAATTGTACCGGCTCATCCTAAAGGTATAAACCAGTCCCCGGGGGCTATGCAAGCTAAATTAAATGTTGATTCTACTACAAGTCCTGGTTCACATCAATATTATGAACTGACCCTTGGGGGCTATGGGAATTGATAGTCTAAACCAGTCGTAAGGAAAGAGAACTTATGCAAGAGTGGGTGATATTTACCTCATACTGTTCCTTCATCAGGCCGACTAAAATGGCTTCATAGTTGCGGCATGTGTACAGGTGGTTTAAATATCCAGAATGAATGTCTTGGGCGCTGAGGTGGGCATAGCTTGATAAATCTGTTTTCCACTTGCCCTTGTCCATAGCAGAAAGTTCTTCCTTGGCATTGTGCTTTGATAAAGCGAGGGTTGCCAGGGGAGGTGAAACTAGTGCTAGTAACGACAACATCATCATCAACACCCTTAGCCAGGCTTGGCGGATCATCAGCATGAGCTGATGGATCAATATCCATGTTCTCAGCTTCAGTTGTTTCATCCGACAACGATGGGCCATCAGGAATATTATCAGGATCTTGATGAGCCGGTTCAGGAGTTTGTTCCGTTTCATCCCGATTGGGGTCTTCAGCCAGTTTGATCACTTTGGCCTTTTTGCTGGCTCTGGCTTTAGCCCTGCAAAATAATAAGTGTGCGTCAAAACAGTTCAAGAATCAAAAATATAAAGGTATGACGAATTAGCAAAATTTGCTCACCCAGGAACCGTTTTAAGGGTTGGAAGCTTCGTCAATGTTGATTCGCCAGAAGATGAATGGGAGGTCCCTGGTTATTCGAGTTAGACGGATTAATAGGATATCAGAAATAACCATCCTTGGGATAAAGTGTATCAGAAGTACAAGAGACCTCTTGGCAGCGTTTACGAACCGGAGAGTTCGGTAAACCGGAGGAGGTAACCACTTGGCCGCTATACCGGGTTGTGTAGCGAGCTTCACGATGCTATGTCTTCAAAAGAAAGTGCAGATCCGGATAAGCTAGAGGGTGTGAAAATTTTACTTTCCGGACTGCTTGACGGGGTTTTGGTGTTGGCATAGGATCTGAGTCGGAAGAAATAATAATTACCTCCGCATCACCAGCACGGCCGCGGCATCCTGATAATGATCATTGTCAATGAGGTGTATGAAAAAAGAACCAAGAGAGTCAAGTTCTACCTCTGACTCTAGGTCATCAAGCTCTTCATCATTAGCCAGGTCAGGGGACTCAGCGGTTTTCTTCTTCGCAGGTTTCTTTGTAACTTTGGTCTTGGTACGAGGCGCTTTCACCGGTTTATCCTGCGGCTTCGCTGGTTTATCCTATGTTTTGTTCTTGCAGAACGGATCATCACCCTGTGTAGATGGACAACAAGTTATAAAGAAATATTTAAGTGGGGATGGATTAAGACAAGAATGATGCAATTCTTACTGCTGGCGGTTTATTGGAAACACAGAAAGGACTGAGCCCTGTCTTGCTGCACTCCGATACCGATTCATCCAGCATCTTCTTGACAGATTCAGTAATTTCCTCGTCAGTTAGCTGGATATCAATATGTCGAGTTGCTAATTGGAATTCTAATAGCCGAGGCTGAAGCAGGACATGAGAGACAACGTTAACCTGATTGGAATTCTAATAGCATCTCCAATAGATGACGTAAAATACATAACCACAAAGTGCTAGATGTAAAATACATCAGCCGCCCATCTCTAAACTTAACTATAGAAACTGAATTTAACTGTCGAAACTGAATTTTGTTGTCGAAACTGAATTTTACTGTCGAAACTGAACGCACTAGTAGCAGAAAAGCAGTAGCAGCAGTAGCAACAGCGCGTGCGAGAGCCGGGGTAGCTAGTCGTGTAGCAGCATCAGGTGAGGCTACACGTCAGTTGACTGACTTATTCATCTCTGCTCAGTCGATTTTCCAGCCGTTGGATACGAAATCAAGGGCGTGTAGTTCATCTTCAACCTCTACCCCCCTGAGCCGCCAGCCACAACCGGCCAAACAGCCGCCCCCAGCCGCCCCGCTCGCCGCGAAATCCCTCCCCATCGTCGGTCCGCTGTCGCTCCGGCCATCCATCTAGGCCCCCACATGCCGAGCATTTTCTCTGGCGATCCCCACGCCACCGCCCCACCACCGCCGATGACCACTGCCCCCAGCCTGAACCCTAAGATAGATAGTGGGGTACCTCTCCGGTGAGCCCCCTCCCTGCTGCGGGTGGTTCTTCCTTAACTCCGGCGAGCCCCCCCCCCTGAAAATTGACTAACCCAAAAGTCGATTCATTCGACTGAAGTGTAGCAAAATCAGAGTAGCATCGCAAGCAAGAGCAAGAGCGAGAGCAGCAACAAGAGCAAGAGCAAAAGTAGACCAGGTAGGGGACCGAGAGCAAGAGCAGAGCAGCAGTATGAGCGAGAGCAAAAGCAGCAGCAGCTCCTACTGATGTGGATGTCGCCGCCGAGGGAGCGACGCCGTGGAGGAAGTGGCCGGCGACGCCGCCGTGGATGGAGCCTCGCCGTGTTGGCTCGGGACCGAGTGCCAGCAGCACCGTGAGATCGAATCAAGAAGAAAATGCGGCGATTAGTGTACAACCTCTTTGGTGGCGCTGATTAGGCCGTAGCTTCATCCGAGGAAAAGGTGATGATGCTTCACTTCCGGTGGTGCGGGTGAAGACGGCGGTGTGAGAATGGAGGTGGTGCGAAAGACAAGGGGAACATCGGGACAACTCCTTGGAGGTGGAGGACGGGGTGGCTGAACCGGTGAGACGACAAGATCGACGACGAATCCTCATCAGGGACGGTGGATGAGGGGCGTTGAGGTGTTGTTGTGGACGACGTCGTCGGGGAAGAGGCTCCGGCTGGGTGGCGGACGGAGGAGGGTGTGCGGCTTCGCGGGTTTTCACGGCCTCGGTGTACGAATGGGTGGGCGGATGGGATGGGAGTGGGGAACCATGGCTTAGGGACGCGCTTGTCCGAAATGTGGGGTAAGTTACAAAAGTACCCCCACCGATTTGAGCTAGGTGGTTCTTTCGGTTCAGGGTATCATGGGCATTTCGCGTATCGGGATTTCACAGGAGGTGGGAGTTTTCACGTGCGTTGTAATTTTGGAATAGCAAGCTGCGGGTTGAGATGGAGGGAGTTGTTGGAGCACAACGAGACAAATATATATCTTAAATATTTCTGGGTAACAAGAAAGACAGCAACTGTTTTGCCCCCTGTCGAACTTTGACTGAGACATAGGCTTGCTGCCGCGGGTTGAAATTTCCGGACAAGCCTAACATGTACTGTACCAAATCAATTAACACTTCCGTCGATGAAAAAACAAAAAGAAATCAATTCGCAACACACAAGAGAGTCTAGTCCCGTGTACTGTACCGAATCAATTCGCACTACAAATGTCATTCAAAACTTTGAATTCGTGTTATGTTCAATTAAAATATTTCTCTACGTGTATAATGCAAGCAACCTGCTACTCAAATGAACATTTTTGTGCATTCCAAATGTATATAATACTGCTTCAATATGAACTAAATTTGAATTTGTTTCACTATTTGAATAAGATCTACCATAATGATTTTTGTGAAGTCAAACCATTTTAATTCATTTCTCTATTTTAATAAGATCTGCAATCATCATTATTGTCAAGTTAAACCATCGTTTGTGTATTATCTTCACAGCACACCACATGATTACTCTCGAGTTAGATATGAACTATGTGTACTATATGAACTCGAACTCGATTTTTTGAATCCACTTTATGTTGATTTCAAATCAAGTACATTTCAAGCTCTAGCTACATCTTCATAATCTAAACCATGTCTCATATGTATAATGTGTTTATCACATAATGTATGGTGCCCCACCCCCTATGCCTACAAGTATTTAGATGTGGGTTGCAAACACCACACATTACCACAAATTCAAATAAAATGTAAGATTGTTTGATATATAGTTGTCGGTGTACAGAAGTAGGGGTTCTACTTTGCACCCCTTTACCTATGCACGGGCAGTCAGAGCCACGCCTGTGGCCACACTTAGCAAGGCAAGGAAGGGAAGCCGAAGCCACGAGACAACCAAGAAACACCAAGAAAAAAACACGAGGAGCAAGGGGCAAGGTGGGCTCCCTCGGCAAGACCCTTGTCGGGCGGCCTCCACAGCCCTGGCAAGAGCCATGCCCGGGCAACTTGCCCAACATCAGCAGAGTGCACCACCCTTGAGCCCGGGGTTTCTAGCATCATCAACCACATTGGAACCAAGGCTCAGGAGGCACCTCCATGGTGGCATGCAGATCTTTGTGAAGATCACTAAACACACAATATCAAATGAGGACCAGAAGACGAGACCTCCGACAACATCCTTGCCGGGGACGACCACAGTGCCGCAGCAAGACCCTTGCTAGGGCCCCCGGCAAGACCCTTGACGAGGACATCGACGAGGCCGCGGCCAGGCCCGCACGCGTCCAGACCCCACCGCCATTCCCATGCAGCTGCCAGGCGAGCACCTGTGTGGCGACGTGCGGTCCCGAGGCCAACTTAGCAAGCACCTGCATGGTGGCATGCAGATCTTCATGAAGACGCCGCCACGGCGCCACCTCAGCAGCCTGCCAGCCTACATGGCACTGACTGCCTCATTGGCCCGGGCGCGTGTCGAAGCAGGGCGAGGCGGTGATAAAGCAAGGGGGACACCTCAGGGGTGCATTTAATGCATTTTGTCCCGTAATAACAAGCGATAAGCTTGTACACTGTACCCTTTCCACCTCCTGTGTGCCACTGTAGCGCCTCCTTCAACTATAAAAGGAGGCCCGAGGCATACTGGAGGGGGATTCGGCTCTTTGGGCAAGTCACGCTCGATAGCTAGTTCAAGAACACTGATATACACACCAAAGCAGGATTAGGGTGTTACACGATCTCCACAGCCCGAACCTGGGTAAACGACCTCTGTGCTAGCTCTTGGACCCACTCTTCTCGCAACCCCACGCATGCCAACCACAGTAGGGATCTCGTTGATCCCATAGGTGTCGTTCCCACTGACATCTTTGGCGCACCAGGTAGGGGGCGTAGTCATGAGAATCCGGGTTAGCAGCTAATCTAGCAGCTCTTCGTCGCCATGGCCCCCAAGAGGAAGATGACCACGGTGATCGGTTTATCCGGAGCCGAATTGCCCATACCGGTGCGGGCCAGTAACGGGCCGGTCGCGGAAAGAACCTGAGGCGCGACCCGCGAACACCCGCATCCTCCTGGTAGTCTAGACCTGGCGAGCGGCGTCATTCGTGCGCAAGATGACGGGCCGCACACCGCAAATTCCAAAGACGGAGTTGGGACCCCGCAGGCGGCACGGGGCCCTCCATGGTCGGTGCCATGACACTCACCGGTGGCGCGGCGACCTCCAAGACGCCTGCACCGGCGCCCATGATGCGCTCTTCCCAGGTCGTGCGTGACGAGCAGCGTCACCACGCTGGTGACCCTGGGGGCCGAACTGGGAAGACTCCAGTCCATCCTTCATAGGACGAAGGGGGTCAGCATGCATGCCGAAGTACTGGCGAAAATGGCGTGCCTTCGCGGAGCCGTGATAGAGCTCCTCCTAATGTGGTTAGGAGTCGAAGCGCGTCATGGTCCACGCAGCTCTCGCCACCACCCACGCGAGCAGAAGCTTTGGCGCGCGCACAACTGCTCCTTGACTTTCCTCCTACTGCGGAGAAGCTCGATGAGTGGAGAGCCACCGTCCGGAGCCTCGTCAGCATCGCCAACAAAGATGAGCCGTGACCAGCGGGGCCCATAGGTCACCGCTCCGTCGAGCCACCGCACGCCAACGGCGGACGGGCCGGGGGTGATGCGCCCACGATGCATTCTCCTCCCCCACGCCAGCTATCGCGGGTGTTGATCCGACGTGATGACGTCTGTGATAATATTTCCATAGCATCATCCGACCCACGGACCCACCATGATCAGCGTCAAGTTCTTCGGGAGCAAGCCCTTGAAGACGATCGAACCACCATCGAGCGCCGGCGTGATGCACGCCACCAGTCAGACAGGCAGGCAGGGCCCACTATGGACCACCCGGCACCGGGAGGCTACGGTGGCCTACCTTACGGGATTGGTTGCCCAGCATTTACTCGTGAGCTGCGGTAGTTCCAGTGGCCCTCCCACCGCACATTCAAGCCCGATGTCTGCGAGAAGTACAACGGCAAGACTCACCCGTCGGAGTTCCTCAGCATCTACACCATTGCAATGCAAGCTGCTGGAGCCCGCAACGACAAGGTGCTTGACAATTACTTCCCTTTGGCACTTAAGCCCAATGTTATTTCATGGTTAATGCACTTGCCGGTGGATTCCATTTCTTCTTGGTCGGATCTGTGTCATGAGTTTGTTGGCGCCTTCACCAGAGGCCATCAAGCTCATGGCCAAGTGAGCGATTTGCACATCATCCCCAAGAAGGAAGGCGAAAACCTATGCAAGTATATCTGGAGGTTCAGCCGGGTGCAGTACAACTTCCCAGATGTTCACCCTGCCACCGTGATCAGCGCATTCCATCAGAATGTGCATAACTGCAAGATGCGTGAGGAGCTGGTGATGAACACGGTCAATGATGTGGCCGAACTTTACGTTCTGGCCGACAGGTGCGCTCGGGCTGAAGAGGGAAGGAAGTACCCCGGCGAGGATGCCGGTGCGGAAACCGACTCCACAGATGATGACACTACTGCCCCGACGAAGAAGGTTCGGCGCCGTAATAGAAAGCGCAAGGGCAAGACTGTGCTCGCAGTCCAGGGGTCCCACGACACCGGAACTGCCAAGAAGGCCAAGGCAAGCGACCCCAGAAAGGAAGTTGCCAGGTGTGCCGCTTGCTGGGCCTTGGCGGTTGCCGACAAGCCAGGAAACTCCGACAAGGAGTATTGCAAGATCCACCGCACCAAGGGCCATGACCTCCAAAACTGCCGACAAGTTGAGCTGCTTGCTGAGAAGCAAAAGGCTGAATACGAGAGGCGGGACAAGAAGAAAGGCCAGGACGGTGCCGAAGGATCCAGCAATAAGCATGGCGGCCAAGGAAGCCGCCTTGGCAAGGATAACCAGCAAGAGAGGCCCGCCCGAGGCCGCGACAAGAAGCAGGAAGACGATGATCATGACGAGGACGACGAATTCGGTGACCACGACTTCCAGAAAGCTACAGAGGCCATGTGCATCGATGGTGGCACCTCGCTGCACACCTCTCACTGCAAGCTCAAGCAATGGGCGTGTGAGATCACGGCGGTGGATCAATCGCCCGACACGTGGAAGCCGCTGAAGTGGTCCAGCACGCCTATCATCTTTGACATCGAGGACCACCCTGATCGCACTACTGTGGTCGGGTGCTTGCAGTTGTTGGTCTCACCAACTATCCGCAACCTCAAGGTGACAAAGATGTTGGTTGATGGCGGGGCCGGTCTAAACTTGATCTCGCCTGTTGTGGTCAAAAGGCTACAGATTCCTGATGGAGACCTCGAAGAAACGGGCATGTTTCAAGGGGTCAACCCGGGAAGAAGCCAGCCGAAGGGCAAGGTCACGTTGCCCGTGACATTTGGAGGCGAGCTGAACTACAGGACGGAGAGGATTGTCTTTGATGTGGCCGAGATCCCCTTGCCTTACAATGGGATTCTCGGCCGCCCGGCGCTAGCCAAGTTCATGGCGGTGTCACATTACGCCTACAACACGCTGAAGATGCCTGGGCCGATGAACAACATCACCGTCCCCTCCGACAAGAAGGATGCGCTGATCTCCGCTGACCAACTCTACCGGGAAGCAGTCGCAGCGACTGCCGCCAAGGCACTTGCTCCTGCCGCTGAAGCCCCAGGAGAGAACAAGACCGGCAAGACCTGCCTCCAGAGTGTTGTGCTCCCGCTGAGGATGTGCTAGAGAGCTCCACCAGTAAGAGCAAGAAATCCAGGGCTGCACTACCAGACACCAAGAAGGTGACCGTCAAGGAGGACGACACGGGAGGGGCTTTCACTATAAGCTCCACCCTCAATAGCAAACAGGAAGACGAGCTCGTCACTTTCCTACGGGCGAATGTCGATGTGTTTGCGTGGCAGGCATCCGACATTCCCGGCATTCCCAGGGAAGTGATTGAGCACCATCTTGATGTCAGTCCTCATGCACGGCCCGTCAAGTAGAAGGTCAGGAAGCAAGCTCTGGAGAGACAGGAGTTCATCACGGAAGAGATCAGAAAGCTAGAGGCAGCAGGCTTGGTAAGAGGGGTACTCCATCTGACGTGGTTGGCCAATCCGGTGGTAGTGCGCAAGGCAAATGGGAAGTGGAGGCTGTGTATTGATTACACAGATATCAATAAGGCTTGTCCAAAAGACCCCTTCCCGTTGCCGTGCATCGACCAAATTGTTGACTCCACGGCCGGGTGTGACCTGTTATCATTCCTCGACGCCTACTCGGGATACCATCAGATTTTCATGACAAGAGAAGATGAAGAGAAGACAACGTTCATCACCCCATGTGGTACGTACTCATTTTAACGGATGCCTTTTGGGTTAAACAGTGCTGGCTCGACCTTTGCAAGAGTAGTCCAAATTGGTTTTGAGCCTCAGCTACATAGAAATATGGAAGCTTATATGGATGGCATAGTTGTCAAAACCAAAGACAAGGCAACACTTGTGCAAGATCTGGAAGAAACGTTTGCAAACCTGCGCAAGATCAACCTCAAGTTGAACCCTGAGAAGTGTGTCTTTGGTGTCCTGTCCGGCAAGCTTCTCAGGTTCTTTGTGTCGCAGTGTGGGATTGAGGAAAACCCGGACAAGATCAAGTCCATTGAGCAGATTGAGGCACCTAAGCGGATCAAGGATGTACGTCGGCTCACTGGCTGCGTCTCCGCCATGAGCATATTCATCTCCAAGTCCGCTAAGCGTGCCCTTCCCTTTTTCAAAATCTTGAAAAAGGCGGGCCCAATGGAGTGGACCCCGGAGGCCGAGGCGGCGCTGCAGGATTTAAAGAAGTACCTCTCCTCCACACCAATACTGGTTGCGCCTAGGCCACAAGAGGCGTTGCTTCTGTATCTAGCGGCAATGAATCAAGTAGTTAGCGCCGCACTGGTAGCGCAGAGGGAGGTCGACGAAGGAGCAACAACAACAGATGGCAAGACAGATCTCCCCCCGGCAGGGCCTGGTCTCGGCAAGGCTGGGCCCCCGGCAAGGTCTAACACCAGCGCGGCAGGGCCCACGCAACCCGGTGAAGTGGTGCAGAAGAAGAAGATGATGCAGCACCCGGTTTACTTCGTCAGCTCCCTCTTGTAGGGGGCTAGGTCAAGGTATTCCGGTGTGCAGAAATTGCTCTTCGACCTCCTTATGGCCTTGAGGACGCTGCGGCATTACTTCCAAGCACACGAGATCACCGTCGTCACCCGCCTCCAGTTGCAACGGATAGTGCATAACCCAGATGCAACGGGGAGGATTGTGGAATGGGCCTTGGAGCTATTGAATTTTGGTTTGAAGTTCGAAAGCACGTCGATGATTCAGAGCGGAGTCTTGGCAGAGTTCATTGCGGAATGGACCTCGACGCCCGACGAAGAAATCTAGGAGACCACTCTTCTCGGCAAGGAAACAAGTCGCAACTGGGTTATGTACTTTGGCGGGGCTTTTTCGCTACAAGGCGCCATTGCTGGTGTGCTGCTCGTCGCACCCATCAGAGAGCACCTCAAGTGTGTGATCTAGATGCACTTCCCTAGGGAGATGTTGACGAAAAACACTGCTGAATATGAGGGATTGATTACCGGTCTCAGGATCGCGGCAGACCTCGGGGTCAAGAAGCTCATCGTCAGGGGTGATTCACAGCTTGTCGTCAGGCAGGTCAACAAGAGTTATCAAAGCCCGTTGATGGAAGCCTACGTGGATGAGGTGAGGAAACTGGAGGAGCGCTTTGACGGTATACAGGCAGAGCATGTCCCCAGAGTGGAGAATGACATCGCCGACTACCTGTCGAAGCACGCTGCCCTCAAGCTACCCGTGCAACTAGGTACTTTTGTGCTTTGGTTAACTCAACCATCCGTTGAACCATTAACAGAGCAGAACAAGCGGAGGAAATTTGGCCCCAGCAAGTACTTCCCCGTCAAGCTCCCTGGAGCCGCTGGCGAAGATGTTGCCATGGACGCCGAGCCTGCCGTGGGGCAGCCATCTCCGGCAGGGCGCTAAGCCCTGGCCATAGAGGCAGTCCTTCCCGCGGTAGAGGAGATGCCTTTGGTCCTTGTTGTTGAGCCCCAGGCCCCGGCATGGGCACAACATACCGTTCGATTCCTTCAAACAGGGGAGCTTACGGAGGAATAAGAAGAAGCGGAGAAAGTAGCCCGTTGGTCTGCTCTGTACCAATTCATTGGCAACGCCCTATACAGAAACAGGCCAAACGGAGTGAAACTGAAGTGCATACCCCGGGAGGAAGGGCTGGAGCTGTTGGCGGAGATACATGGAGGCATATGTGGCTACCACATAGGGTCAAGGGCGTGGCACTGCCATTCAGGATGCGATGGCACTAGTAACCAAGTGTGAGGCGTGGTTGTTCCATTCAAAGAAGCTTCATCAGCCAGCTCAAGCCCTGCAAACAATCCCTCTCTCCTGGCCATTCTCGGTCTGGGGGTTCGACATACTGGGGCCCTTCCCCCACTCCGTCAGGGGCTTTGAGTACTTGTACTTTGCGATCGACAAGTTCACAAAGTGGCCGTAGGTGGAAGCAGTGAGGAAGGTGACGGTGCAGTCAGCCGTCAAATTCTTCAAGGGGCTAGTTTGCCACTTTGGTGTGCAAAATAGAGTCATCACAGACAACTGCACACAGTTCACAAGCCACACCTTCATGCAATACATTGAAAACCTCGGCAGCAAGGTCTGTTTCACTTCCGTGACACACCCACGGAGCAGCGGCCAAGCGGAGAGGGCAAATGCTAAAGTACTGCGAGGCCTGAGGACAAAGACTTTTGACAGGCCACACAAGAGCATAAGGCGTTGGATTGATGAGTTGTCGGCGGTTCTTTGGTCAATCAGAACGACGCCAAATCGAGCCACCGGCCAGACACCCTTTGCCCTGGTATACGGGGCAGAAGCAGTTCTCCCCACGGAACTCATATACGGGTCACCTCCAGTGCTCTCTTATGTTGAGTTTGAGCAAGAGCGATTGGGGAAAGATGACGCAACGCTCCTCGAGGAAGATCGTCTTTGGGTGGCTGTGAGAGCAGCATGCTACCAGCAAGCCTTGCGCCGCTACCATAGCTGCAAGGTTCATGCCCGAAGCTTTGAGGAAGGAAACCTTGTTCTTCAGCGCGTTCAATCGGCCAAGAATTCCAACAAGTTGACACCAAAGTGGGAAGGCCCTTATCGGGTAATACGAGTCACCAGGCCCGGCGCAGTTCGCTTGGAGACCGAAGATGCCGTTCCAGTGAGCAACTTCTGGAACATCGAGCACCTTCGCAAGTTTTACCCATAAGGCGCGGCTGCCGGGCCCCTGGCAAGCCACCTTTTGTACAAGCCTTGCCGGCAAGGTATGTAACCCTCTTTACAAAGCCAGGCGCAGACCCTGAGCATAAATAAACGAAGCTCTGGCGCCCTAAGTCATAGCATGCATGCTAGGTTGAGTCTCTCCCTCGGTTAGGGTTGATAGTGCTTAGCCGCGACTAACCCCTAGCATAGAGGTTGAGTCTGCGTCTCTCTATTCCTTGCCGTCCTCTTTGTTTTGTAGGGTACATGAATGTTTCCGCCAAACTATGTGGAAGAAAGAGAATGAGCCGGCGCTCCGGCTCCGGCAAGCCAAGGTTGCCGGGGGCTTAAGACACAAGGGTCCACCCACGACAAGCCAAGGTTGCTGGGGGCTGCGGATTCAGATAAGTCTCGTATCCCCTGTTATGCATTTCCGTGTGGAATTGGGACGTATGAAACCTCGTTTTATTCCAAGGCTGCCGTGCTCCCTTTTTCCTGCTACCCGATAACTTTTTCTTGGTTCAGAATTTGGTTGTAGCCGCGGCGGCAAGGAAGCAAGCATAGGGCCTAACCTTACTTCACCCCTGCCTCCGCCGAGAGCGTGAGTTTGGTCAAATGAAGTGAGGGAGCGGCAAGGCCCGTTGCCGGGTGCCGATGTTTATGTTGAAAATAACAAGGATCCATTCCTTGGTATGGGCTTTGCTCACACACAAAGGACCCGGCATGCACCCTTTTTCATTAATACGCCCCATACAGGTACAGTTCGTACGGAATGTAAACATGAGCAAGGGGATTACAAGTTTTAAATCTAACTAAGGCCCGTAGGCTTACAAGCTAAAAGGAGATAAGGTGCCTGTAATCCCTTTCTTCTCCCTCTCCTCAGGAAACGGAACAAGAAGGCAAGAGGGCGGAAGGGGCGACTAGGCGAGGTACTAGCAGCAGAAGGCGCCAATAGAACATGTCGGCGGCCGCCTAAGGGAGGGCTGGTGATGATGGTGCCGGGAGAAGAGCTGGAAGATGAGGTAGCGGTCCGTCAATACGCTACGAAGGCGTCGGTGCCATCGTACTCCGACTTGACGGCTCGCCACCCGCCTTCTTTGCCTTCTCCAGCCTTCCCACGCCAGCCGCCCAAGGAGGGGACCCCGAGAAGTTCAAGGAGCCAGTGAGGGAGTTCCGGATTAGGGTGTGTCTGGATGATCGGACTATGACCTTTGGCCGGACTCCTGGACTATGAAGATACAAGATTGAAGACTTCATCCCGTGTCCGGATGGGACTTTCCTTGGCGTGGAAGGCAAGCTTGGCGATACAGATATGTAGATCTCCTCCCATTGTAACCGACTCTATGTAACCCTAGCCCTCTCCGGTGTCTATATAAACCAAAGGGTTTTAGTCCGTAGGACGAACAACAATCATACCATAGGCTAGCTTCTAGGGTTTAGCCACTCTGATCTCGTGGTAGATCTACTCTTGTACTACCCATATCATCAATATTAATCAAGCAGGAGTAGGGTTTTACCTCCATCGGGAGGGCCCGAACTTGCGTAAAAACATCGTGTCCCTTGTCTCCTGTTACCATCCGCCTAGACGCACAGTTCGGGACCCCCTACCCGAGATCCGCCGGTTTGACACCGACATTGGTGCTTTCATTGAGAGTTCCTTTGTGTCGTCAACTTTAGGCCCGATGGCTCCTTCGATCGTCAACAATGATGCGGTCCAGGGTGAAACTTTTCTCCCCGGAAAGATCTTCGTATTCGGCGGCTTTGCACTGCGGGCCAATTCGCTTGGCCAGCTGGAGTAGATCGAAAGCTATGCCCGTGGCCATCAGGTCAGGTTTGGAAGTTTGAACTACACGGCTGACATCCGCGGAGACTTGATCTTCGACGGGTTCGAGCCATAGCCGAGCGCGCCGCACTGTCACGATAGGCATGATCTAACTCTGCCACCGAACAGTGCCTAGGAGGCCGCCCCAGTGTCCGCTCCGACCTTTAGCTCGGAGCCGACTGCGCCAATCGAGGATGGGTGGCTGGACACCGCCTCGGGGGTTGCAATCTCTATGGTGATCGAGCCGAACACCAGCCTTGTCCTTTGCGTAGCTCGTGACTCCAAGGTGTCGGACTCCTTTCTGGACTCCGAACCTTCCGCGCCCCTGCCGATCGAACCCGATTGGGCGCCGATCATGGAGTTCGCCGCTGATCTTTGAGCACTCGCCCTTCGGCGACATTCTGAATTCACTAAAGTCTCTCTCTTTATCAGGAGAGCCCTGGCCGGACTATGGTCAGCAAGGTTGGGATGCGGATGACGAAGAAATTCAAAGCCCACCCACCACCCACTTCGTAGCCACTGTCGATGATTTAACCGACATGCTCGACTACGACTCCGAAGACATCGATGGTATGGAGGTCGATGCAGGAGACAACCAAGAACCAGCGCCTATAGGGCACTGGAAAGCCACCTCGTCATACGACATATACATGGTGGATACCCCAAAAGAAGGGAATGGCGATGGAACAACGGAGGATGACCCCTCCAAGAAGCAGCCTAAGCGCCGGCGTCAGCGGCGCCGCTCTAAATCCCGCCAAAGCAAAAACGGCGATTCCAACACGGGAGATAATAACACCCCGGAAAGTGCCGAAGACAACCCCCTCCAGCAGGATTCAGCACAGGAGGATGTAGAAGCCAGCCCTCATGAGAGAGCGGCAGACAGAGAGGTAGAGGACGATAATTACATGCCTCCCTCCGAAGACGAGGCAAGCCTCGACGACAACGAATTTGTCGTGCCTGAGGATCCCGTCGAACAAGAGCATTTCAAACGCAGGCTTATGGCCACGGCGAGCAGCCTCAAGAAAAAACAGCAGCAGCTTAGAGCTGACCAAGACTTGCTAGCCGACAGATGGACTGAAGTCCTTGCGGCCGAAGAGTACAAACCCGAACGCCCCTCCAAGAGCTACCCAAAGTGCAGGCTGCTACCCTGATTAGAGGAGGAAGCACCTAAACCTACATCACCAGCGCACGACGCGGCCGACCGGCCACCTCGTGGCCGCGACAGAGGGGCCTCTCGCCCATCCACTCAAGCCGCACCCCGGCGTCGCTCAAAAAGTACCAAGGCACGGGGAAATGCGTCAGACCTGTGAGACATATTGGAGGACAAGGCAAGGCAGACAAGATCGATCTACGGATCGCGTGGGCGCCCCACGGCACGTGACGATAACCGTCATGCCGGATATGGCAAATACGGCTAGGCCGAACACAGCAGACAAAGCTCATTTGGGCTACGTCGTGATATAGCCTAGTACAGAGGCGCCGCACACCCACTATGCTTCACAGATGAAGTAATGGATCATCAAATCCCCAAGGGTTTTAATCCCGTAAACATCGAATCATACGATGGCACAACATATCCTGCGGTATGGATCGAGGATTATCTCCTTCATATCCACATGGCCCAAGGTGATGATCTACACGCTATCAAATACCTCCCACTCAAGCTTAAAGGACCAGCTCAGCATTGGCTTCAGCTTGCCAGCGGAGTTAATTGGTTGCCGGGAGGACCTGGAAGCCGCATTCCTCGATAATTTCCAGGGCACCTATGTGCGACCACCAGACGCAGATGACCTAAGCCACATAATTCAGCAGCCAGAGGAATCGGCCAGACAATTCTGGACACGGTTCCTAACCAAGAAAAATCAAATAGTCGACTGTCCGGACGCAGAGGCCCTTGCAGCCTTCAAACATAACATCCGAGACGAATGGCTTGCCCGGCACCTAGGATAGGAAAAGCCGAAATCCATGGCATCCCTCACAACACTCATGACCCGCTTTTGCGCGGGAGAAGACAACTGGCTAGCTCGTAGTAATAACATGACCAAGAGCCCTCGTAATTCGGATACCAAGGACAACAATGGCAGGTCGCGTCGCAACATGCACAAGCGCCGCATTAACAGCGACAAAGCTGAGGATACGGCAGTTAATGCCGGATTCAGAGGCTCTAAACCCGGTCAGCGGAAAAAGCCATTGAAAAGAAACACTCCGGGCCCGTCCAGTTTGGACCGACTACTCGATCGCTCGTGCCAGATGCACGGCACCCCCGAAACACAAGCCAATCACACCAACAGGGATTGTTGGGTGTTCAAGCAGGCAGGCAAGTTAAGTGCCGAAAATAGAGACAAGGGGCTGCATAGCAATGACGATGAGGAGCCCCGGCCGCCGAACAATAGGGGACAGAAGGGGTTTCCCCCACAAGTACGGATGGCGAACATGATATACACAACCCACATCCCCAAAAGGGAGCAGAAGCATGCACTCAGGGATGTATATGCGTTGGAGCCAGTCGCCCCAAAGTTCAACCCGTGGTCCTCCTGCCCGATCACTTTTGATCGAAGGGACCACCCCACTAGCATCCGCCACGACGGATTCGCCGCATTGGTTCTAGACCCAATCAATGATGAATTTAACCTCACTAGAGTCCTCATGGATGGCGGCAGCAGCCTAAACCTGCTTTACCAGGATACAGTGCAAAAAATGGGCATAGATCCCTCAAGGATTAAACCCACAAAGACGACCTTTAAAGGCGTCATACAGGGTTTAGAGGCCAACTGTACAGGCTCAGTTACACTCGAAGTGGTCTTCGGATCCCCGGATAATTTCTGAAGCGAGGAGTTAATCTTGGACAAAGTCCCGTTCCGCAGTGGCTATCACACCGTGCTCGGACGAACCGCATTTGCAAAGTTCAATGCGGTGCCGCACTACGCATACCTCAAGCTCAAGATGCCAGGCCCTCAAGGAGTCATTATGGTCAATGGAAACACCGAACGCTCTCTCCGAACGGAGGAGCATACGGTGGCCCTCGCAGCGGAAGTACAAAGTAGCCTCTCAAGGCAATTCTCCAGTCCGGCTATTAAACGTCTGGACACTGTCAAACGCGCCCGGAGTAACCTACAAAAAGATTGCCTGGCACATTCCGAGCAAGCGTAGCGGTGCGGCCCCAACCCCCGCCCTCGTGAAATCAGTACTACGCGTACATAATTATGCCCTAGAATTACCATGGGCATAAGGGGAGGGGCACGACCACGACACACCCAACATGCGGCTTAACCGCACTAGGGGCTCCAAATTTTGTCATTTCTTTTTTCTTACTTTCAGGACTCCACTCTCCGGAAGGCCTGTCCGGCAATACAATCGCCGAACACACGATGCAACAGTCAGGGAGGCAGCAACCCACGTCGAATGTCCAGGTGGTCTCTATAACAAGCTAAATACCTGTCTTACATAAAGTCTCGCAGCTTGCCCCTGGAGGCACTACTAGGAAAATGGCTATAGATGGGATTGACACTAATGGCGCACCAGAAAGATGGTGCGCCATTAGTATATACTAATGGCGCACCACAATCTGATGCGCCATTAGAGTTTAAACAACTAATGGCGCACCATGCTACGGGTGCGCCATTAGTATCAAATTTTTTTTTAACTAGTGCGCCTGTCCAAACATACTAATGGCGCATCCCGGCAAAGTGCGCCATTAGTAGTTGTAACTACTAATGGCGCACTAGGCAGCAGGTGCGCCATTAGTATAGAATTTTTTTTTGAACTAGTGCGCCTATCCAAACATACTAATGGCGCATCCTGCCCAAGTGCGCCATTAGTAGTTGTAACTACTAATGGCGCACCAGGCAGTGGGTGCGCCATTAGTATAGGATTTTTTTTGAACTAGTGCGCCTATCCAAACATACTAATGGCGCATCCTGCCCGAGTGCGCCATTAGTAGTTGTAAGTACTAATGGCGCACCATGCAAGAGGTGCGCCATTAGTAAGTGGGCAGCAACAAGATATTTGGGACAGCCTCTCCTACCCACACACTCACTTTCTCCCCACTTCATTCTCTCCACCTCCTCCTTGTCTCGGGTGCCTCCTCTTTTTCACCTCATTTCCACCATAGATTCATTCAAATTAAGTGGTTAAATTACCTTGTTTTAATAGGTAAGTAAGGGGGGAAGCTATATTTAGGTTGTTCTCCTTACAACAATGTGCACATGCACTTTTTACGGCCTAGCTAGATCTATGTATGTTCGTGGTGTTGCATATGTTTGTGGTGTTGCATATGTGTTTGTGTTTGGAGGTGTACCGGTATTTGATATGCGATAGTTGCCAATATTTTGCCGGAATGTTGATTCATTTCCGTTTCGGCGAGAATTTTGGCATTAAGCATTCTTTTTGGTCCTATTTTTAGGGAAGGTCATGCCAAATTTTTGTTTGGTTCTAAAATATCGTTTTGCTCTACCCCGCAGGCGACCATGGTCCGCACGATGACCGAAGGCATCGTGAATAGGTTTTTGAGGTCCGCGAAGGCCGAGATGCTTCAAAAGAACGAGACGGAGATAAGATGTCCGTGTCGAAGATGCAAGCTGAAGAGCCTTATTGCGGACCCGGATTCCGGGCAGGTGCGGGACCACCTGCTGTTGCGTGGTTTCATGGATGGCTATCGGTGGCAAGGTGATGAAGATGACTACGAAGTCGTCCATGCGGTCCGGGCAAGAAATGAGGAAGGGCAGCAAGACAACCACCGCGGCTCGGGCGGGCGAGAAGACGAAGAATCCCCAGGAGATGATCACGACTGTGATGCTGTACACAGTCATCATGTAGAAGATGCAGGACATGATGATGAGGAAGATGCCAGAGCAGGCGACGGGCATGATCATGAGGATGATGATGCCGGCGGAGCAGACGACGCTGGACCATCGATGGGCTGGGTGCAGGACCCTCATATTCAAGAGCTGCTTCTCAAGCAGACGGATAACGCAAGAGCTGCCGCCCGAGAGAAAGCCAAGATGGATCAACTTGAGTTAGACGCGGTTACTCCATTGTATGAAGGATGCAGGCCCGAGGATACCCGCCTGAAAGTACCGCTCATGGCCCTGGAGATGAAGGTAAAACACAAAATGACCGACGCATGCTTCGACGAGAACATGTCATTCTGGCACGAACGTCTTCCCAAGGGGAACAAGTGCCCGACCAGTTTGGAGGAGGCGAAGAAAATCGTGTGTCCTCTGGATTTACCGCATGTGAAATACCATGTGTGCATGAACAATTGCATCATTTATCGGGACGAGCACGCGGAGTCTACAATATGTCCGGTGTGCGGTGTCACTCGATACAAGAAGAGGAAGAAAGCTCCTTGACAAGTGGTGTGGTACTTTCCGATCACTCCTCGTCTGTAGCGGTATTTCGCGGATCCTAAGGTAGCAAAGCTCCTACGTTGGCACGCGGATAGGGAGGAGAAGAAGCGAGAAGATGACGCAAATGATCCGGAGATAGATAAAAAAGACAAGATGCTGAGTCACCCTAAGGATGCGAGCCAGTGGCAAGCATTGAACTTCGAATACCCAGAATTTGGGAACGATCCAAGGAACATCGTGCTGGGCGCGAGCACCGATGGAGTCAATCCGTTTGGCAGCCAGAGAAGCACACATAGCCCCTGGCCTGTGTTTGTGTGGATGTACAACCTTCCCCCCTGGTTGTGCATGAAGAGGAAGTACATTCACATGAGTATGCTAATTGAAGGGCCGAAACAACCAGGGAACGACATCAATCTGTATCTGGGGCTGCTGAAAGAGGAGCTTGACACGCTGTGGAAAACACCAGCCAATACGTGGGACGCCGCAGAGAAAGAATATTTCCCTATGAGAGCCGCACTGCTCACGACGGTGCACGACTATCTCGGTTACGGATATCTTGCGGGGCAGGTAGTCCACGGATTTTCTGGATGCGTAAGGTGCATGGATGACACAACGTATCGCCAGCTAGATAGAGATCCCGGGTCTTCGAAAACCGTGTTCATGGGACATCGAAGGTGGCTTCGCGACGATGACCCGTGGGGGAAACGCAAGGATCTGTTCGATGGTGAAACCGAACCCCGAAAACGCCCGTGTACGAGGAGCGGCGAGGAAATAGACAAGCTGTTGAAAAATTGGAAAGACTGCCCACTGCCGGGAAAGAAGCAAAAGGCGCCAGAGCCGGGAAAGAAGCAAAAGGCGCCAGAGCCGCTGCTGAAGGTATGGAAAACGAGGTCTGTTTTCTGGGACTTGCCGTACTGGAAGATCCACCGTGTGCCTCACAGCCTTGATGTCATGCATATCACGAAGAACGTGTGCGAGAGTCTGCTTGGTACTCTGCTCAACATGCCAGAGAGGACCAAAGATGGGCCGAAAGCAAGGGCAGACTTGAAATCAATGGGCATCAGGCAGGAGCTTCACGCTATATATGATGATGATGATGATGATGATGATGATGATGATGATGATGATGATGAGGCGAAGCAGGACACAGAAAGTCGTCGCAAAGGCAAAAAGGCCAAGAAGACCGGAAATGACTACCCTCCCGCGTGCTTCACTCTAAGTCAGGAGGAGATCGAGCAGTTTTTCACCTGCCTCCTAGGAGTAAAACTTCCTTACGGTTACGCGGGGAAGATAAGCAGATACCTAGACCCAGCGAAGCAGAAGTTCAGCGCGATGAAGTCTCACGACTGTCACATGCTGATGACGCAGATACTTCCAGTTGCAATCCGTGGGATCATGGACGCGCACGTCCGTGAAACGCTATTTGGCCTATGAAACTTCTTCGACGTCATCTCGGAAGTCGATTGGCGTGAGGCAACTCAGAAGGCTACAGGAAGAGATCGTGGTGATACTATGCGAGCTTGAGATGTACTTCCCGCCCGCATTCTTCGACGTTATGGTGCATCTGCTGGTCCATATAGTGGAGGATATCATCCAACTCGGGCCGACGTTCCTGCACAGCATGATGCCGTTCGAAAGGATGAATGGTGTCATCAAAGGATACGTTCGCAACATGTCACGTCCAGAAGGAAGCATAGCCAGGGGCTTTCTGACCGAAGAGTGCATCTCCTACTGCACGAATTATGTAGGCATCGAGAACCCCGTTGGTCTGCCCGTCAACAGGCACCTCGGCAGGCTCACTGGATGGGGTCACCGTGAGGGTCGCCGCGAAATGCATGTCGACTTCGAGGGTCGACTCGCCGACTTTGAAAGAGCAAACCTAGTCGCGCTACAACACATAGACGTGGTCGATCCTTGGTTGGTAGAGCACAAAACCTTTATTAAAAAGACGTACAATGACCGAGGCCAACAGAGGACGGACGGAGATATACTCAAAGAGCACAACTCATGTTTCACGCGTTGGTTCAAGCATAAGCTTCTGTCGTACCCTTTACATGAGGATTCTTCCGCGGAAGAACAACTCATATTCGCCTTGTCACAGGGCGCCGAGCACAACCTGATGACCTATGAGGCGTACGATATCAACGGCTACACATTCTACACCGAGGCCAAGGACATGAAGAGCGATGGTTATCAGAACTCCGGGGTAACGATGGAATCCTACACCGGTAACGACAAGGACAGATACTACGGAAGGATCGAGGAGATCTGGGAGCTGAGCTACGCTGGAGAGAAGGTCCCGATGTTCCGTGTCAGATGGGCCAAGAACGTCATAAAAGAAGACCGGTATTTCACCACCATGGTTATACCCAAAGCCAAATCCAAGACCGCGGGCGCAAATGTCACCGCGAAAAATGAGCCATGGGTACTGGCTTCCCAAGTGGACCAATGCTTCTTCATTACCGACCCGCCAAAGCCCAGTCGTGTTGTCGTGAGGAGAGGCAAAAGGAAGATCATCGGAATGGATGGAGTAGCCAATGAGCAAGACTTCGACAAGTACGGCGACCCGAGGATCGAACATGACGACGATGATGAAGTAGCAGCATACCCCACAAGAAGAAGCAGGACCACCCTACCTAAAGGACATCCGTTCCACAGAAGAACTCCATTTGCGAAAAAGAAGGGCAAGAAGATTGTGAACAGATAGCTAGCTAAGATCGATTGTATTTAAATCGTAGCCTTCATTTCTCGATTGTATTTCATGGGTACTTTTTGAACTATCATGAATATTTTTAAATTTCATGGACACTCGATCTCGATCCCCCTCCATCTCGATCGCTATCCCACCTTGCCAGATTCGGCCCCCCTCGCCGCCGAGCACCCCCCAGTCCACCGGCCGCCGCCGCCGACCCCCCGCACCCTCGATTCCCCTACCCAACCGCCGCCGCCGACTCCCCGCACCCCGCGCACCGTCTTATAAAAAAAATTAGTATCAAACAGCTTTTTAAATGCTACTGTCTTATAAAAAAAATATTACTGTTATTATTTAAACAAGTTTGAACATATTTAAACACAAATATGTATCAAACAGCTTTTTAAATGCTAAAAAAAATTGTGGAGCCCACCTCGATCCCCCTCCATCTCGACCGCTATCCCACCTCGCCAGATCCGGTCCCCCTCGGCGCCGAGCACCCCCCAAGTCCACCGGCCGCCGCCGCCGACCCACCGCACCCTCGATTCCCCTACCCAAGCCAGGCGCGAGAGGTTCAAGAACTCAAGGCACAGGTGGTGCGGATTCCGGAGATTGTCTAAGAGCAAGTGGAACAACGACTCGGAGCGACGATCACCGCCCTTGTGCCTACCTTGATCTCGGAGTTGAGTGCGTGGATTGCGGGCGGCCAACAGGGGCCGCCCCCGATTCCTAGCTTCACGGCCAGCAACTCGCATAATGCGATGGCGGGGCCATTGGTGCCTCCGGCGGAGGCGGCATTGGTGTCTCCGACGCCGGCACGGGAGCTTAATGCACCCGGGTGTACGCCGGCCGGCACCTCTTCAGCAAGCGGCCGCTCCGTCAACTGCACGCCCGCCGTTGGCGGTGCCTCGACATTAGCCGAGCTCGACGCCATCATCACGGTAACTAATTAAGCCTCTCTCGGCCGAGGACTTCATCTCCTTGCCTTTGACTGGGCATCCCTGACGCCCTACATGTTTTCGCAGGGCGCCGCCGACGTTCCGTGCACTCTCCTCCACTTCGTGAACAACGAGTTGGTTGATGTCGCCAAGGGCAAAATTGTTCAACCGGGCAACCCCTTGTTCCACGGTACCCAGATGCCACCCAACTTGTTTAGGGTCCAACTGGTTCGGGTGCTGCCAGGCTGCGACGACTTGTTACCTCCGATTCGACCCGTCGGGGCCGACGATGATGACGTGATGACCCTCAGCGCCTGCCTGAGCTGGCCCCTGCTTTGGCCGAAGAGCCAGATTCGTTTGGGGGCGGGGGACACCACCCCAAAGACAACACCGCCAGTCGTGCCGGCGCCAAGTCGGCCCCATGGCAAGACCGCCGTAACGGTGCCGGACATCCCTATGCCACTGGATCCAAACATGCATATGGCACAGGATCAGAACGACGACGACGACGACAATGATACATTTGGCAACGTCGATCAGTACTTTGCCGAGCATGGGTACGATGGCGACTTCATGGGGCCTCCTTCTCAAGAACCAAACCCAACAAAAGACGTGTGCGATCTAGCTCGTACCGCGGAGAAGCCAAGTTGCAACAGGCGCCGTCTGGCGTTCAGCTCTCAGGAGACGCCTCCAGCTGCCGACTTCACCGAGCCTCGGATAGGCGAGGTGCGAAATATTATCAGCCCCAACACACTCAATAAGGCGGTCTGTGAGCAGAACTCGGTCCCATTACAGGAGAAGAAGAAGGCACGCAAAAGAAAGACTAAGAAGGGTGCGAGCCAGCCGGCACCGAGTACGATCTGTGCTCAGGACGGGCCACCTTCACCGCAGGATATCTCGAGGAGGGTGCATGTGGCGGGTAGGGCGATGCTACCACCAAATATGCTCAATGCTGCAACCGGTGCTATGCGGAGTCTGCACGACAGTGTTCTTTCTTTGGAGAAGCGGCGTCTCAGAGAGAAGGATGTGGCATACCCGGTTTTCGTGGCCAAGGTGCCAGAGGGCAAGGGCTTTGTGGATGGCGACATCGGGGGTACGATCGTCCTGCGGTTTGATGACATCTTTGCTATGTTTAACCTTCATCCGCTGCACTACACCTTCGTTCGGCTATTTTCGCTGAGTATGGAGATGCGGATCATTCGCGACAAGACCCCGGACATCGTGATAGTCGACCACTTCTACATGCGTGCCAAGATCTTGGGCAGCGCTGGGGACCGGCAAGTCGCGAGTTCTTACCTCGAAGGCGTCATTCTGGCAAACCAAGATAAGGATAACTTCCTCGTGCCTTACTTTCCCGAGTAAGTCCTCCCCTCAACCGGCCCGTAACATATGAATTCTTACTTTTCGATCGTTTTTCTTTTAACATTCCGTGTTTTCTGCAGTGACACACGTTGCACGCTCATCCTCCTAAGCCCCAAATATTCCATGGCCACGTATTTCGACCCGGACCGTCAGTCGAACGTAGACTACACAAATGTCAAGAAGGTTCTTGATGATGTTCTCCCCGGCTACGCCCAATCTGGAGGCACCTTCACCAGGCCTATTCGTAAGTACGGCAAGCATGTGTTCTCCCACAATACGATGTTCTGCTGCGTCAAGCAGCCGCCTGGCGGTCAGAAGGGTGCCTACTACGCCATCCATCACATGCAGGCGATCGTACGGGACCATCATCAACTTCTGCTACCGAGTAAACTCCAAGATTGGGCCGCGAGCGTGTCGGCAATCCAGGACGCGGACCTCCGACAAGAATTCTTTCGCATCCAGTCGGAGTTTGCGGAAATCATCCATCAAGATGTCCTTCGTACCTCGGGGCAGTTCTACCTCAGAAATCAACCGTCCAACAGTGACATCGACACAATGCTACAAATGCAGGATGACAACGCCCGTTCTTTCATGACTCCCACGATAGACGGCGGCTTCATCCACGCTCCGGTCCCTTGAGTCGAGTTGTCTAGTTCTGAAACATCGATTGGCTCATGTTGTAATTAAACTTTAATGAACTTGTAGTATGTCTCTTTGGTTTTGAGAGTCGTTCAACTTAGATGTAATCGATGCTATTAATGTCTTGCTTTTCTCTTCCGATCGTTCTGTTGCATAATTATATATTGCTTATGTATTGTCTGTGAATTGGTACTAACGTTTCGTTTGGCTAGTGCATAGTGATGCCGACGTATGTCGTGTACAAGGGTAAGGTTCCCGGAGTCTACGATGACTGGGAGGAGTGTCGGAGACAGGTTCACCAATTCAGCGGTAACAGTTACAAAGGGTACACCACTAGGGCCGAGGCCGAATCTAGATACGCCCGCTATCTAGCGGGAGAGGGGAGGGAGCGTTGGAGGAACCGGATGAAGACGAGTTTCGTCGTGATGATGCTCATCGTGATGACCGCAGCTCTCTTCTATGTGATGGTAGTTTAGATGATCGATATCGACTTGTAATGCGAAGACAAACTCGCTACTCGCGGTCTCGAGACTTGTAATATAATGTTCTATCTTTGTTCGGTCTTTTTAATTCGGAGACTAATATGATGAATTGTATTCGGAGACTAATATGATGAATTGTATTCAAAGACTAATCTTCTATTGTATTTGATGAATCTATTGTTGATGTGTGCTGTCTATATTTTGTCAAATTATACATTTTGTAACCTGTGCAAAAAACAGAAAATAAAAAAATAAAAAAACCCTAATATTCATACTAATGGCGCATCACACGACAGTGCGCCATTAGTATGACAGTGCATACTAATGGCGCATCACCGGGTAGTGCGCCATTAGTATGCTGCGGTTACTAATGGCGCATCCAGAGGTGGTGCGCCATTAGTATGCCAAAGCACCTGGGTATACATGCCAACTGGGAGGCATACTAATGGCGCACCCTCGCATATACTAATGGCGCACCAGGTGGTGCGCCATTAGTATACCAGATACTAATGGCGCACCAGCTGGTGCGCCATTAGTAAAAATTACTAATGGCGTGCTATCAGTGGCGCACCAGTGATGCGCCATTAATGGCCATATTAGGTGCGCCATTAGTAGTGGTATTTCTAGTAGTGAGGGGGACATGTCAAATAATCCCATCTCTTGCTTATCGCACTATTTGTATCGTTCTTCTTCCACGACAGCCTTTTAATAAACAATACATAGCTCTCGTCTATTATTGCATTCATTTTTATGTAAATATGTTCAGTTATGACATTATGCAACCGTACACTTTGGTACGGCCAATACACCAGGGGCTTAAGTACCCCAGAATATGGTGTGAGAAGTCCGAACACTCTAACGAGTGCGGCACCCCGAACTTATAGCATTATATGCATCGGCTCCGAATCATGTCTTGGGTCAATAGTTGGGTTTGCCTGGCTCCCAGGTTTTGGTACCTTACGTTCCGTTATATCGGCTAAGGTAGTGCTGGGAGAACTACTGCGATTGTGCCCGAGTTGAGCTGGGTTAAGCACCTCAGTAGAGAAAGCTAAAACTGACCGTCATGATAGGGTGAGAGCCGGTCGCTGTTCGAGAGGTTTTCAAGTCCCTAAAGACTTATGCCACCTAGAGCGAGGAGCTGGCTTTGTTCGTCCTAGGCGTGGATAGAGCCCCGAACTCGGTCTTCCGAATACTAGGGGCTTCGCCGAAATTTAAAATTATAGAATTCTATGGCTAAGTGAGAGTGATAAAGCATTATAGTTCGATTGCCTTGTTCGTTGTGCTTTGCGCCTCCCTCGAAGGACCCAAGAATGGGAACAAAAGCGCTCAGGTTTATCCCGAACACCCCAGCACTCGTGGCATGGGGTTAGAAGCCGACGACTCGCATCTCTCAGATTTAATAAACGGCCGCACAGAAGGTAATATTTTAAATTCAAAAAAGCGTTGCTTAGCGCATATGAACAAGTTTTCAGCGCACAGGATAACACGAGCGAGTTTACTCAAAAATTACATCCTTGGAACACTCATCCGCCACAAGGCAGGAACCCTTCAGGACACCCTCATAATACAACTCGGGCTTGCAATTCTCCTTCCCCTCCGGTGGCCCATCTGTCACCAGCTTCTCAGCATCCATCTTGCCCCAGTGTACTTTAGCACGGGCAAGGGCCCTACGGGCACCTTCGATGCATACAGAGCGCTTGATGATTTCAAGCCATGGACAGGCATCCACCAGCCGCCTCACCAGCCCAAAGTAGCTCCCAGGCATGACCTCCCCAGGCCATAGCCGGACTATAAGGCCCTTCATGGCCTGTTCGGCTACCTTATGGAGCTCGACCAGCTGCTTCAGCTGGTCGCTCAAGGGCACTGGGTGTTTGGCCTCAGCATACTGGGACCAGAACACCTTCTCCGTCGAGCTCCCTTCCTCGGCTCGATAGAATGGGGCAGCGTCGGACATACTGCAGGGCAGATCTGCGAATGCTCCTGGAGAGCTCCGGACTCGGGTAAGTAACAAGTAATTCACTTTCACGTGCTTGCTTTGCATAAAGAATGCCTTACCCACCGCTATCTTCTTCATCGCCTCAATTTCCTGGAGGGCTTTTTGGGCTTCGGCCTTGGCATATTTGGCGCTCCCAAGGGCCAAGGCAAGCTCGGACTCTCAAGTCTTTGAGTCAAGCTCCAAACCCTCATGTTTTTTCACAAGAGCGTGGAGCTCTTGCTGCACCTCCGCCACCCGCGCCTCCTGCTTTTCTCGCTCGGTGCACTCCACGGCCACATTGTCTTCGGCCTTGGACATCACTTCCTTCAGGGTCGCCACCTTGGTTGTGGCCCCTGTAATACTCATGTTGATCCTATCATTATTTGCAACCAGATCTTTTTCTTTACTTACACAAGGTACTACTTACCTTCCTTGTCCTCGAGCTGCTTCTTGGCAAGACTGAGCTCGTTCTAGGACCGCTCGAGACTCTGCTTCAATGCATCGACCTACACAGTCAGTGCGGCAGAGGTCAACAGTGCAGCCTGCATTCCCGTATTGACATACTTATGTTAGACTCCTGCGTATATCTTTTTAGATCCTTAGTCCGGCTTTTCTTTTCGAACACCAAACTGAGCATTAGGGGCTACTGTCTATGCGGTAATATTTTTACATGTCTTAATACATACCTCAAAGCCTGTTAGAAGGCTGGCACAGGCTTCTGTCAGCCCGCTCTTGGCGGACTGAACCTTCTGGATCACCGCACTCATAATAGTGTGGTGTGCCTCGTCGATGGAGGCGCTCTTAAGCACCTCCAGCAAATTATCCGGTGCCTCCGGTTGGACGGAGGTCACCGGCGTCGTAGGCTTGCCCTTCTTATGAGGGGGCCGCCTGCCGGACTCTGGAACCACTGAAGATTCCGATGCGGTGTCTGGCCCATGGCCGGACTTTGAGCCTTTTGGGGTTTTATCCCCTTTGCGCCTGGGGTCCGGGAGGTTTCCTTGCGGCAACTCCGGGACCACCTCCTCCTGGCTTGGCCCCTTTTGGGACTCCACCTCAGCATTGTCCGTAGGGAAAGGGGAGGGAGCGGTCGGGAGTGAAAGACTATTCACATCCGACGAGTCCAGGGAGCTGCTCGACGAAGCGTCGAGCCGGGCCTTGGGTGGACTGCATGATTATATTCGGCGTTACAAGATACTGTGCAGTAAAGGAGCGCCATGAGTTATTCTGGTATCCGGATACTGACGATTTTGCCAGGGGCTTGGCCCTGGATTGCCACTCCTCATCGCCATCGTCGACGTTGGTGGAGTAGTCCGGAAGAAGGGTCTTCCCCTTCTTGGACCCTCCGGCCCCCCTAGTTGGGGTGGCCTTCCTTTTCATTCCTCCCCTCGTTGGAGGGGGAGAGGCCTATTCTTCATCCTCCTCATCTTCGGGGGAGGAGTGCGCTTTGGAGTTGTCGGGCGATGAATCTGACACCACCAGGCGCTGGGAACTCTTTTGAGTTCCCGTGGCCTTCTTCTTGGCCTTCTTCTCCGGCACCACGTTAGGTGCCGGAACCAGCAGCTTCGCCAAGCGGGCATCTGCTGGGCCTTTGGGCAAAGGAGACGGACAGTCGATCCGTCCGGACGTCTTCTGCCAGTCCTGTCAAAGGAATGGGAGTTTAGATCCTGCATAGAGTCAAACTATGAAAAACAAGTATCCTGTAAAGGGTAAAACAAGCTTACCGCACTGGCTAGGCGCTTCGCGCAGAATCCGCGATCCTCGGTAATGGGAGGGGGAACCTCGGAGCCCTTGAATAGCACCTTCCAGGCGTCCTCGTGCGTTGTGTCAAAGAGCCTGGACAAAGTTTGGTGCTGGGCCGGGTCGAACTCCCACAAGTTAAAAGCCTGTCATTGACACGGGAGGATCCGGTGGAAGAGCATGACCTGGACTATGTTGACAAGTTTAAGCTTCTTGTACACCAGGTTTTGGACGCAGGTTTGGAGTCTGGTCACCTCTTCCGAATTACCCCACGATAGGCCCGTCTCTTTCCAGGAGGTGAGCCGTGTGGGGATGCCAGATTGGAATTCGGGGACCGCTGCCCATTCAGGGTCACGCGGCTCAGTGATGTAGAACCACCCCGATTGCCACTCTTAGATGGTTTCCACAAAGGAGCCCTCGAGCCATGTGACGTTGGGCATCTTGCCCACCATGGCGCCTCCACACTCCGCTTGTCGGCCGCCCTCTACCTTCGGCTTGACATTCAAAGTCTTCATCCATAAGCCGAAGTGGGGCTTGATGCGGAGGAAGACCTCGCACACGACGATAAACGCCGAGATGTTGAGGATGAAGTTCGGGGCTAGATCGTGGAAATCCAGGCCATAGTAGAACATGAGCCCTCGGACAAATGGGTGGAGTGGGAAGCCCAGTCCGCGGAGGAAATGGGGGAGGAACACCACCCTCTCATGGGGCCTGGGGGTGGGGATGAGTTGCCCCTCGTCTGGAAGTCAGTGCACAATGGCATTGGACAAGTATCCGTCCTTCCTCTACTTTTTGATGTGCCCCTCCGTGACGGAGGAGGCCATCCATCTCCCTCCTGCTCCGGACATGGCTGGAGAAGGTTGAGGTGGGAAGTGCGGACTTGGGCGCTGGAGCTCAAGTGCGCGGAAATGGATAAGCGAAGGAGGAAGAAGGCGTAGATGGAAATGGTGGATCCTTATCCCCTTATATGGGCGGATGAAACTATGTACCCCCACCAACCTAGTAAAACTCGCTTATCTCCCAAGTGCCGTGATTAATGGCATGGTTGGGTTACCCACGCCCGTATTGATGAGAATCCCGGAATAAGGGGACACGATCTCTGCTTTGACAAGACGTGCCAAGGAAACCACCTCGCTAAACGCGCTAAGGTGGGACAGTAAAATGATTCGAATAAAGGCTTGGCCATGGCATGATCTCACGCTGCGGAATACGTCAGTAGATTAGATTTGTACAAATATTATTCTCTCTACGGTGGTATGTGGAACTTATTTTGCAGAGCCGGACACTATCCTTGTGTTCACAATCTTCTATAAAGTATTCGGAGGAGGAACCCGCCTTGCAATGCCGACGACAATCTTCGTGCCGGACTCGTTGTCATTGAAGCCAGGTTCAGGTGCTACTGAGGGAGTCCCGGATTAGGGGTTGTCTGGATGACCGGACTATGACCTTTGGCTGGACTCCTGGACTATGAAGATACAAGATTGAAGACTTCGTCATGTGTCCAGATGGGACTTTCCTTGGCATGGAAGGCAAGCTTGGCGATACGGATATGTAGATCTCCTCCCATTATAACCGACTCTGTGTAACCCTAGCCCTCTCCGGTGCTATATAAACCGAAGGGTTTTAGTCCGTAGGACGAACAACAATCATACCATAGGCTAGCTTCTAGGGTTTAGCCTCTATGATCTCATGGTAGATCTACTCTTGTACTACCCATATCATCAATATTAATCAAGCAGGAGTAAGGTTTTACCTCCATCGAGAGGGCCCGAACCTGGGTAAAAACATTGTGTCCCTTGTCTCCTGTTACCATCCGCCTAGACGCACAGTTCGGGACCCTCTACCCGAGATCCGCCAGTTTTGACACCGACAGCCGGCCCCACCGGGAGAAGGGGCCCGGTGCAGATGCTGCTGCTGCCGGCATCATCCTCTCACCTTCTACCCTTGTCGCCGCTGCCGCTGTCCTCCTCGTCACTCTCGCTCGAGGAAGAGTCTTCGTCATCAGAGGAGCTCTCCACGGAGCACTTTAGGCAAGTCCTGAAGTCTCCAAAGACCTTGACAAAGAGGAAGCCATTCTCCATTAGTTTGAAATAGAGAACGAGCCCCGCCGTCAGGCTGTGGATGCGAGCGAAGGTATTCCAGCCGCGACGGAGATACATGACATGAGGGGCTGGAAAATCAACGTTAGCCCATGTGCCGCTATTCCCGCAACCCCTCATATCAGTCTTAGAGCGTGCGGCGGGTAGGAATTTCAACCGGTGAATAGTAAAAAAATATTTTCGGATTCTAGTTATATCGGAGAGTAGGAATTCTTTTTACTCCTCAGCCCCTTCGTCGCTCTGGTAAGGAATCTTGACGTAGGTGTTTTGAATTACTCCTCTTCCCATTCAAATTTTTCTTTAGGTTCATGCAATTGGTTTTTTGATCGTTGGTTCTCATCTCTTTTCATCCGGTGCATTTCTCGTCAAGTTGACTCAAGTCTCTTCATCTTTGAGTTCAATCCTCAGTTGTTTTCTTTTCCCACCTGCCCACCCTTCTTCTTCTCAGAACCGGAGTCCGTAATCGAGTATCCATCCTACTCGTGCGAAGTCTTTGCCTTTTTTCTCAATGATTTCAATCGGTGTTTTCTCTTCAAGATATTCGTCGGTTCCCCCTTCCAAGTTGTCTTTGTTTTCCCGCCCTCCCACCCTTTTTCTTCCCAGAGCTTGAGTCTGTTTTGACCATCAATTTCATTCATGTGGAGCATTTTCAGTCTTCCCTCAATCATTTCAACTGGTGAATTCTCTTTTGTTTGACATTCTTCATCCCTTTCTTTTTCCGGTGGACTCAATTCAAGTTTTTTTGGGTTGATCACATTCTTTTCCTTGGATCAAGTGTTCTCCTTGCTCATTCGCCTCTCGCCATTCAATCATTTCGGAGTTTGGAAGACATCTCAGGAGATTTGTCTGTGTTCCAATTAATTCGAGGTTGTCACCTCTTTCAAATATGTTAATTGTTCTGGTGCATCATCTATCTGTTGAACATACCTTTCCAACGGTGTTTTCTATTAGTGGGCCCTAACCCACATGTATTTCCCATGATCTTACCTGACTCTTCTAATCCTCCCTGAGCTATTCTCAATTCCTATTAAGTGTGACGTAAGAATGGACCCCATCAGTCACATGCCTTCTCCAAGATCTCGTTCAAATTCTTTTCATTGTTGCCTCAACCTCTTCGCTTTCGTTCTCCCGGAGTGCCTTAACAATTTTGATGGTGTTTCTCATCGTCCTTCTCAACATTTGAAGACCTTCTCAAGTTTGTGATATGTCATTTCTCAATCCTTTTTCAAGAGGAATAAGTTGCATGCCAAATCCGCTCGTCACCCATTAAATTGGATGAGGATAAGCATAACGTAATTCTCATTCTTATTTCATCATTGTTTAGTAATCCCTTTTCTTCGGAGTTTGTTCATGAGGAAGAAATTCTAGTTCCAAGTGTTTACATCTTTTCTTTTCCCGGAGTTTAATTTCATCGGTCATTTCGTCGGATCCTCCATCTAAATCATCGCAAGGCTTTTATCCTATTTCTTTTTCATCCTTCATTTCTATCTCATCATCCTTTTGTCACCGGAGTTCTTCATGGTGGTTCTGCATGACTTATTTCATTCTTCAAGAGTTCATCAAGACTTTGTTGGAGCAATTCAAGTATCTTCTCTTCTCGCGTCTCGAAGTGTAATTAATTCTCCGTATTCCTTTCGATGTGCAGTTTTGCATTTCTTCGTTATTCCCAGATATTCAAGCATTTGGTTGTGGCATAATTTCACCTCAAGTTTTGAGTTGTTTTGATAAGTCCACAACAAGCTTATTCTTTCGTTGTTGATTTTCTCAACAACTCCGTTTAAACCTTCCTTCTAAAGATGCTTTCAATTTCATTCGTGCCACAAGTTGTCTTTTTCTTCTCCATTCTTTTCAGTCAACTCTTTCAATTCCTTCCGGAGGTTTGGTGTCATGTCTTCATCAAGTATCATTCCATCCTCTCAAGCTCGTGTTCTATTCCTCCATGTTTCAGCCAGAGTGCTGCCTAAATCATTTCAGTCTTATTCGTTTCTTATCTCGTTCTATCTGGAGAGGTTTCATAGTCTATCTGATTCCGTGAGCTTTCGATTCTCGTCATTCTCGTCGTTCCTCTCTTCTTCTCGAGTGCTCTCGATTCTTTGCTTCTTCTCTTGAGTTCTTGTTTCACCTCATCCCTTTTCCCTTACGTCTCGGTCCTAAGATCTCGGGACGAGATCTCTTGTTAGTGGACGAGTGTTGTAATGCCCCGGATCCGATGCGCCAGGTGTCCGCCAGTTATTCGCCGTAGTTGCCATGTCATTTCCTTGCATGTTGCATTTTGCCATGTCATCATATGCATTTCATCCGCATGTTTTTTAAAACTTGCATCCGTTCGGGTTCTCTCGGTTCTCTCCGTTGTCCGTTCGTAGTCCAGACCTCTCGTGCGTGCCCCGTCGCCCCTCTCAGACCTTGTTTCGTGGGCGGGTGTTAAACTTTCTTGGAATGGCCCGAGGTTTCCCAAGCGGCCTTGGTATAGCACCGGTAGACCGCCTGTCAAGTTTCGTTCCATTTGGAGGTCGTTTGATACTCCAACGGTTAACCGCGTAGCCCGAAACCCCCTTCTCTTTGCAGCCCAGCACCCCTCCAAAGTGGCCCAAAACCCATCCAAACCCCCTCCATGCTCTCGGTCGTTCGATCACGATCGTGTGGGCGAAGACCGTGCCTCATTTGGACACACCTAGCTCCCTCTACCTATAAATATGTGACCCCCTCCGGATTTCTTTCACAGTTGAAACCCTAGCCTAGGTCCCTCCGCACCGCCGGACATGTCCGGGCGCCACCGGACAGATCCCGCCACCACCCGCAGCCAATCCGGGCACGCCATATGGCCCCGGCCACCGCGCGTCGCCCGCAGCCTGCCAGGCCCGCCGCCGGCCCTCGCGGCCCGTCTCCCTCGCCGGCGCGCCCCTGCGCCCGCGCCGCGTCCGCCCCCGAGCCATCGCCGCCGCCGCTCGGTCCCGCGCCCCCGTGCTCCTCCGCCGCCCGCCTCGCCGCCCGGCTTCGCCCGCCGCCGCCCTGAGCCTCCTCGTCGCCGGCCGCGACCCCGCCCGCCGGACGCCGCCCCAGACCAGATCCGACCGGCCCCGACGCCGGCACCCTTCCTTCGGCCATCTCCTCCCCATCCAACTCCGGCAGCCGCGCCGCCCCGTCTTCGACGAACCTCGATCCGCACGCAGCCCAGATCCGAAGGTTGACGTTCCCCCTCCCCGAAATTTCCTCTAAGTCCTCTTTTTCTGTCATAATATGTTGCCTACTTTGACCTGCCCTAACTTGTTGCATACTGCTCCATTTTGTGCGTGTAATATGCCAAAATGTTCATTATGAGATGCTATACATTTCATTCATTGTGCCATGTTTTTTTGAGTCCATATTGATGCCTGAATCATCATTGCAAGAGTGCTATATGATGTTAACTGTTGTCTGCTAACATAACTTGGTGATTTGTCTTTTTTTGTTGCATTTTGTGTGTGCATCTTAGGAGCTCGATGTCTACATGTGTTTTGAACTATGTCATGCCATCTTTACAGGGGTGCAATCCATGTATTTTTGTAGTTTGTGTAGTGAGTTCATCTAGCTCGTGAAGTAGTGTACTTGTTGTTACTGTTTTGCTAGGCTGAATCTGTTATTTTGTGATGCTATGTAAACCTGTTGCTACAAGTCATTCTATGCATAATCTGGAGATGCTCACTAAGGATGTTTTGTTATACATTTTATGCTCTATCCATCCTCTCCCCTGGTTGCATTTATAGCCTGCTGTAGCTTCTTGTAATCTTGCTCCAAAGTTGCTAAATAATGTTGATGTCAGCCTGTTAACATGAAGTTCAGTTTGTGCCATGTGTTTTGCTAGTGATCCATACACCCTATGATCTCGTTCTTGCCATGCTTAGCTTCATAAACATGTCTTCTTACTGTTGGTTGCCTTGTCATGCCATGTAATGCTCTGTGGTGAGTGGTACAAGCTCACCAACATGCCTACTTATCGTTGTTCCTGCCATGTTTGAATCTGTCATCTTTTGCCATGTTTACATGGGTGCCATCATATCTTCTGATCCTTTTTGGCTCATGGCCAGTAAAGGACTTTTGTTCTATGCATTTAGTAGTATCATGAGATGCCTTAAATTTCTATGGTAAGTTCATGTAGCATATTGTTTGATAGCTCTAAACATTGCAACCTGATGTTATTTCTGCAAAGTCTGAAACTGTTATTATTTGCAATCTTGCCATGTGTTTTTGAGCATGTTATAGTGTTTTCTGGAGATAGCTCAGTGTTCATGTTTTGTTATGCTTTACCTGTACATCATGTCCGTGCCTTTTGTTATCATGTTGGGGTGCTGTAGCATGTTGTTTTGATGCTTGCAAGATGCCTAGTTGCTGTTATGGACAGATTGTTGTTATGACTTGTATAGAGTGTATGTGTTGCACCGTTGCTCCGTTTTGAGTGTGCTCTATATGAAACTTGCTTAGAATTGCATGTAGTTTCATATTATCATGTTGCATCCTTGTTTTGAGGTGTTTGCTTGATGTTTGTATGCATTTTGCATCCATGCCATGGTTAACTTGTTTTGCTCATATCTTTTAGGCCGTAGCTCCGAATTATATGAACTTTATATGTAACTTGACTAGAATCTCGTGTAGATCATCTTGGTGTATCTTAACTTGCTGTTTAACAACTTGAACATAAGGTTTATTCAGATCTGGACCAATTTCGAAACTTGCATATGAGGACTTACCGGAATTGTTATATGTTGTTCCCGGCCTCATTTAAACTTGCTTTGTTGTGTTGCTCTTGTAAGCATCATCTCTTGCCATGAGTAGCTTCATGTAGCTTTGTCATGCATCAGGCTTGTTGTGCATCATGTCATGTTTATGTGTGGTGTGTTTACCATGTTGTGTGCTTCTTCTCGATAGTTCCTGTTTCGTTGCGATCGTGAGGATTCGTTCGTCTATGCTTGGTTCGGCTTCATCCGTTCATCTTCTTCATGGACTCGTTCTTCTTCCTAGCGGGATTTCAGGCAAGATGACCGCTACCCTAGATCTCACTACTATCATTGCCATGCTAGTTGCTTCGTTCTATCGCTATGCTGCGCTACCTATCATTTACTCTTCAAGCCTCCCAAATTGCCATGTCAGCCTCTAACCTTTTCACCCTTCCTAGCAAACCGTTGCTTGGCTATGTTACCGCTTTGCTCAGCCCTCTTATAGCGTTGCTAGTTGCAGGTGAAGTTGAAGATTGCTCCTTGATGGACAGGATTACGTTGGGATATCACAATATCTCTTATTTAATTAATGCATCTATATACTTGGTAAAGGGTGGAAGACTCAGCCTTATGCATGGTGTTTTGTTCCACTCTTGCCGCCCTAGTTTCTGTCATACCGGTGTTATGTTCCCAGATTTTGCGTTCCTTACGCGGTTGGGTGATTTATGGGACCCCCTTGACAGTTCGCTTTGAATAAAACTCCTCCTGCAAGGCCCAACCTTGGTTTTACCATTTGCCTCACCTAGCCCTTTTTCCCTTGGGTTTACGGAGCCTGAGGGTCATATTTATTTTAGCCCCCCCCCCCAAGCCAGCGCTCCTTCGAGTGTTGGTCCGAACCGAGCTGCCTGCGGGGCCACCTCGGTGAAACTCGAATTCTAGTTTTACTTGTAGCTAGTCTCATCCGGTGTTGCCCTGAGAACGAGATATGTGAAGCTCCTATCAGGATTTGTCGGCACATCGGGCGACTTTGCTTGTCTTGTTTTACCATTGTCGAAATGTCTTGTAAACCGGGATTCCGAGACTAATCGGGTCTTCCTGGGAGAAGGAATATCCTTCGTTGATCGCGAGAGCTTATCATGGGCTAAGTTGGGACACCCCTGCAGGGTATAAACTTTCAAAAGCCATGCCCGCGGTTATGTGGCAGATGGGAATTTGTTAATGTTCTGTTGTAGATAACTTGACACCAGATCCGTTTTAAAATGCATCAACCGTGTGTGTAGCCGTGATGGTCTCTTTTCGGCGGAGTCCGGGAAGTGAACACGGTTTTTGGGTTATGTTTGATGTAAGTAGGAGTTCAGGATCATTTCTTGATCATTGCTAGCTTCAATACCATTCCGTTTGCTCTCTTCTCGCTCTTATTTGCGTATGTTAGCCACCATATATGCTTAGTCGCTGCTACAACCTCACCACTTTACCCCTTCCTTTCCCATTAAGCTTTGCTAGTCTTGATACCCATGGTAATGGGATTACTGAGTCCTCGTGGCTCACAGATTACTAGAACAACAGTTGCAGGTATAGGTTTTGCGATGATCATGACGCGAGAGCGATGTTTGCTTATTTTGGAGTTCTTCTTCTGCTTCTTCTTCAATCAGGGGATAGGTTCCAGGTCGGCAGCCTGGGCTAGCAGGGTGGATGTCGTTTGAGTTTTTGTTTGTGTTTCATCCATAGTCGGATGGTGCTCTTATGTAAGATGATGTTGTATTCGTGTGGCATTGTATGCCTTTTATATGTATCCCCATCTATTATGTAATATTGATGTAATGATATCCACCTTGCAAAAGCGTTTCAATATGCGTTTCTATCCTTGGTGGGACCTTCGAGTCTCTTTAGGATAGTATCGCATATTGGGCGTGACAGCTCTCCTGATAAAGAGAGAGACTTTAGTGAATTCAGAATGTCGCCGAAGGGCGAGTGCTGAAAGATGTCCGCGGCGGCGAACTCCATGATCGGCGCCCAATCGTGTTCGATCGGCAGGGGCGCGGAAGGTTCAGAGTCCGGAAAGGAGTCCGGCACCTTGGAGTCATGAGCTTCGCAAAGGACAAGGCTGGTGTTCGGCTCAATCACCATAGAGATTGCGGCCCCCGAGGCAGTGTCCAGCCATCCATCCTCGATTGGCGCAGTCGGCTCCGAGCTAAGGGTCGGAGCAGACACTGGGGCGGCGTCCTGGGCACTGTTCGGCGGCAGATCTAGATCATGCCCATCGTGACAGTGCGGCGCGCTCGGCTGTGGCTCGAACCTGTCAAAGATCAAGTCTCCGCGGATGTCAGCCATGTAGTTCAAACTTCCAAACCTGACCTGATGGCCAGGGACGTAGCTTTCGATCTGCTCCAGATGGCCAAGCGAATTGTCCCGCAGTGCAAAGCCGCCGAATACGAAGATCTTTCCGGGGAGAAAAGTCTCACCCTGGACCGCATCGTTGTTGATGATCGGAGGAGCCATCAGGCCTAAAGATGATGACACAGAGGAACTCTCAACGAAAGCACCAATGTCGGTGTCAAAACCGGCGGATCTCGGGTAGGGGGTCCCAAATTGTGCGTCTAGGTGGATGGTAACAGGAGACAAGGGACACGATGTTTTTACCCTGGTTCGGGCAATCTTGATGGAGGTAAAACCCTACTCCTGCTTGATTAATATTGATGATATAGGTGGTACAAGAGTAGATCTACCACGAGATCAGAGAGGCTAAACCCTAGAAGCTAGCCTATGGTATGCTTGTTGTTCGTCCTACGGACTAAAACCCTTCGGTTTATATAGACACCGGAGAGGGCTAAGGTTACACAGAGTCGGTTACAATGGGAGGAGATATACATATCTGTATCGCCAAGCTTGCCTTCCACGCCAAGGAAAGCCCCATCCGAACACGGGACGAAGTCTTCAATCTTGTATCTTCATAGTCCAGGAGTCCGGCCAAAGGTTATAGTCTGGTCATCCGGGCACCCCCTAATCCAGGACTCCCTCAAGAGGGATGGCTTATATAGAGTATGCCAGGACCTCCATCGCCCTCCATTACAAGGGACATAATGTACATAAAGTGGGGGCGTTATTGGTAATGCCAGCCTTAAGTGTTGTTAATGACCTTAAAGACTACAGAGTGAACGCCTGTTTGTTGCCACGCTGAGTGACTCCTGGTCTTCGGTAGGTCAAGTGATTCTCTGGATGGTCGAGTGAAGGTAGGGAGGAGGACTCCCGAGTGACGCGACTGTCGAGTGGATTGCACTCGACATCTTCGACTGGGGGTCTCTTGCTGTCTCTTGGACTTCTTATCTTCTAGGGTAGTGACCTTGGGTAGGACGTATAGGTCAGGCCTATGACCCTACCTCAGGTCTGTATCCTCATCAGTAGCCCCCGAGTCGAGTGGAAAGTAGGTTGAAGTTGAACTTGTTCTGAGCTTTGCACCTTCGCGAGTGTTTTCTACAAGATTGAAAGCTCAAGTTGGTACTTCAGCATCGACTCAACCGCCTTGATCCATTCAGTGAGTTGTCGACTAAACTTGTGACATCATGTGTCGAGTGTTGTATTAGAGTGCGGGATCTTGGGCGCGATTGACTGCTGTGTATCCCGGATTTCGCGAGATACGAAATTTCGGGGAAGCGCGTGGGACGGAGGGCGCGGAAGCGGGCGGAACGGATAAGCACCGATGCCTTGATTTCTGCATCGCCTTTTTCGCCACGTATGTTGCGCGCGACTGTTGCAGGATTGGACAGGATTGCCTAATCCCATGTGTCAGTCACTCAGAAGCAACCCTTTATAAGGCGACGGGGCTGAGGCGTCTGCACTGTGCACACCTGTTCCTCCTTCTTTTTCCTCCGCCTCTCCACCGCGCCCAGCTCTTCCGCTCTTGACGTTGGCGCTCTGCCGCCATGGTGAAGGACAAGACGGCGGCGCTAGAGCATGCGAAGAAGGCGACGGGGGTGGCGAAAGGCAAGAAGCAGAACCGCGGGTCATCATCGCGCGTGGGGCTGCCGCCGGGCTGGATCCAGGGCGATTGGATCCGATCTTCGGTCCGGCAAGAGGATCTGGTTGAGCTGGCGGAGTCTGGGCTAATCGCCAAGGGAGCGGCAAGGCTACCGGAGGGGAGATGGAACCGTAGCCTCAACCGAGTGAGTGTGTACTGCTCGCCACCCATGTCGACCAGGGTTTTTCGCTTCCTCCGGACCCCTTCTTCCAGGATTCTTGAATTTCTTCGGTGCTCAACTCCACCATTTTTCTCCCAACACCATCACGTATCTGGCTACACTCGTGTCGATGTGTGAAAACTTCCTAGGGTGTCGACCGCACTGGGGTCTTTTCAAACATATCTTCACCATCCACTCCCAGTCGGTCAAAAAAGCAAAGTCGAGTGACTCAAAAACACATGTCATCCAGATGTGGGGGGGTTTAGGTATCCAAAAGAGGCATAGGAGCGCCTTCCCTGCTATGACTCTTCCTGAATCTGTTAGAGGCTGGCAGTCGACCTGGTTCTACTGCCGGGATGTCGCAGCTCCAGGCCAGTCGACTGGTCTTCCCCACTTCACATTCGACCGTGTTCAGACCCCTGCCCCTCTGAAAGTGACTGCTGCTGAGAGTGTGGAGATGAAGATGTTGGTGGAGAAAGTGGTCCAACTTATTAATGAGGGTGTCACCGGCCTGGACCTGCTGGAAGTGTTCCTCAGTCGATGCATCCAGCCTCTTCAGGCCCGCGATCATCCCATGTGGTTGTACTCCGGACCGGACGACACCGCTCGGGTCCATCCAGAAGAATTGCCGCCCAAGACCGTGGCTTTTTGGCTGAGGGGCATCACAGGCAATCAGGACAACCCCACAGGATCTAGGCGAGTCATCCCCTTCGGCGATGATAATCCACCCGACAAGGTATGCTCTTTGTTCCGGCTGTTTCACGCTTTCGTTCCGACTGTACTTGATGTCGACTGACTTTTACTCAACTGATTTGTCCTGCAGGTATTCATTGAGATGCATTCGATGCCCAACGGCGAACAAGCTTTGGGGCAGGACTAGGAGAGAGAGGACAGTGCGGAGGAGAGTGGCGACTGGGAGTCTCCGGATGAAGAGGAGGAGGAGGAGAGTGAGGAGTCGGACGATGAGGAAGAAGTCGACTCGCCACTGCGCTCCGAACGTCAATCCAAGCAGCACCATGACCCGTCTGGCGGTCGCGGGAAGAACGTCGCTCCGAGTACCCACGCTTAGAAGCGCACTCAGACATTGACTCCAGAGCCGACGGAGAAGGTGGCTGAGCAGCCCAAAGTTGTCCCTCCCAAGGCTCGGAAGACTTTGCTATGGATCAAGATGGACGTCCCTGTTGCTTCGAGGTAAGTGTCTTGCTTTGTTTACGTAGGTCGACTGAAGTTTTTGTTCTGACCAGCCGAATCATGTATCTTTCTAGTCCCACCTCTACTGCCACTGACATGGACATCTACAAGGCACCAGGAGACGAGGAGGCCACCTCACGAGTTGGTAAGTCTGTTCGACCAGGCTTCAATAAGTTGAGTGGATCGCCAATGGCAGAGTTTCTAATATTTCTCTCTTTCTGTAGTTCTTCAAGAGGTCATCGTGCTCCCTGATGACGAAGAAGAAGTGCCTCTACAGGAGAGGAGGAAGAGGGGTGGGGGCTTAGGTAGGAGGAGGCTTGAAGTTCAAGTCCCTCAGTCGACGCCGGTGCTTGAGGCGGTGGTCGAATGTTCCGGAGAGCCGGTTCGGACCAACGACACATTCGCCAGCCCGCTGACGATTGATCGTCCGTCCGGCTCGACCGCACCGACTCCTGCCGCTCCAGTGCAACTCCACGCATCTGACCCAGCAACTGCTTCGACTGCCCTGCAGCCATCACTCTTTGTTGCGTATCAGACCTCGGACGACTCGCCGAGTGCCGCTAGGGAAGCTCTTCGCCAGGTGAACCTTGTCATGGAGCAGGTGAAGCTGATGCAGGAGGCTAGCCAGGTGGCTTACAATGCCAGTACTGCCCTTCAGACCAATGTTCAGGTCAGCAAAACCCCGACCGAACTTTCGAATGTTGTTTTATATCTGATCACCCACTGGGGTGTTTCTTTGTTTAGAGTTTAGGAAACCTTCCACTCCACTCGACTTGAGTTGAGTCTCAGTAAACTTTCTGGATCAGTGGGGGCACGCCGAGTGCACCCACTGGGTGTAGTCCCCGAGACCACGGTCGACTTCTGGCAGTCGACAAAGTCTTAGAATGTACCTCTCTTTTTTTCTTTTTCTTTTTTTTTGAACTCACGCTGGGTAGACCCTGCTGAGTATTGATCTGAACCAGTCGGGGCACGCTAAGTTCACCCACTGGGTATAGTCCCTGAGACTACTGTTGAATATTTAATTCGGCAGTAGTCTTAGACTAACTTTTCACTGTCACTGTCTCTTATTTCTGTCGACTGACATATCACTCTTGCTGACTGCAGAAGTCTTGTGATCTTGGAGCTCGACTTTCCGAATTAAAGAAAAAGCATATCAGCGTTGAACTTGACCTTGAACTCGCAAACAAGAATCTCAAGACTGCTCAACAAGAGACTGCCATCATGGGAGGTAACCATTCGACTGTCTAGTCTGCTTAGTAGTTCGCACTTTCCACTGCTTTTCTTTCAGTCTCTTTGAACCGAGTGACTTCACACAAGCAGATGTGCATAGTGAAAATCGCCAACTTCAAGCTCGTCTGAAGAGTGTTGTTTCTTTAGAGAGAATGAAGGAGGCTTTGGAGAAGAAGGACCTAGACCTTGCTGCTGCTCAGAAGGAAGCACGTGAGAAGACGACGCTTGTGGACCAGAAGATGGCTTCAGTTGGCAAATTGGAGGAGGAGAACGCGAAGTTGAAGACCGCCATCTCGGACGCTAATCGGGAAGTCGAGCAACTGAGGAAGGACAAGGAGAACCTGACCACTGAAGTCGGCAGCCTCAGAACCAAGACGGGCAAGCTAGAGTCCTATCTGGAACAACTTGCCGTGAAGCTTGTCCTGAAGCTTGAAGGTGTGGCCATTCAATTGGTTAATCATCGTCGGCTGAAGTTTGTTATAATATTATTGACTAATTGTTTTTCACGATGGAATAGAACTTTGTCAGAACTTTGAAGCTGAAACTGGGTGGGTCGAGACAGGTCTCGACCCCATCAATTGTCCCGTGAAATATGACGTTGCGATGGACTTGCTACGGTTGGAATCACACTTGGATGGTGAGGTCGCTTATCTGGCTCAACTAAAGGCGGCGATGACCCGAGTGGACGCCAAACTCTGGCCTCAGGCAAAACTTTCTCAAGACCTCGAGTTGCTGATGACTCGACTCAGTCAGATTCCTGGCTGAGTGCAAGAGTGGAAGAAGTCCTCTGCTCGCTGTGGTGCTGACGTCGCCTTGTCATTGGTTCGAGTGCACTATAAGGAGGCTAAAGAAGAGAAGCTGGCGGCCCTCAAGGTAGCGAACACTAAGAAGCACTCCTTCCAGTCCTTCATGAACACCTGCCTCGAGGCAGCCACTCGCGTTGCTGACAGCATCGATCTTGACAGCTTCTGCGATCCAGCCAGTCCATCTCCCGTCGAGTGACTGAAAAACATTATGACTCACCTTTATTTGCCTCGGAATGCCAAGTGATTTTGTAATCGTTAAAACTCCTTCGGGCCTGACACATGAGTACTTTTAATCTGCAGTTAGGAACCTTCAGATTTATCTTTGAATATGTTGCGTTTATCTTCGAGTGAAATCCGTTCTTCTCTCGGATCGGTTTCTCTTTGTTCGATGCAGCTTTTGAAGAAGGATCAGTAGTCGACCAGTTGGACGAGCCTTGGGCGGTATTGATCAGCTCACCAGCAAGGCACTCAGCAATGGTCTTGACGTTCCTGTCATCAGCAAGGCACCAGCCGTTGGATGGTCCTTTGACAGTGCGCACAGTCTCGTCCTTCTTCTTGACGGTGCAGCCCCCAGGGGAGGAGGGGGGGTCGTGGTTGACCCGCACCGCTCGGCTTGACCAGCAGCTCATCAACGAGGCACTCAGCAATGGTCTTGACGTCCCTAAAAGTGGCTCGCCTTGGCGACGTGCTCAATTTTGTCCTTCTTCTTGATGGTGCAACTCTGGAGTGGAGGTCGTGGTCGACCCGCACTTTGCTAAGTCCTCGAGCGAGAAGGTCAGTTTTCACTCCGGAGGATTTTTAAAATTTAGGCGAGTACCGGACTGCAGCTAAGCCTCCGAGTGGGACGATTGCTCACCACCCGGTAGGATTTTTCAAACTTAGGTGAGTACTGGACTGCAGCTAAGCCCCCAAGTGGGAGGATTGCTCACCACTCGGTAGGATTTTTTAAACTTAGGCGAGTACTGGACTGTAGCTAAGCCCCCGAGTGGGAGGATTGCTCACCACTAGGTATGATTTTTCAAACTTAGGTGAGTACTGGACTGCAGCTAAGCCCTCGAGTGGGAGGATTGCTCACCACTCGGTAGGAGTTTTTAAACTTAGGCGAGTACTAGACTGCAGCTAAGCCCTTGAGTGGGAGGATTGCTCACCACTCGGTTGTATTTTTTAAACTTATGTGAGTACTGGACTGCAGCTAAGCCCCCGAGTGGGAGGATTGCTCACCACTCGGTAGGATTTTTCAAACTTAGGCGAGTACTGGACTACAGCTAAGCCCCCGAGTGGGAGGATTGCTCACCACTCAATAGGATTTTTTAAACTTAGGCGAGTACTGGACTGCAGCTAAGCCCCCGAGTGGGAGGATTTGCTCCCATAATCTCATCCTTCTTCTTAATGGTGCAGCCCCGGGGGGGCATGGCCGACCCGTACCATTTGGTAGGACTTTTTAAACTTAGGCGAGTACTGCACTGCAGCTAAGCCTCTGAGTGAGAGGCAGACTCATCACTCGGTAGGATTTTTTATCACTTAGGCGGGTACTGGACTGCAGCTAAGCCCCCGAGTGAGAGGCAGACTCACCACTCGGTAGGATTTTTTATCACTTAGGCGAGTACTGGACTGCAGACAAGCCCCCGAGTGAGAGGTAGACTCATCACTCGGTAGGATTTTTTATTACTTAGGCGAGTACTGGACTGCAGCTAAGCCCCCAAGTGAGAGGCAGACTCATCACTCGATAGGATTTTCTCTTCAACTTAGGCGAAACTGATTTGCAGCTAAGCCCCCGAGTGAGAGGTAGGGTCACCACTCGGTAGGATTTTTTATTACTTAGGAGAGTACTGGACTGCAGCTAAGCCCCCGAGTGAGAGGCAGACTCATCACTCGGTAGGATTTTCTCTTCAACTTAGACGAAACAGATTCGCAGCTAAGCCCCCGAGTGAGAGGTAGACTCACCACTCGATAGGATTTCCTCTTCAAGTTAGGCGAAACAAATTCACAGCTAAGGCCTCGAGTGAGAGGTAGACTCACCACTCGGTAGGATTTCCTCTTCAACTTAGGCGAAACAGATTCGTAGCTAAGGCAACATGTAAAAAATAAACAACAATCATTTGGAAGATTGTAAAATTATGTCTTTTGATAACCAAACTAAAAGGTACTTCTTATTACATCTCATCAGTCTAAATACTTAAGAGTAAAAAGGGCGGAGCAGTTCCGCGTTGCAAGCGCGTGGTTCATCTTTGTTGTGCTCGACGTTGAAGAGACGATATGCTCCGTTGTGGAGCACTTTGGTGATGACGAAAGGGCCTTCTCAAGCAGGAGCGAGCTTGTGTGGCCTCTGCTGGTCCACTCGGAGAACTAGGTCTCCTTCTTGAAATGCCCGACCCATTATGTTTCTGGCATGGAATCGACGCAAGTCTTGCTGATAAATGGTCGACCAGAACAAGGCCATGTCTCTTTCTTCTTCCAGGAGATCGACTGCATCTTGCCGAGCCTGCTCTGCTTCCTCTTCTGAGAAGAGTTCGACTCGGTGCGCGTTGTGGAGCAAATCACTCGGGAGTACGGCTTCGGCTCCGTAGACTAAGAAGAATGGAGTCTATCCAGTCGACCAATAAGGAGTTGTCCGCAATCCCCAAAGCACCGATGGGAGCTCATCAACCCAAGCCCCTGCTACATGCTTGAGGTCACGCATCAACCGGGGTTTCAGTCCTTTGAGAATCAATCCATTCACATCCTCAGCCTGCCCATTCGACTGAGGATGAGCGACCGAAGTGTAATCAACCCTTGTGCCTTGGGAAGCACAAAAGGCTCTAAATTCATCAGATTCGAAGTTTGATCCGTTGTCGGTGATGATGTTGTGTGGAACACCATATCTCAATATCAATTCCCTGATGAAACTCACAGCAGTACTTGCCTCAAGGTTTTTAATGGGCTTGGCTTCGATCCACTTGGTAAACTTGCCGAATGCCACCAGCACATGGGTAAATCCGCACCTGTCGGTCCTCAGAGGTACAACCATGTCCAATCCCCAAGTAGCAAAAGGCCAGACGAGTGGAATAGTCTTCAGAGCTGATGCAGGTTTATGGAACATGTTGGAGTAAAACTGACAGCCTTAACACTTGTCCACTATTTCTTTTGCCATCTCATTGGCACGTGGCCAGTAAAATCCGGCTCGGTATGCTTTGGACACGATGGTCCGAGAGGAAACATGGCGACCATAGGTCCCCGAGTGAATATCATTGAGGATCATTTGGCCTTCTTATGGCATGATGCACTTCTGGCAGACCCCAGTTAAACTTTCTATGAACAACTGGCCCTTTATCACGGTAAAGGCTTTAGATCGTCGGACGATCTGTCGTGCCTCTTCTTCATCTTTTGGAAGTTCTTTCCTAAGAATGTATGCAATGTATGGCACTGTCCAATCGGGAGTGATGACCAACACCTCCATGACTAAGTCGACCACGGCTGGGACTTCGATTTCAGTCGGATCTATGGTGCTCTTGGGTTGTGGTGACTCTTCAGTGAAAGGATCTTCTTGAACTGAAGGTGAATCAATATGTTCCAAAAACACATTATGGGGAATGGCCTCTCTCTTTGAACCTATCTTTGCCAACTCATCTGCAGCTTGATTTTTCTGTCGGGGTATATGGTGAAGCTACAATCCTTTAAACTTCTTTTCCAGCTTTCTTACTGCATTGCAATAACCAGTCATTGCCGGGCTCCTAACATCCCATTCCTTCATCACTTGATTAACCACCAAATCTGAGTCATCGTAGACCATAAGGCCATAGACGCCGAGTGAAATGGCCATACGCAACCCATATAAAAGTGCTTCATATTCGGCTTCATTATTGCAGGAATCAAAATGGATCTGGAGAACATAGCTAAGCTTGTCTCCATGGGGGGATACCAATACTACCCCGGCACCTGAACAATTCAGCATCTTGGAGCCATCAAAGAACATAGTCCAATGCTCCGAGTGCACTTGAGTCAGCAATTGCTGATCAATCCACTCAGCGAGGAAATCTGTGATTGCTTGGGACTTGATAGCTTTCTTTTCCTCGAACTTGATATCCAATGGAAGGAGTTCAATCGCCCATTTTGCCACTCGACCAGTTGCATCTATGTTATTCAGAATTTCAGATAGTGGTGCGTCGCTGACGACTGTAATGGAGTGATCAGAGAAATAATGTGCAACCTTCTTCATGGTCATGTATATTCCATAGACAAGCTTTTGATAATGTGGATATCATTGCTTGGATGGAGTCAAAACTTCAGAGAGATAATAAACTAGGCGCTGAACTTTGTAAGCTTTTCCTTCCTCTACTCGCTCGACCATGAGTACTGTACTGACAACTTGTCCAGTGGCTACAATGTAAAGCAGTAAAGGCTCTTTGTTCATTGGTGTGGCGAGCACCGGCTGGGTGGACAACAGGGTTTTGAGCTCTGCAAACGCTGCATCAGCTTCCTCGGTCCACTCGAACTTATCTGATTTCTTCATCAGTCGGTAAAGGGGCAAGGCCTTTTCACCGAGATGAGAAATGAATTGACTCAAGGCGGTCAAACAACCAGTCAGCTTCTGAACGTCATGCACTCGCACAGGGCATTTCATTCAGAGGATGGTATCAACTTTTTCTGGATTGGCATTGATCCCTCGTTCAGAAATGAGGAAACTGAGTAACTTTCCTCCTGGAACTCCGAATGTGCACTTTGACGGATTAAGCTTGATATCGTACCTTCTTAGGTTGGCAAAGGTTTCTGCGAGGTCAGTCAATAGGTCGGAACCTTTTCGAGACTTGACCACAATGTCACCCATGTATGCTTCCACATTCTGACTGATTTGAGTGAGCAGGCACTTCTGAATCATTCTCATGAATGTGGCTCCGGCATTTTTAAGACCAAATGGCATGGTGAAATAGCAAAAGGACCCGAATGGGGTGATGAAGGCTGTTTTTATTTCATCGGGACCATACAGTCGGATCTGATGATACCCGGAATATCCATCTAAAAAATACAAGCACTCACACCCTGCAGTCGAGTCAACAATCTGATCGATGCGAGGGAGAGGGAAGTGATCTTTCTGGCAGGCCCGTTTGATATGCTTGAAATCAATGCACATCTGAAGTGAATCATCCTTCTTAGGGACCATGACTACATTGGCAAGCCACTTGGAGTGGTAGATCTCACGGATGAACTCTGCTGCTAGCAGCCGAGCCACTTCCTCGCCAATCGCTTTTCTCTTCTGCACGGCGGACCGCCGAAGATGCTCTTTGATGGGTTTTACCTTGGGATCGACACGCAAATGGTGCTCAGCCAGTCCCTTGGGTACACCTGGCATGTCAGATGGTTTCCATGCAAAGATGTCCCAGTTCTCACGGAGGAACTAGATGAGCGCTTCTTCCTATTTGCTATCAAGTGTTGTTGATATATGAGTCGGTGCAACATTGGGATCGGTCGGGTGAATATGAATCGGCTTTGTTTCACCAGTCGACTGAAATGCAGAATTCGTAGCAGGCTTCTTGGCTTGGATCAAATCACTCGGATCATTCTTTTCACACTCTTGGAATTCAACTGTTGCCATCTATGCATCGGCAATTTTGGAACCTTTCTGGAAGCATTCCTCTGCTTTTTGCCGATTGCCAGTAACCGTGGTCACACCTTCGGGGCCAGGCATCTTCAACTTGAGATACACGTAACATGGTTGAGCCATAAAACGCGCGTAGGTGGGACTACCCAGAATGGCATGATAAGCACTCTAGAAATCCACGACTTCAAATGTCAACTTTTCCTTGCGGTAATGCTTGGAATCACCAAAAACCACGTCGAGGGCGATCTAGCCGAGTGATTCGGCTTTCTTTCCAGGGATAACACCATGGAAACTCATATTGCTCTCACTAAGTTTGGACATTGGAATGCCCACCCCCTTCAAGGTTTCAGCATAAAGGATGTTCAGACTGCTGCCACCGTCCATCAGCACTTTAGTCAGTCTAGTGCCTCCAACCACGGGGTCGACCACCAATGTTTGCCTCCCGGGGGTGGCTACAGGAGCGGGATGGTTAGACTGGTTGAATGTGATGGATGTCTGAGACCATCTCAGGTATGTGGACCGAGTCTTGCCAAGCGGCCTTGGTATAGCACCGGTAGGCCGCCTGTTAAGTTTCGTGTCATTTCTAGTTCGTTTGGTACTCCAACGGTTAACCGGGTAACTGTAAAGCCCCTCTCTCTTTGCAGCCCAACACCCCTTCCAAAGTGGCCCAAAAACCCATTTAACTCCCCTCCATGCTCTCGGTCGTTCGATCACGATCGCGTGGCCGAAAACCGCTCCTCATTTGGACTCTCCTAGCTCCCTCTACCTATAAATATGTGTCCCTCCCGGATTTTTCGCGCAGTCCAACCCTAGACGTCTTCCTCCTCCCGCAGTCGGACATGTCTGCCCGGCAGCCGGACATGTCCACCTCCGCCGCCACGTCGCCCCGCCAATCCCGGGGCGACACGTCGCCTCCGCGCCGCCCATGCAGCCAATCTGCTGCCGCCAAGTGGCGCTCCCCGCCCAGCCGCCGCGCCACGCCGCCAGGCCCGTCGGGGCCC